>NC_091789.1:16820413-17165779 GCF_029378745.1 Bos indicus | reverse complement strand
TTTTTTTTTTTAAAACAGTTTACTTTAGAGGTTTTAGATTTGCACGATAATTGTGAAGAGTGTTTTCATATACTCCACAACCAATTCTCTTGTTTACCATTGTACATTAGTATTGAACATTTGTTCAAATTAGTGAAACCCACAGTGAAAGAGTATTATGAACTAAAGTCTGGACATTATCAGATTTCTTTCAGTACAGTTCAGTTCAGTTCGCTCAGTTGTGTCCGACTCTTTGCGACCCCATGAACAGCACGCCAAGCCTCCCTGTCCATCACCAACTCCGGGAGTTTACCCAAACCTATATCCATTGAGTCGGTGATTCCATCCAACCATCTCATCCACTGTTGTCCCCTTCTCCTCCTGCCCTCAAACTTTCCCAGCATCAGGGTCTTTCCAAATGAGTCATCTCTTTGCATCAGGTGGCGAAAGTATTGGAGTTTCAGCTTCAACATCAGTCCTTCAAATGAACACCCAGGACTGATCTCCTTTAGAACGGACTGGTTGGATCTCCTTGCAGTCCAAGGGACTCTCAAGAGTCTTCTCCAACACCACAGTTCAAAAGCATCAATTCTTCGGCGCTCAGCTTTCTTCTTCACAGTCCAACTCCCACATCCATACATGACCACTGGAAAAACCATAACCTTACTAGACGGACCTTTGTCAGCAAAGTAATGTCTGCTTTTTAATATGCTGTCTAGGTTGGTCAGAACTTTCCTTCCAAGGAGTAAGCGTCTTTTAGTTTCATGGCTTCTGTCACCATCTGCAGTGATTTTGGAGGCCACAAAAGTAAAGTCTGCCACTGTTTCCATTGTTTCCCCATCTATTTGCCAGGAAGTGATGGGACCGGATGCTACATCTTAGTTTTCTGAATGTTGAGCTTTAAGCCAACTTTTTCACTCTCCTCTTTCACTTTCATCAGGAAGCTCTAGTTCTTCTTCATTTTCTGCCATAAGTGTGGTGTCATCAGCGTATCTGAGGTTATTGATATTTCTCCCGGCACTCTTGTTTTCCAGCTTGTGCTTCATCCAGTGGATAGTTTCTCATGAAGTACTTTGCATATACGTTAAATAAGCAGGGTGACAACATACAGCCTTGACTTACTCACTTCCCGATTTGGACCCAGCTCGTCATTGCATGTTCAGTTCTAACTGTTGCTTCGTGACCTGCATACAGATTTCTCAAGAGGCAGTTCAGGTGGTCTGGTATTCCATCTCTTTCAAAATTTTCCGGTTTGTTGTGATCCACACAGTCAAAGGCTATGGCATAGTCAATAAAGCAGAAATAGATGTTTTTCTGGAACATTTTCAGATTTCCTTGGGTTTTTACCTAATGTCCTTTTGCTGTCCCAGTATCCATCCAGGATACCATACTAAATCCAGTCATTCCATATTCTGCCTTGTTTAGGTTCCTCTTTGCTGTGACAATTTTTTAGATTTCTTTTTTTTTTTTCTATTATTAAAAAATTTGTTCATTTTTAATTGAAGGATAATTGCTCTACTAAATTTTGTTGTTTTCTGTCTAACCTCAACATGAATCATCCATAGGTATACTTATATCTCCTCCCTGTTGAACCTCCCTCCTATCTCTCTCGCCATATTATCCCTCTAGGTTGATACAGAGCCCCTGTTTGAGTTTTCTGAGCCATACAGCAAACTCCCTTTGGCTATCTTTGAGCATATGATAATTTAAGATTCCATGTTGCTCTTTCAATACATCTCACCTTTTCCTCCCCTCTCCCCATGTCCATAAGTCTATTCTCTACGTCTGTTTCTCCAATCAGTTCAGTTCAGTTCAGTTCAGTCGCTCAGTCGTGTCCGACTCTTTGCGACCCTGTGAAGTGCAGCACGCCAGGCCTCCCTGTCCATCACCAACTCCCGGAGTTCACCAAACTCACGTCCATCGAGTCGGTGATGCCATCCGGCCATCTCATCCTCTGTCGTCCCCTTTTCCTCCTGCCCCCAATCCCTGGCAGCATCAGAGTCTTTTCCAATGAGTCAACTCTTCGCATGAGGTGGCCAAAGTACTGGAGTTTCAGCTTTAGCGTCATTCCTTCCAAAGAACACCCAGGACTGATCTCTTTCGGAATGGACCGGTTGGATCTCCTTGCAGTCCATGGGACTCTCAATAGTCTTCTCCAACACCACAGTTCAAGAGCATCAATTCTTTGGCGCTCAGTTTTCTTCACAGTCCAACTCTCACACCTGTACACGACCACTGGAAAAAACCATGGCCTTGACTAGACGGACCTTTGTTGGCAAAGTAATGTCCCTGCTTTTGAGTATGCTATCTAGGTTGGTCATAAATTTCCTTCCAAGGAGTAAGCGTCTTTTAATTTCATGGCTGCAATCACCATCTGCAGTGATTTGGAGCCCCCCAAAATAAAGTCTGCCACTGTTTCCACTGTTTCCCCATCTATTTCCCATGAAGTGATGGGACCAGATGGCATGATCTTCGTTTTCTGAATATTGAGCTTTAAGCCTACTTTTTCACTCTCCTCTTTCACTTTCCATCAAGAGGCTTTTGAGTTCCTCTTCACTTTCCTGCCATAAGGGTGGTGTCATCTGCATATCTGAGGATATTGATATTTCTCCCAGCAATCTTGATTCCAGCTTGTGCGTCTTCCCAGCCCAGCATTTCTCGTGATGTACTCTGCATATAAGTTTAAATAAGCATAAGCAAGGGTGACAATACACAGCCTTGACGTACTCCTTTTCCTATTTGGAACCAGTCTGTTTCTCCATTGCTGCCCTGTAAATGAATTCTTCAGTACCATTTTTCTAGTTTCTGTATATATGCGTTAAAATATGATATTCTCTTTCTCTTCTGACTTTACTTCACTCTATATAATAGGTTCTAGGTTCATCCACCACGTTAGAACTGACTCAAATGCGTTCCTTCTTATGGCTGTGTAATATTTCACCATGTATATGTCCACAACTTCTTCATGCATTCTTCTGTCAGTGGACCTCTAGGTTGCTTCCATGTTCTAGCTGTTGTAAATAGTGCTGCAGTGAACAATGGGATACATGTGTCCCTTTCGATTTTGATTTCTTCAGGGTATATGCCTAGGAGTAGGATTGCTGGGTCATGTGGTGCTTTTATTCCTAGTTTCTTAAGGAATCTCCATCCCGTCTTCCATAGTGGCTGTATCAATTTTCATTCCGACCAACAGTGCAGGAGCTTTCCCTTTCTCTCCACACCCTCTCCAGCATTTATTGTTTGCAGACTTTGAGGATGGCCATTGTGACTGGTATGAGTGATATCTCATTGTGGCTTTGACTTGCATTTCTCTAATAATGAGCGATGTTGAGCATCTTTTCAGGTGTGTGTTGGTCATCTGTATGTCTTCTGTCGAGAAATGTCTGTTTAGGTCTTTTTCTCACTTTTTGATTGGGTTGTTTGTTTCCTGATATTGAGTTATATGAGCTGCTTGTATATTTTGGAAATTAATCCTTTGTCAGTTGTTTCATTTGCTGTCATTTTCTCCCATTCTGAGGACTGTCTTTTCATCTTGCTTATCGTTTCCTTTGCTGTGCAAAAGATGCTAAGTTTAATCAGGTCCCACCGGTTTGCTTTGATTTTTGTTTCCATTACTCTAGGAAATGGGACATAGAGGATCTTGCTTTGATTTATGTCAACAAGTGTTCTGCCTATGTTCTCTTCTAAGAGTTTTATAGTTTCTGGTCTTACAGTTAGGTCTCTAATCCATTTTGAGTTTATCTTTGTGTATGGTGTTAGGAAGTGTTCTAATTTCATTCTTTTGCATGTAGCTGTCCAGTTTTCCCAGCACCACTTATTGAAGAGGCTATCTTTTCCCCATTGTATATTCTTGCCTCCTTGTCAAAATAAGGTACCTGTAGGTGCATGGATTTATTTCTGGGCTTTCTATCTTGTTCCCTTGGTCTATATTTCTGTTTTTTTTTTTTTCTTTTTTTTGGTGCCAGTACCATTCTGTCTTGATGACTGTACCTTTGTAGTATTATCTGAAGTCAGGAAGGTTGGTTCCTCCAGCTCCCTTGTTCTTTTTTAAGACTGCTTTGGCTATCTGGAGTCTTTTGTGTTTCCATATGAACTGTGAAAATTTTTGTTGTAGTTCTGTGAAAAATGCCATTGGTCATTTGATAGGTATTGCAACTGAGTGTGTGGATTACATTTGGTAGTATAATCGTTTTCACAATATTGATTCTTCCATCCCAGGAACATGGAATATCTCTCCATCTGTTTTCTGTTTGGTTTCTTTCATTAGTGTCTTATAATTTTCTGTGTACAGTTCTTTCATCTCCTTAGGTAAGTTTATTCCTATATATTTAATTCTTTTCATTGCAGTGGTGAATGGGATTGATTCCTTAATTGCTCTCTCTGATTTTTCATTGTTAGTATATGGAAATGCAAGTGATTTCTGTGTATTGATTTTGTATCCTGCAACTTTGCTAAATTCACTGATTAGCTCCAGTAATTTCTGATAGTATCTTTAGGGTGTTCTATGTACAGTATGATGTCATCTGCAAACAGTGAGAACTTTACCTCTTCTTTTCTGATCTGGATTCCTTTATTTCTGTTTCTTCGCTGATTGCTGTCACTAGGACTTCCAGAACTATGTTAAATAGTAGTGGTGAAAGTGGACAACCCTTGTCTTGTTCCTGATCTTAGTGGGAATGCTTTCAGTTTTTCACCATTGAGACTAATGTTTGCTGTAGGCCAATCATATATGGCCTTTACTATGTTGAGGTAGGTTCCTTCTATGTCCATTTTTTGAAGAGTTTTAAACATAAATAGGTGCTGAATTTGTCAAAAGGCTTTTTCTGCATCAATTGAGATTATCCTATGGTTTTTATCTTTCAGTATGTTACTATGGTGTATCACATTGATTGGTTTCCATATATTGAATCCTTGCATCCCTGGATTAAACCCAACTTGATCGTGGTGTATGAGCTTTTTGATGTGTTGCCGTCCAGCATTTACCAAAAAGTTTTCAGGAGCTTAGCTGAAGTGGGGGATAGTGTAGTTTGTGTGTCATAGGAATCTCCTCAAAGGATGATGTCATCAGTGGAGGTCCTAATTGTGTCCTAGAAAAAGTTAGAGCTGGTGAAAATGTTGCCTTCAAAGACTGTGTGAGATGGCAGGTGTGGACACTGGCCCCACTGAGTAGACAGGTGACGGTGTATCGTTCCCTTTGAAGGTGAAGTTCAGTGTAGCCGAGAAGTTGTTGAGATAGGCAGTGAAAACAGCATGCTAGCCAAATGTTTTGCTATGACTGAAAAGTATTTGCCAGTTATTTGTTGGAAGCAGTATTATCAACAAAATACATGGAGCCCTAGTGAGTGGGGCCATGGCACCAAGGGTACAAGTTCACACTGAGCCCTGTTCTTGCTTTACAGCTTTAAGATCAAGTAAAATTTGTTAAGTGCAGCAGAAGTTGGGATAATCACACCTTGCTCAGTAGTTTCCTATAACAGGTTTCAATTTGTGAAGACCCTGCTTTCATTGAGATTGAATCTTTTAAAAAACAAGTGAGGTGAAAAGTGTGATTGCATCTAAGGGAAAAAGGGCCATAGGGTCTCATCTTTTAAAGGTGAGTATAGGGGCAAGGGCTGAATTTTATTACTCATTGAGTTAGATTCTCCACGTGCACTAGAGGCTATTTGGGGTAATGGAGGTTTTGGCACTGGGAAATGTAGGCAAGGCAGTAATTCCAGTGGTTAAGGTTAGGCATATCTGTTTCTATGTCACGTTCCTTTACTCCCTGGTTGTTTGTAGTAGCTTGCCCAAATGTGGGCCAGAAGAGGAACAGAAATTGATGAGGGGCAAAAACTCAATTGTCACACCTGAAAAGTGGGATCTGATTATTGCACAGAGCCACCACCCCTACATCACCCCTCTCCCTAGATGGGACCTCTGAAACACACAGAAACACCAAGTCCTTTTCCTTCTCACCAGTGGGATGAAGAGTTCAGGAAGCAATCTTCAGTCTGCAGTTCTCAGTCTTCACCCAGTCCTCAGTCCCAGTGTCTGGGTAAGTATGGACTGGCTGGTCTGGGCCCTAAACTGAAAGGACGCCTCCTCCCTCCCTCCTCACACACCGGACCCTTCCCTTTCTCCCCTCTCCATCATCAAAAAAACACGCACACACATCTTTTTACTGCTTGTTGATACTTTAATCGTCAACATCTGAATACTTTGATCAGTCCGGAGGGGGACCATCGTTGTATGTTTGATGTCTGCACAAACGACTATTCTGCCTTTGCTTTTCCTGGAGTTACAGCAGATGGCTCAGCATCTTGGGCTCCAGGTGGGCACAGGGGCTTACTTGCAGAATCGTCAGAAGTGTTGGAAGAATCCTCTGGGGTTTCTTCATCCGCCATTGGCCCACTTTCATTCTTCTTTTTATTCTGCGGGTGGTGGTAGAAGACTGGATTCGTCGACCTCTTCCCTTTCTTTTTCCGGCCCGGGTTCCGCTGAAGGGTTGATTTTACCTTCCTCGTGGGCTTTCGTATCTGGTAAGAAAACAGAGTCATCCAGAAAGACATTAGTGGAGGAGGGATGGGGAAGACTTTGAGAGAACGGGGTGTGCATTGAGGAGGGGTTTGTGCCAGCAAGCTGCGGCAGGGCGAGTCTTGGGTGGGGGATGAAGAGGAAGAACATGAGTAGGGTAATCTGACCTTCTGACTGTCCAAGCCATCGGACTGATCAGTGTTCTTTCTCTTCCCTTCGTTAGCACTTGAAGCTTGTTGCTGCAAATTGAAAGCGTCTATCTCGATTTCTGTTTCCTCCTCCTTCACTTCCTTAATTAGGTCTGCCATGTTGTAGCAACGGTGGCCTCCACCAAGGCGCCTGGCGTCTCTATATATACCGTCGCAGGACAATGGTGAGCCACAACTGTCCGTTTGATTGGTCAGCAAGAAATTTCTCCAGCCAATGGTAGCCCTGACACTGCTGACATCACAAAGCGCCACTTGGGAACATCCATGGGGGCGGGGAGGGTGCAAAGGAGTCCAAGTGCTCTGGTTTGAGAAAAGAAGTGCTTTCGCACAACCATTAAAGAGCCTTCCCAATTTGACTTTCCGGAAAACATTTCCTCATCTTGTCCAGTTCAGTTCTGTGGTGTAGAAGTTAGGGAGCCAGTGTTCCTTCCAAACCATTTCTCATGGCCACCCCCATTCAGTGTTTAATTCTGTCATCTTCCGGATCTCATTACCTAGTATTTGGTGTGTGGTTTTTTTTTTAAACAGTTTACTTTAGAGGTTTTAGATTTGCACGATAATTGTGAAGAGTGTTTTCATATACTCCACAACCAATTCTCTTGTTTACCATTGTACATTAGTATTGAACATTTGTTCAAATTAGTGAACCCACAGTGAAAGAGTATTATGAACTAAAGTCTGGACATTATCAGATTTCTTTCAGTACAGTTCAGTTCAGTCGCTCAGTTGTGTCCGACTCTTTGCGACCCCATGAACAGCACGCCAAGCCTCCCTGTCCATCACCAACTCCGGAGTTTACCCAAACCTATATCCATTGAGTCGGTGATTCCATCCAACCATCTCATCCACTGTTGTCCCCTTCTCCTCCTGCCCTCAAACTTTCCCAGCATCAGGTCTTTCCAAATGAGTCATCTCTTTGCATCAGGTGGCGAAAGTATTGGAGTTTCAGCTTCAACATCAGTCCTTCAAATGAACACCCAGGACTGATCTCCTTTAGAACGGACTGGTTGGATCTCCTTGCAGTCCAAGGGACTCTCAAGAGTCTTCTCCAACACCACAGTTCAAAAGCATCAATTCTTCGGCGCTCAGCTTTCTTCACAGTCCAACTCCCACATCCATACATGACCACTGGAAAAACCATAACCTTACTAGACGGACCTTTGTCAGCAAAGTAATGTCTGCTTTTTAATATGCTGTCTAGTTGGTCAGAACTTTCCTTCCAAGGAGTAAGCGTCTTTTAGTTTCATGGCTTCTGTCACCATCTGCAGTGATTTTGGAGGCCACAAAAGTAAAGTCTGCCACTGTTTCCATTGTTTCCCCATCTATTTGCCAGGAAGTGATGGGACCGGATGCTACCATCTTAGTTTTCTGAATGTTGAGCTTTAAGCCAACTTTTTCACTCTCCTCTTTCACTTTCATCAGGAAGCTCTAGTTCTTCTTCATTTTCTGCCATAAGTGTGGTGTCATCAGCGTATCTGAGGTTATTGATATTTCTCCCGGCACTCTTGTTTCCAGCTTGTGCTTCATCCAGTGGATAGTTTTCTCATGAAGTACTTTGCATATACGTTAAATAAGCAGGGTGACAACATACAGCCTTGACTTACTCACTTCCCGATTTGGACCCAGCTCGTCATTGCATGTTCAGTTCTAACTGTTGCTTCGTGACCTGCATACAGATTTCTCAAGAGGCAGTTCAGGTGGTCTGGTATTCCCATCTCTTTCAAAATTTTCCGTTTGTTGTGATCCACACAGTCAAAGGCTATGGCATAGTCAATAAAGCAGAAATAGATGTTTTTCTGGAACATTTTCAGATTTCCTTGGTTTTTTACCTAATGTCCTTTTGCTGTCCCAGTATCCATCCAGGATACCATACTAAATCCAGTCATTCCATATTCTGCCTTGTTAGGTTCCTCTTTGCTGTGACAATTTTTTAGATTTCTTTTTTTTTTTCTATTATTAAAAATTTGTTCATTTTTTAATTGAAGGATAATTGCTCTACTAAATTTGTTGTTTTCTGTCTAACCTCAACATGAATCATCCATAGGTATACTTATATCTCCTCCCTGTTGAACCTCCCTCCTATCTCTCTCGCCATATTATCCCTCTAGGTTGATACAGAGCCCCTGTTTGAGTTTTCTGAGCCATACAGCAAACTCCCTTTGGCTATCTTTGAGCATATGATAATTTAAGATTCCATGTTGCTCTTTCAATACATCTCACCTTTTCCTCCCCTCTCCCCATGTCCATAAGTCTATTCTCTACGTCTGTTTCTCCAATCAGTTCAGTTCAGTTCAGTCAGTCGCTCAGTCGTGTCCGACTCTTTGCGACCCTGTGAAGTGCAGCACGCCAGGCCTCCCTGTCCATCACCAACTCCCGGAGTTCACCCAAACTCACGTCCATCGAGTCGGTGATGCCATCCAGCCATCTCATCCTCTGTCGTCCCCTTTTCCTCCTGCCCCAATCCCTGGCAGCATCAGAGTCTTTTCCAATGAGTCAACTCTTCGCATGAGGTGGCCAAAGTACTGGAGTTTCAGCTTTAGCGTCATTCCTTCCAAAGAACACCCAGGACTGATCTCTTTCGGAATGGACCGGTTGGATCTCCTTGCAGTCCATGGGACTCTCAATAGTCTTCTCCAACACCACAGTTCAAGAGCATCAATTCTTTGGCGCTCAGTTTTCTTCACAGTCCAACTCTCACACCTGTACACGACCACTGAAAAACCATGGCCTTGACTAGACGGACCTTTGTTGGCAAAGTAATGTCCCTGCTTTTGAGTATGCTATCTAGGTTGGTCATAAATTTCCTTCCAAGGAGTAAGCGTCTTTTAATTTCATGGCTGCAATCACCATCTGCAGTGATTTTGGAGCCCCCCAAAATAAAGTCTGCCACTGTTTCCACTGTTTCCCCATCTATTTCCCATGAAGTGATGGGACCAGATGGCATGATCTTCGTTTCTGAATATTGAGCTTTAAGCCTACTTTTTCACTCTCCTCTTTCACTTTCATCAAGAGGCTTTTGAGTTCCTCTTCACTTTCTGCATAAGGGTGGTGTCATCTGCATATCTGAGGATATTGATATTTCTCCCAGCAATCTTGATTCCAGCTTGTGCGTCTTCCAGCCCAGCATTTCTCGTGATGTACTCTGCATATAAGTTAAATAAGCATAAGCAGGGTGACAATACACAGCCTTGACGTACTCCTTTTCCTATTTGGAACCAGTCTGTTTCTCCATTGCTGCCCTGTAAATGAATTCTTCAGTACCATTTTTCTAGTTTCTGTATATATGTGTTAAAATATGATATTTCTCTTTCTCTTTCTGACTTACTTCACTCTATATAATAGGTTCTAGGTTCATCCACCACGTTAGAACTGACTCAAATGCGTTCCTTCTTATGGCTGTGTAATATTTCACCATGTATATGTCCACAACTTCTTCATGCATTCTTCTGTCAGTGGACCTCTAGGTTGCTTCCATGTTCTAGCTGTTGTAAATAGTGCTGCAGTGAACAATGGGATACATGTGTCCCTTTCGATTTTGATTTCTTCAGGGTATATGCCTAGGAGTAGGATTGCTGGGTCATGTGGTGCTTTTATTCCTAGTTTCTTAAGGAATCTCCATCCCGTCTTCCATAGTGGCTGTATCAATTTTCATTCCGACCAACAGTGCAGGAGCTTTCCCTTTTCTCCACACCCTCTCCAGCATTTATTGTTTGCAGACTTTGAGGATGGCCATTGTGACTGGTATGAGGTGATATCTCATTGTGGCTTTGACTTGCATTTCTCTAATAATGAGCGATGTTGAGCATCTTTTCAGGTGTGTGTTGGTCATCTGTATGTCTTCTGTCGAGAAATGTCTGTTTAGGTCTTTTTCTCACTTTTTGATTGGGTTGTTTGTTTTCCTGATATTGAGTTATATGAGCTGCTTGTATATTTTGGAAATTAATCCTTTGTCAGTTGTTTCATTTGCTGTCATTTTCTCCCATTCTGAGGACTGTCTTTTCATCTTGCTTATCGTTTCCTTTGCTGTGCAAAAGATGCTAAGTTTAATCAGGTCCCACTGGTTTGCTTTGATTTTTGTTTCCATTACTCTAGGAAATGGGACATAGAGGATCTTGCTTTGATTTATGTCAACAAGTGTTCTGCCTATGTTCTCTTCTAAGAGTTTTATAGTTTCTGGTCTTACAGTTAGGTCTCTAATCCATTTTGAGTTTATCTTTGTGTATGGTGTTAGGAAGTGTTCTAATTTCATTCTTTTGCATGTAGCTGTCCAGTTTTCCCAGCACCACTTATTGAAGAGGCTATCTTTTCCCCATTGTATATTCTTGCCTCCTTTGTCAAAAATAAGGTACCTGTAGGTGCATGGATTTATTTCTGGGCTTTCTATCTTGTTCCCTTGGTCTATATTTCTGTTTTTTTTTTTTTTTCTTTTTTTTGGTGCCAGTACCATTCTGTCTTGATGACTGTACCTTTGTAGTATTATCTGAAGTCAGGAAGGTTGGTTCCTCCAGCTCCCTTGTTCTTTTTTAAGACTGCTTTGGCTATCTGGAGTCTTTTGTGTTTCCATATGAACTGTGAAAATTTTTGTTGTAGTTCTGTGAAAAATGCCATTGGTCATTTGATAGGTATTGCACTGAGTGTGTGGATTACATTTGGTAGTATAATCGTTTTCACAATATTGATTCTTCCATCCCAGGAACATGGAATATCTCTCCATCTGTTTCTGTTTGGTTTCTTTCATTAGTGTCTTATAATTTTCTGTGTACAGTTCTTTCATCTCCTTAGGTAAGTTTATTCCTATATATTTAATTCTTTTCATTGCAGTGGTGAATGGGATTGATTCCTTAATTGCTCTCTCTGATTTTTCATTGTTAGTATATGGAAATGCAAGTGATTTCTGTGTATTGATTTTGTATCCTGCAACTTTGCTAAATTCACTGATTAGCTCCAGTAATTTTCTGATAGTATCTTTAGGGTGTTCTATGTACAGTATGATGTCATCTGCAAACAGTGAGAACTTTACCTCTTCTTTTCTGATCTGGATTCCTTTTATTTCTGTTTCTTCGCTGATTGCTGTCACTAGGACTTCCAGAACTATGTTAAATAGTAGTGGTGAAAGTGGACACCCTTGTCTTGTTCCTGATCTTAGTGGGAATGCTTTCAGTTTTTCACCATTGAGACTAATGTTTGCTGTAGGCCAATCATATATGGCCTTTACTATGTTGAGGTAGGTTCCTTCTATGTCCATTTTTTGAAGAGTTTTAAACATAAATAGGTGCTGAATTTTGTCAAAGGCTTTTTCTGCATCAATTGAGATTATCCTATGGTTTTTATCTTTCAGTATGTTACTATGGTGTATCACATTGATTGTTTCCATATATTGAATCCTTGCATCCCTGGATTAAACCCAACTTGATCGTGGTGTATGAGCTTTTTGATGTGTTGCCGTCCAGCATTTACCAAAAAGTTTTCAGGAGCTTAGCTGAAGTGGTGGGATAGTGTAGTTTGTGTGTCATAGGAATCTCCTCAAAGGATGATGTCATCAGTGTGAGGTCCTAATTGTGTCCTAGAAAAAGTTAGAGCTGGTGAAAATGTTGCCCTTCAAAGACTGTGTGAGATGGCAGGTGTGGACACTGGCCCCACTGAGTAGACAGGTGACGGTGTATCGTTTCCCTTTGAAGGTGAAGGTTCAGTGTAGCCGAGAAGTTGTTGAGATAGGCAGTGAAAACAGCATGCTAGCCAAATGTTTTGCTATGACTGAAAAGTATTTGCCAGTTATTTGTTGGAAGCAGTATTATCAACAAAATACATGGAGCCCTAGTGAGTGGGGCCATGGCACCAAGGGTACAAGTTCACACTGAGGCCCTGTTCTTGCTTTACAGCTTTAAGATCAAGTAAAATTTGTTAAGTGCAGCAGAAGTTGGGATAATCACACCTTGCTCAGTAGGTTTCCTATAACAGGTTTCAATTTGTGAAGACCCTGCTTTCATTGAGATTGAATCTTTTAAAAAACAAGTGAGGTGAAAAGTGTGATTGCATCTAAGGGAAAAAGGGCCATAGGGTCTCATCTTTTAAAGGTGAGTATAGGGGCAAGGGCTGAATTTTATTACTCATTGAGTTAGATTCTCCACGTGCACTAGAGGCTATTTGGGGTAATGGAGGTTTTGGCACTGGGAAATGTAGGCAAGGCAGTAATTCCAGTGGTTAAGGTTAGGCATATCTGTTTCTATGTCACGTTCCTTTACTCCCTGGTTGTTTGTAGTAGCTTGCCCAAATGTGGGCCAGAAGAGGAACAGAAATTGATGAGGGGCAAAAACTCAATTGTCACACCTGAAAAGTGGGATCTGATTATTGCACAGAGCCACCACCCCTACATCACCCCTCTCCCTAGATGGGACCTCTGAAACACACAGAAACACCAAGTCCTTTTCCTTCTCACCAGTGGGATGAAGAGTTCAGGAAGCAATCTTCAGTCTGCAGTTCTCAGTCTTCACCCAGTCCTCAGTCCCAGTGTCTGGGTAAGTATGGACTGGCTGGTCTGGGCCCTAAACTGAAAGGACGCCTCCTCCCTCCCTCCTCACACACCCGGACCCTTCCCTTTCTCCCCTCTCCATCATCAAAAAAACACGCACACACATCTTTTTACTGCTTGTTGATACTTTAATCGTCAACATCTGAATACTTTGATCTGTCCGGAGGGGACCATCGTTGTATGTTTGATGTCTGCACAAACGACTATTCTGCCTTTGCTTTTCCTGGAGTTACAGCAGATGGCTCAGCATCTTGGGCTCCAGGTGGGCACAGGGGCTTACTTGCAGAATCGTCAGAAGTGTTGGAAGAATCCTCTGGGGTTTCTTCATCCGCCATT
The DNA here is from genome assembly GCF_029378745.1 of Bos indicus. NCBI lineage: Eukaryota > Metazoa > Chordata > Mammalia > Artiodactyla > Bovidae > Bos > Bos indicus. The sequence continues at coordinate 17,152,213 of NC_091789.1, read as the reverse complement.
GGCCCACTTTCATTCTTCTTTTTATTCTGCGGGTGGTGGTAGAAGACTGGATTCGTCGACCTCTTCCCTTTCTTTTTCCGGCCCGGGTTCCGCTGAAGGGTTGATTTTACCTTCCTCGTGGGCTTTCGTATCTGGTAAGAAAACAGAGTCATCCAGAAAGACATTAGTGGAGGAGGATGGGAAGAACTTTGAGAGAACGGGTGTGCATTGAGGAGGGGTTTGTGCCAGGCAAGCTGCGGCAGGGCGAGTCTTGGGTGGGGGATGAAGAGGAAGAACATGAGTAGGGTAATCTGACCTTCTGACTGTCCAAGCCATCGGACTGATCAGTGTTCTTTCTCTTCCCTTCGTTAGCACTTGAAGCTTGTTGCTGCAAATTGAAAGCGTCTATCTCGATTTCTGTTTCCTCCTCCTTCACTTCCTTAATTAGGTCTGCCATGTTGTAGCAACGGTGGCCTCCACCAAGGCGCCTGGCGTCTCTATATATACCGTCGCAGGACAATGGTGAGCCACAACTGTCCGTTTGATTGGTCAGCAAGAAATTTCTCCAGCCAATGGTAGCCCTGACACTGCTGACATCACAAAGCGCCACTTGGGAACATCCATGGGGGCGGGGAGGGTGCAAAGGAGTCCAAGTGCTCTGGTTTGAGAAAAGAAGTGCTTTCGCAACAACCATTAAAGAGCCTTCCCAATTTGACTTTCCGGAAAACATTTCCTCATCTTGTCCAGTTCAGTTCTTGTGGTGTAGAAGTTAGGGAGCCAGTGTTCCTTGCAAACCATTTCTCATGGCCACCCCCATTCAGTGTTTAATTCTGTCATCTTCCGGATCTCATTACCTAGTATTTGGTGTGTGGTTTTTTTTAAACAGTTTACTTTAGAGGTTTTAGATTTGCACGATAATTGTGAAGAGTGTTTTCATATACTCCACAACCAATTCTCTTGTTTACCATTGTACATTAGTATTGAACATTTGTTCAAATTAGTGAACCCACAGTGAAAGAGTATTATGAACTAAAGTCTGGACATTATCAGATTTCTTTCAGTACAGTTCAGTTCAGTCGCTCAGTTGTGTCCGACTCTTTGCGACCCCATGAACAGCACGCCAAGCCTCCCTGTCCATCACCAACTCCGGGAGTTTACCCAAACCTATATCCATTGAGTCGGTGATTCCATCCAACCATCTCATCCACTGTTGTCCCCTTCTCCTCCTGCCCTCAAACTTTCCCAGCATCAGGGTCTTTCCAAATGAGTCATCTCTTTGCATCAGGTGGCGAAAGTATTGGAGTTTCAGCTTCAACATCAGTCCTTCAAATGAACACCCAGGACTGATCTCCTTTAGAACGGACTGGTTGGATCTCCTTGCAGTCCAAGGGACTCTCAAGAGTCTTCTCCAACACCACAGTTCAAAAGCATCAATTCTTCGGCGCTCAGCTTTCTTCACAGTCCAACTCCCACATCCATACATGACCACTGGAAAAACCATAACCTTACTAGACGGACCTTTGTCAGCAAAGTAATGTCTGCTTTTTAATATGCTGTCTAGGTTGGTCAGAACTTTCCTTCCAAGGAGTAAGCGTCTTTTAGTTTCATGGCTTCTGTCACCATCTGCAGTGATTTTGGAGGCCACAAAAGTAAAGTCTGCCACTGTTTCCATTGTTTCCCCATCTATTTGCCAGGAAGTGATGGGACCGGATGCTACCATCTTAGTTTTCTGAATGTTGAGCTTTAAGCCAACTTTTTCACTCTCCTCTTTCACTTTCATCAGGAAGCTCTAGTTCTTCTTCATTTTCTGCCATAAGTGTGGTGTCATCAGCGTATCTGAGGTTATTGATATTTCTCCCGGCACTCTTGTTTCCAGCTTGTGCTTCATCCAGTGGATAGTTTCTCATGAAGTACTTTGCATATACGTTAAATAAGCAGGGTGACAACATACAGCCTTGACTTACTCACTTCCCGATTTGGACCCAGCTCGTCATTGCATGTTCAGTTCTAACTGTTGCTTCGTGACCTGCATACAGATTTCTCAAGAGGCAGTTCAGGTGGTCTGGTATTCCCATCTCTTTCAAAATTTTCCGGTTTGTTGTGATCCACACAGTCAAAGGCTATGGCATAGTCAATAAAGCAGAAATAGATGTTTTCTGGAACATTTTCAGATTTCCTTGGTTTTTACCTAATGTCCTTTTGCTGTCCCAGTATCCATCCAGGATACCATACTAAATCCAGTCATTCCATATTCTGCCTTGTTAGGTTCCTCTTTGCTGTGACAATTTTTTAGATTTCTTTTTTTTTTTTCTATTATTAAAAAATTTGTTCATTTTTTAATTGAAGGATAATTGCTCTACTAAATTTTGTTGTTTTCTGTCTAACCTCAACATGAATCATCCATAGGTATACTTATATCTCCTCCCTGTTGAACCTCCCTCCTATCTCTCTCGCCATATTATCCCTCTAGGTTGATACAGAGCCCCTGTTTGAGTTTTCTGAGCCATACAGCAAACTCCCTTTGGCTATCTTTGAGCATATGATAATTTAAGATTCCATGTTGCTCTTTCAATACATCTCACCTTTTCCTCCCCTCTCCCCATGTCCATAAGTCTATTCTCTACGTCTGTTTCTCCAATCAGTTCAGTTCAGTTCAGTTCAGTCGCTCAGTCGTGTCCGACTCTTTGCGACCCTGTGAAGTGCAGCACGCCAGGCCTCCCTGTCCATCACCAACTCCCGGAGTTCACCCAAACTCACGTCCATCGAGTCGGTGATGCCATCCGGCCATCTCATCCTCTGTCGTCCCCTTTTCCTCCTGCCCCCAATCCCTGGCAGCATCAGAGTCTTTTCCAATGAGTCAACTCTTCGCATGAGGTGGCCAAAGTACTGGAGTTTCAGCTTTAGCGTCATTCCTTCCAAAGAACACCCAGGACTGATCTCTTTCGGAATGGACCGGTTGGATCTCCTTGCAGTCCATGGGACTCTCAATAGTCTTCTCCAACACCACAGTTCAAGAGCATCAATTCTTTGGCGCTCAGTTTTCTTCACAGTCCAACTCTCACACCTGTACACGACCACCGGAAAAACCATGGCCTTGACTAGACGGACCTTTGTTGGCAAAGTAATGTCCCTGCTTTTGAGTATGCTATCTAGGTTGGTCATAAATTTCCTTCCAAGGAGTAAGCGTCTTTTAATTTCATGGCTGCAATCACCATCTGCAGTGATTTTGGAGCCCCCCAAAATAAAGTCTGCCACTGTTTCCACTGTTTCCCCATCTATTTCCCATGAAGTGATGGGACCAGATGGCATGATCTTCGTTTTCTGAATATTGAGCTTTAAGCCTACTTTTTCACTCTCCTCTTTCACTTTCATCAAGAGGCTTTTGAGTTCCTCTTCACTTTCTGCCATAAGGGTGGTGTCATCTGCATATCTGAGGATATTGATATTTCTCCCAGCAATCTTGATTCCAGCTTGTGCGTCTTCCAGCCCAGCATTTCTCGTGATGTACTCTGCATATAAGTTAAATAAGCATAAGCAGGGTGACAATACACAGCCTTGACGTACTCCTTTTCCTATTTGGAACCAGTCTGTTTCTCCATTGCTGCCCTGTAAATGAATTCTTCAGTACCATTTTTCTAGTTTCTGTATATATGTGTTAAAATATGATATTTCTCTTTCTCTTTCTGACTTACTTCACTCTATATAATAGGTTCTAGGTTCATCCACCACGTTAGAACTGACTCAAATGCGTTCCTTCTTATGGCTGTGTAATATTTCACCATGTATATGTCCACAACTTCTTCATGCATTCTTCTGTCAGTGGACCTCTAGGTTGCTTCCATGTTCTAGCTGTTGTAAATAGTGCTGCAGTGAACAATGGGATACATGTGTCCCTTTCGATTTTGATTTCTTCAGGGTATATGCCTAGGAGTAGGATTGCTGGGTCATGTGGTGCTTTTATTCCTAGTTTCTTAAGGAATCTCCATCCCGTCTTCCATAGTGGCTGTATCAATTTTCATTCCGACCAACAGTGCAGGAGCTTTCCCTTTTCTCCACACCCTCTCCAGCATTTATTGTTTGCAGACTTTGAGGATGGCCATTGTGACTGGTATGAGGTGATATCTCATTGTGGCTTTGACTTGCATTTCTCTAATAATGAGCGATGTTGAGCATCTTTTCAGGTGTGTGTTGGTCATCTGTATGTCTTCTGTCGAGAAATGTCTGTTTAGGTCTTTTTCTCACTTTTTGATTGGGTTGTTTGTTTTCCTGATATTGAGTTATATGAGCTGCTTGTATATTTTGGAAATTAATCCTTTGTCAGTTGTTTCATTTGCTGTCATTTTCTCCCATTCTGAGGACTGTCTTTTCATCTTGCTTATCGTTTCCTTTGCTGTGCAAAAGATGCTAAGTTTAATCAGGTCCCACCGGTTTGCTTTGATTTTTGTTTCCATTACTCTAGGAAATGGGACATAGAGGATCTTGCTTTGATTTATGTCAACAAGTGTTCTGCCTATGTTCTCTTCTAAGAGTTTTATAGTTTCTGGTCTTACAGTTAGGTCTCTAATCCATTTTGAGTTTATCTTTGTGTATGGTGTTAGGAAGTGTTCTAATTTCATTCTTTTGCATGTAGCTGTCCAGTTTTCCCAGCACCACTTATTGAAGAGGCTATCTTTTCCCCATTGTATATTCTTGCCTCCTTTGTCAAAAATAAGGTACCTGTAGGTGCATGGATTTATTTCTGGGCTTTCTATCTTGTTCCCTTGGTCTATATTTCTGTTTTTTTTTTTTTCTTTTTTTTGGTGCCAGTACCATTCTGTCTTGATGACTGTACCTTTGTAGTATTATCTGAAGTCAGGAAGGTTGGTTCCTCCAGCTCCCTTGTTCTTTTTTAAGACTGCTTTGGCTATCTGGAGTCTTTGTGTTTCCATATGAACTGTGAAAATTTTTGTTGTAGTTCTGTGAAAAATGCCATTGGTCATTTGATAGGTATTGCACTGAGTGTGTGGATTACATTTGGTAGTATAATCGTTTTCACAATATTGATTCTTCCATCCCAGGAACATGGAATATCTCTCCATCTGTTTCTGTTTGGTTTCTTTCATTAGTGTCTTATAATTTTCTGTGTACAGTTCTTTCATCTCCTTAGGTAAGTTTATTCCTATATATTTAATTCTTTTCATTGCAGTGGTGAATGGGATTGATTCCTTAATTGCTCTCTCTGATTTTTCATTGTTAGTATATGGAAATGCAAGTGATTTCTGTGTATTGATTTTGTATCCTGCAACTTTGCTAAATTCACTGATTAGCTCCAGTAATTTTCTGATAGTATCTTTAGGGTGTTCTATGTACAGTATGATGTCATCTGCAAACAGTGAGAACTTTACCTCTTCTTTTCTGATCTGGATTCCTTTTATTTCTGTTTCTTCGCTGATTGCTGTCACTAGGACTTCCAGAACTATGTTAAATAGTAGTGGTGAAAGTGGACACCCTTGTCTTGTTCCTGATCTTAGTGGGAATGCTTTCAGTTTTTCACCATTGAGACTAATGTTTGCTGTAGGCCAATCATATATGGCCTTTACTATGTTGAGGTAGGTTCCTTCTATGTCCATTTTTTGAAGAGTTTTAAACATAAATAGGTGCTGAATTTTGTCAAAGGCTTTTTCTGCATCAATTGAGATTATCCTATGGTTTTTATCTTTCAGTATGTTACTATGGTGTATCACATTGATTGGTTTCCATATATTGAATCCTTGCATCCCTGGATTAAACCCAACTTGATCGTGGTGTATGAGCTTTTTGATGTGTTGCCGTCCAGCATTTACCAAAAAGTTTTCAGGAGCTTAGCTGAAGTGGTGGGATAGTGTAGTTTGTGTGTCATAGGAATCTCCTCAAAGGATGATGTCATCAGTGTGAGGTCCTAATTGTGTCCTAGAAAAAGTTAGAGCTGGTGAAAATGTTGCCTTCAAAGACTGTGTGAGATGGCAGGTGTGGACACTGGCCCCACTGAGTAGACAGGTGACGGTGTATCGTTTCCCTTTGAAGGTGAAGGTTCAGTGTAGCCGAGAAGTTGTTGAGATAGGCAGTGAAAACAGCATGCTAGCCAAATGTTTTGCTATGACTGAAAAGTATTTGCCAGTTATTTGTTGGAAGCAGTATTATCAACAAAATACATGGAGCCCTAGTGAGTGGGGCCATGGCACCAAGGGTACAAGTTCACACTGAGGCCCTGTTCTTGCTTTACAGCTTTAAGATCAAGTAAAATTTGTTAAGTGCAGCAGAAGTTGGGATAATCACACCTTGCTCAGTAGGTTTCCTATAACAGGTTTCAATTTGTGAAGACCCTGCTTTCATTGAGATTGAATCTTTTAAAAAACAACTGAGGTGAAAAGTGTGATTGCATCTAAGGGAAAAGGGCCATAGGGTCTCATCTTTTAAAGGTGAGTATAGGGGCAAGGGCTGAATTTATTACTCATTGAGTTAGATTCTCCACGTGCACTAGAGGCTATTTGGGGTAATGGAGGTTTTGGCACTGGGAAATGTAGGCAAGGCAGTAATTCCAGTGGTTAAGGTTAGGCATATCTGTTTCTATGTCACGTTCCTTTACTCCCTGGTTGTTTGTAGTAGCTTGCCCAAATGTGGGCCAGAAGAGGAACAGAAATTGATGAGGGGCAAAAACTCAATTGTCACACCTGAAAAGTGGGATCTGATTATTGCACAGAGCCACCACCCCTACATCACCCCTCTCCCTAGATGGGACCTCTGAAACACACAGAAACACCAAGTCCTTTTCCTTCTCACCAGTGGGATGAAGAGTTCAGGAAGCAATCTTCAGTCTGCAGTTCTCAGTCTTCACCCAGTCCTCAGTCCCAGTGTCTGGGTAAGTATGGACTGGCTGGTCTGGGCCCTAAACTGAAAGGACGCCTCCTCCCTCCCTCCTCACACACCGGACCCTTCCCTTTCTCCCCTCTCCATCATCAAAAACACACGCACACACATCTTTTTACTGCTTGTTGATACTTTAATCGTCAACATCTGAATACTTTGATCTGTCCAGAGGGGACCATCGTTGTATGTTTGATGTCTGCACAAACGACTATTCTGCCTTTGCTTTTCCTGGAGTTACAGCAGATGGCTCAGCATCTTGGGCTCCAGGTGGGCACAGGGGCTTACTTGCAGAATCGTCAGAAGTGTTGGAAGAATCCTCTGGGGTTTCTTCATCCGCCATTGGCCCACTTTCATTCTTCTTTTTATTCTGCGGGTGGTGGTAGAAGACTGGATTCGTCGACCTCTTCCCTTTCTTTTTCCGGCCCGGGTTCCGCTGAAGGGTTGATTTTACCTTCCTCGTGGGCTTTCGTATCTGGTAAGAAAACAGAGTCATCCAGAAAGACATTAGTGGAGGAGGATGGGAAGAACTTTGAGAGAACGGGTGTGCATTGAGGAGGGGTTTGTGCCAGGCAAGCTGCGGCAGGGCGAGTCTTGGGTGGGGGATGAAGAGGAAGAACATGAGTAGGGTAATCTGACCTTCTGACTGTCCAAGCCATCGGACTGATCAGTGTTCTTTCTCTTCCCTTCGTTAGCACTTGAAGCTTGTTGCTGCAAATTGAAAGCGTCTATCTCGATTTCTGTTTCCTCCTCCTTCACTTCCTTAATTAGGTCTGCCATGTTGTAGCAACGGTGGCCTCCACCAAGGCGCCTGGCGTCTCTATATATACCGTCGCAGGACAATGGTGAGCCACAACTGTCCGTTTGATTGGTCAGCAAGAAATTTCTCCAGCCAATGGTAGCCCTGACACTGCTGACATCACAAAGCGCCACTTGGGAACATCCATGGGGGCGGGGAGGGTGCAAAGGAGTCCAAGTGCTCTGGTTTGAGAAAAGAAGTGCTTTCGCAACAACCATTAAAGAGCCTTCCCAATTTGACTTTCCGGAAAACATTTCCTCATCTTGTCCAGTTCAGTTCTTGTGGTGTAGAAGTTAGGGAGCCAGTGTTCCTTGCAAACCATTTCTCATGGCCACCCCCATTCAGTGTTTAATTCTGTCATCTTCCGGATCTCATTACCTAGTATTTGGTGTGTGTTTTTTTTAAACAGTTTACTTTAGAGGTTTTAGATTTGCACGATAATTGTGAAGAGTGTTTTCATATACTCCACAACCAATTCTCTTGTTTACCATTGTACATTAGTATTGAACATTTGTTCAAATTAGTGAACCCACAGTGAAAGAGTATTATGAACTAAAGTCTGGACATTATCAGATTTCTTTCAGTACAGTTCAGTTCAGTCGCTCAGTTGTGTCCGACTCTTTGCGACCCCATGAACAGCACGCCAAGCCTCCCTGTCCATCACCAACTCCGGGAGTTTACCCAAACCTATATCCATTGAGTCGGTGATTCCATCCAACCATCTCATCCACTGTTGTCCCCTTCTCCTCCTGCCCTCAAACTTTCCCAGCATCAGGGTCTTTCCAAATGAGTCATCTCTTTGCATCAGGTGGCGAAAGTATTGGAGTTTCAGCTTCAACATCAGTCCTTCAAATGAACACCCAGGACTGATCTCCTTTAGAACGGACTGGTTGGATCTCCTTGCAGTCCAAGGGACTCTCAAGAGTCTTCTCCAACACCACAGTTCAAAAGCATCAATTCTTCGGCGCTCAGCTTTCTTCACAGTCCAACTCCCACATCCATACATGACCACTGGAAAAACCATAACCTTACTAGACGGACCTTTGTCAGCAAAGTAATGTCTGCTTTTTAATATGCTGTCTAGGTTGGTCAGAACTTTCCTTCCAAGGAGTAAGCGTCTTTTAGTTTCATGGCTTCTGTCACCATCTGCAGTGATTTTGGAGGCCACAAAAGTAAAGTCTGCCACTGTTTCCATTGTTTCCCCATCTATTTGCCAGGAAGTGATGGGACCGGATGCTATCATCTTCGTTTTCTGAATGTTGAGCTTTAAGCCAACTTTTTCACTCTCCTCTTTCACTTTCATCAGGAAGCTCTAGTTCTTCTTCATTTTCTGCCATAAGTGTGGTGTCATCAGCGTATCTGAGGTTATTGATATTTCTCCCGGCACTCTTGTTTCCAGCTTGTGCTTCATCCAGTGGATAGTTTCTCATGAAGTACTTTGCATATACGTTAAATAAGCAGGGTGACAACATACAGCCTTGACTTACTCACTTCCCGATTTGGACCCAGCTCGTCATTGCATGTTCAGTTCTAACTGTTGCTTCGTGACCTGCATACAGATTTCTCAAGAGGCAGTTCAGGTGGTCTGGTATTCCCATCTCTTTCAAAATTTTCCGGTTTGTTGTGATCCACACAGTCAAAGGCTATGGCATAGTCAATAAAGCAGAAATAGATGTTTTTCTGGAACATTTTCAGATTTCCTTGGTTTTTACCTAATGTCCTTTTGCTGTCCCAGTATCCATCCAGGATACCATACTAAATTCAGTCATTCCATATTCTGCCTTGTTAGGTTCCTCTTTGCTGTGACAATTTTTTAGATTTCTTTTTTTTTTTTCTATTATTAAAAAATTTGTTCATTTTTTAATTGAAGGATAATTGCTCTACTAAATTTTGTTGTTTTCTGTCTAACCTCAACATGAATCATCCATAGGTATACTTATATCTCCTCCCTGTTGAACCTCCCTCCTATCTCTCTCGCCCTATTATCCCTCTAGGTTGATACAGAGCCCCTGTTTGAGTTTTCTGAGCCATACAGCAAACTCCCTTTGGCTATCTTTGAGCATATGATAATTTAAGATTCCATGTTGCTCTTTCAATACATCTCACCTTTTCCTCCCCTCTCCCCATGTCCATAAGTCTATTCTCTGTGTCTGTTTCTCCAATCAGTTCAGTTCAGTTCAGTTCAGTCGCTCAGTCGTGTCCGACTCTTTGCGACCCTGTGAAGTGCAGCACGCCAGGCCTCCCTGTCCATCACCAACTCCCGGAGTTCACCCAAACTCACGTCCATCGAGTCGGTGATGCCATCCAGCCATCTCATCCTCTGTCGTCCCCTTTTCCTCCTGCCCCCAATCCCTGGCAGCATCAGAGTCTTTTCCAATGAGTCAACTCTTCGCATGAGGTGGCCAAAGTACTGGAGTTTCAGCTTTAGCATCATTCCTTCCAAAGAACACCCAGGACTGATCTCTTTCAGAATGGACCGGTTGGCTCTCCTTGCAGTCCATGGGACTCTCAATAGTCTTCTCCAACACCACAGTTCAAGAGCATCGATTCTTTGGCGCTCAGTTTTCTTCACAGTCCAACTCTCACACCTACACACGACCACTGGAAAAACCATGGCCTTGACTAGACGGACCTTTGTTGGCAAAGTAATGTCCCTGCTTTTGAGTATGCTATCTAGGTTGGTCATAAATTTCCTTCCAAGGAGTAAGCGTCTTTTAATTTCATGGCTGCAATCACCATCTGCAGTGATTTTGGAGCCCCCCAAAATAAAGTCTGCCACTGTTTCCACTGTTTCCCCATCTATTTCCCATGAAGTGATGGGACCAGATGGCATGATCTTCGTTTTCTGAATATTGAGCTTTAAGCCTACTTTTTCACTCTCCTCTTTCACTTTCATCAAGAGGCTTTTGAGTTCCTCTTCACTTTCTGCCATAAGGGTGGTGTCATCTGCATATCTGAGGATATTGATATTTCTCCCAGCAATCTTGATTCCAGCTTGTGCGTCTTCCAGCCCAGCATTTCTCGTGATGTACTCTGCATATAAGTTAAATAAGCATAAGCAGGGTGACAATACACAGCCTTGACGTACTCCTTTTCCTATTTGGAACCAGTCTGTTTCTCCATTGCTGCCCTGTAAATGAATTCTTCAGTACCATTTTTCTAGTTTCTGTATATATGCGTTAAAATATGATATTTCTCTTTCTCTTTCTGACTTACTTCACTCTATATAATAGGTTCTAGGTTCATCCACCACGTTAGAACTGACTCAAATGCGTTCCTTCTTATGGCTGTGTAATATTTCACCATGTATATGTCCACAACTTCTTCATGCATTCTTCTGTCAGTGGACATCTAGGTTGCTTCCATGTTCTAGCTGTTGTAAATAGTGCTGCAGTGAACAATGGGATACATGTGTCCCTTTCGATTTTGATTTCTTCAGGGTATATGCCTAGGAGTAGGATTGCTGGGTCATGTGGTGCTTTTATTCCTAGTTTCTTAAGGAATCTCCATACCGTCTTCCATAGTGGCTGTATCAATTTTCATTCCGACCAACAGTGCAGGAGCTTTCCCTTTTCTCCACACCCTCTCCAGCATTTATTGTTTGCAGACTTTGAGGATGGCCATTGTGACTGGTATGAGGTGATATCTCATTGTGGCTTTGACTTGCATTTCTCTAATAATGAGCGATGTTGAGCATCTTTTCAGGTGTGTGTTGGTCATCTGTATGTCTTCTGTCGAGAAATGTCTGTTTAGGTCTTTTTCTCACTTTTTGATTGGGTTGTTTGTTTTCCTGATATTGAGTTATATGAGCTGCTTGTATATTTTGGAAATTAATCCTTTGTCAGTTGTTTCATTTGCTGTCATTTTCTCCCATTCTGAGGACTGTCTTTTCATCTTGCTTATCGTTTCCTTTGCTGTGCAAAAGATGCTAAGTTTAATCAGGTCCCACTGGTTTGCTTTGATTTTTGTTTCCATTACTCTAGGAAATGGGACATAGAGGATCTTGCTTTGATTTATGTCAACAAGTGTTCTGCCTATGTTCTCTTCTAAGAGTTTTATAGTTTCTGGTCTTACAGTTAGGTCTTTAATCCATTTTGAGTTTATCTTTGTGTATGGTGTTAGGAAGTGTTCTAATTTCATTCTTTTGCATGTAGCTGTCCAGTTTTCCCAGCACCACTTATTGAAGAGGCTATCTTTTCCCCATTGTATATTCTTGCCTCCTTTGTCAAAAATAAGGTACCTGTAGGTGCATGGATTTATTTCTGGGCTTTCTATCTTGTTCCCTTGGTCTATATTTCTGTTTTTTTTTTTTTGTTTGTTTGTTTGTTTTTTTTTTTGTGCCAGTACCATTCTGTCTTGATGACTGTACCTTTGTAGTATTATCTGAAGTCAGGAAGGTTGGTTCCTCCAGCTCCCTTGTTCTTTTTTAAGACTGCTTTGGCTATCTGGAGTCTTTTGTGTTTCCATATGAACTGTGAAAATTTTTGTTGTAGTTCTGTGAAAAATGCCATTGGTCATTTGATAGGTATTGCACTGAGTGTGTGGATTACATTTGGTAGTGTAATCGTTTTCACAATATTGATTCTTCCATCCCAGGAACATGGAATATCTCTCCATCTGTTTATGTTTGGTTTCTTTCATTAGTGTCTTATAATTTTCTGTGTACAGTTCTTTCATCTCCTTAGGTAAGTTTATTCCTATATATTTAATTCTTTTCATTGCAGTGGTGAATGGGATTGATTCCTTAATTGCTCTCTCTGATTTTTCATTGTTAGTATATGGAAATGCAAGTGATGTCTGTGTATTGATTTTGTATCCTGCAACTTTGCTAAATTCACTGATTAGCTCCAGTAATTTTCTGATAGTATCTTTAGGGTGTTTTATGTACAGTATCATGTCATCTGCAAACAGTGAGAACTTTACTTCTTCTTTTCTGATCTGGATTCCTTTTATTTCTGTTTCTTCGCTGATTGCTGTCACTAGGACTTCCAGAACTATGTTAAATAGTAGTGGTGAAAGTGGACACCCTTGTCTTGTTCCTGATCTTAGTGGGAATGCTTTCAGTTTTTCACCATTGAGCCTAATGTTTGCTGTAGGCCAATCATATATGGCCTTTACTATGTTGAGGTAGGTTCCTTCTATGTCCATTTTTTGAAGAGTTTTAATCATAAATAGGTGCTGAATTTTGTCAAAGGCTTTTTCTGCATCAATTGAGATTATCATATGGTTTTTATCTTTCAATATGTTACTATGGTGTATCACATTGATTGATTTCCATATATTGAATCCTTGCATCCCTGGATTAAACCCAACTTGATCGTGGTGTATGAGCTTTTTGATGTGTTGCCGTCCAGCATTTACCAAAAAGTTTTCAGGAGCTTAACTGAAGTGGTGGGATAGTGTAGTTTGTGTGTCATAGGAATCTCCTCAAAGGATGATGTCATCAGTGTGAGGTCCTAATTGTGTCCTAGAAAAAGTTAGAGCTGGTGAAAATGTTGCCTTCAAAGACTGTGTGAGATGGCAGGTGTGGACACTGGCCCCACTGAGTAGACAGGTGACGGTGTATCGTTTCCCTTTGAAGGTGAAGGTTCAGTGTAGCTGAGAAGTTGTTGAAATAGGCAGTGAAAACAGCATGCTAGCCAAATGTTTTGCTATGACTGAAAAGTATTTGCCAGTTATTTGTTGGAAGCAGTATTATCAACAAAATACATGGAGCCCTAGTGAGTGGGGCCATGACACCAAGGGTACAAGTTCACACTGAGGCCCTGTTCTTGCTTTACAGCTTTAAGATCAAGTAAAATTTGTTAAGTGCAGCAGAAGTTGGGATAATCACACCTTGCTCAGTAGGTTTCCTATAACAGGTTTCAATTTGTGAAGACCCTGCTTTCATTGAGATTGAATCTTTTAAAAAACAACTGAGGTGAAAAGTGTGATTGCATCTAAGGGAAAAGGGCCATAGGGTCTCATATTTTAAAGGTGAGTATAGGGGCAAGGGCTGAATTTTATTACTCATTGAGTTAGATTCTCCACGTGCACTAGAGGCTATTTGGGGTAATGGAGGTTTTGGCACTGGGAAATGTAGGCAAGGCAGTAATTCCAGTGGTTAAGGTTAGGCATATCTGTTTCTATGTCACGTTCCTTTACTCCCTGGTTGTTTGTAGTAGCTTGCCCAAATGTGGGCCAGAAGAGGAACAGAAATCGATGAGGGGCAAAAACTCAATTGTCACACCTGAAAAGTGGGATCTGATTATTGCACAGAGCCACCACCCCTACATCACCCCTCTCCCTAGATGGGACCTCTGAAACACACAGAAACACCAAGTCCTTTTCCTTCTCACCAGTGGGATGAAGAGTTCAGGAAGCAATCTTCAGTCTGCAGTTCTCAGTCTTCACCCAGTCCTCAGTCCCAGTGTCTGGGTAAGTATGGACTGGCTGGTCTGGGCCCTAAACTGAAAGGACGCCTCCTCCCTCCCTCCTCACACACCGGACCCTTCCCTTTCTCCCCTCTCCATCATCAAAAAAAACACGCACACACATCTTTTTACTGCTTGTTGATACTTTAATCGTCAACATCTGAATACTTTGATCTGTCCAGAGGGGACCATCGTTGTATGTTTGATGTCTGCACAAACGACTATTCTGCCTTTGCTTTTCCTGGAGTTACAGCAGATGGCTCAGCATCTTGGGCTCCAGGTGGGCACAGGGGCTTACTTGCAGAATCGTCAGAAGTGTTGGAAGAATCCTCTGGGGGTTCTTCATCCGCCATTGGCCCACTTTCAGTCTTCTTTTTATTCTGCGGGTGGTGGTAGAAGACTGGATTCGCCGACTTCTTCCCTTTCTTTTTCCGGCCCGGATTCCGCTGAAGGGTTGATTTTACCTTCCTCGTGGGCTTTCGTATCTGGTAAGAAAACAGAGTCATCCAGAAAGACATTAGTGGAGGAGGATGGGAAGAACTTTGAGAGAACGGGTGTGCATTGAGGAGGGGTTTGTGCCAGGCAAGCTGCGGCAGGGCGAGTCTTGGGTGGGGGATGAAGAGGAAGAACATGAGTAGGGTAATCTGACCTTCTGACTGTCCAAGCCATCGGACTGATCAGTGTTCTTTCTCTTCCTTTCGTTAGCACTTGAAGCTTGTTGCTGCAGATTGAAAGCGTCTATCTCGATTTCTGTTTCCTCCTCCTTCACTTCCTTAATTAGGTCTGCCATGTTGTAGCAACGGTGGCCTCCACCAAGGCGCCCGGCGTCTCTATATATACCGTCGCAGGACAATGATGAGCCACAACTGTCCGTTTGATTGGTCAGCAAGAAATTTCTCCAGCCAATGGTAGCCCTGACACTGCTGACATCACAAAGCGCCACTTGGGAACATCCATGGGGGCGGGGAGGGTGCAAAGGAGTCCAAGTGCTCTGGTTTGAGAAAAGAAGTGCTTTCGCAACAACCATTAAAGAGCCTTCCCAATTTGACTTTCCGGAAAACATTTCCTCATCTTGTCCAGTTCAGTTCTTGTGGTGTAGAAGTTAGGGAGCCAGTGTTCCTTGCAAACCATTTCTCATGGCCACCCCCATTCAGTGTTTAATTCTGTCATCTTCCGGATCTCATTACCTAGTATTTGGTGTGTGGTTTTTTTTAAAACAGTTTACTTTAGAGGTTTTAGATTTGCACGATAATTGTGAAGAGTGTTTTCATATACTCCACAACCAATTCTCTTGTTTACCATTGTACATTAGTATTGAACATTTGTTCAAATTAGTGAACCCACAGTGAAAGAGTATTATGAACTAAAGTCTGGACATTATCAGATTTCTTTCAGTACAGTTCAGTTCAGTCGCTCAGTTGTGTCCGACTCTTTGCGACCCCATGAACAGCACGCCAAGCCTCCCTGTCCATCACCAACTCCGGGAGTTTACCCAAACCTATATCCATTGAGTCGGTGATTCCATCCAACCATCTCATCCACTGTTGTCCCCTTCTCCTCCTGCCCTCAAACTTTCCCAGCATCAGGGTCTTTCCAAATGAGTCATCTCTTTGCATCAGGTGGCGAAAGTATTGGAGTTTCAGCTTCAACATCAGTCCTTCAAATGAACACCCAGGACTGATCTCCTTTAGAACGGACTGGTTGGATCTCCTTGCAGTCCAAGGGACTCTCAAGAGTCTTCTCCAACACCACAGTTCAAAAGCATCAATTCTTCGGCGCTCAGCTTTCTTCACAGTCCAACTCCCACATCCATACATGACCACTGGAAAAACCATAACCTTACTAGACGGACCTTTGTCAGCAAAGTAATGTCTGCTTTTTAATATGCTGTCTAGGTTGGTCAGAACTTTCCTTCCAAGGAGTAAGCGTCTTTTAGTTTCATGGCTTCTGTCACCATCTGCAGTGATTTTGGAGGCCACAAAAGTAAAGTCTGCCACTGTTTCCATTGTTTCCCCATCTATTTGCCAGGAAGTGATGGGACCGGATGCTATCATCTTCGTTTTCTGAATGTTGAGCTTTAAGCCAACTTTTTCACTCTCCTCTTTCACTTTCATCAGGAAGCTCTAGTTCTTCTTCATTTTCTGCCATAAGTGTGGTGTCATCAGCGTATCTGAGGTTATTGATATTTCTCCCGGCACTCTTGTTTCCAGCTTGTGCTTCATCCAGTGGATAGTTTCTCATGAAGTACTTTGCATATACGTTAAATAAGCAGGGTGACAACATACAGCCTTGACTTACTCACTTCCCGATTTGGACCCAGCTCGTCATTGCATGTTCAGTTCTAACTGTTGCTTCGTGACCTGCATACAGATTTCTCAAGAGGCAGTTCAGGTGGTCTGGTATTCCCATCTCTTTCAAAATTTTCCGGTTTGTTGTGATCCACACAGTCAAAGGCTATGGCATAGTCAATAAAGCAGAAATAGATGTTTTTCTGGAACATTTTCAGATTTCCTTGGTTTTTACCTAATGTCCTTTTGCTGTCCCAGTATCCATCCAGGATACCATACTAAATCAGTCATTCCATATTCTGCCTTGTTAGGTTCCTCTTTGCTGTGACAATTTTTTAGATTTCTTTTTTTTTTTCTATTATTAAAAAATTTGTTCATTTTTTAATTGAAGGATAATTGCTCTACTAAATTTTGTTGTTTTCTGTCTAACCTCAACATGAATCATCCATAGGTATACTTATATCTCCTCCCTGTTGAACCTCCCTCCTATCTCTCTCGCCATATTATCCCTCTAGGTTGATACAGAGCCCCTGTTTGAGTTTTCTGAGCCATACAGCAAACTCCCTTTGGCTATCTTTGAGCATATGATAATTTAAGATTCCATGTTGCTCTTTCAATACATCTCACCTTTTCCTCCCCTCTCCCCATGTCCATAAGTCTATTCTCTGAGTCTGTTTCTCCAATCAGTTCAGTTCAGTTCAGTTCAGTCGCTCAGTCGTGTCCGACTCTTTGCGACCCTGTGAAGTGCAGCACGCCAGGCCTCCCTGTCCATCACCAACTCCCGGAGTTCACCCAAACTCACGTCCATCGAGTCGGTGATGCCATCCAGCCATCTCATCCTCTGTCGTCCCCTTTTCCTCCTGCCCCCAATCCCTGGCAGCATCAGAGTCTTTTCCAATGAGTCAACTCTTCGCATGAGGTGGCCAAAGTACTGGAGTTTCAGCTTTAGCATCATTCCTTCCAAAGAACACCCAGGACTGATCTCTTTCAGAATGGACCGGTTGGCTCTCCTTGCAGTCCATGGGACTCTCAATAGTCTTCTCCAACACCACAGTTCAAGAGCATCGATTCTTTGGCGCTCAGTTTTCTTCACAGTCCAACTCTCACACCTACACACGACCACTGGAAAAACCATGGCCTTGACTAGACGGACCTTTGTTGGCAAAGTAATGTCCCTGCTTTTGAGTATGCTATCTAGGTTGGTCATAAATTTCCTTCCAAGGAGTAAGCGTCTTTTAATTTCATGGCTGCAATCACCATCTGCAGTGATTTTGGAGCCCCCCAAAATAAAGTCTGCCACTGTTTCCACTGTTTCCCCATCTATTTCCCATGAAGTGATGGGACCAGATGGCATGATCTTCGTTTTCTGAATATTGAGCTTTAAGCCTACTTTTTCACTCTCCTCTTTCACTTTCATCAAGAGGCTTTTGAGTTCCTCTTCACTTTCTGCCATAAGGGTGGTGTCATCTGCATATCTGAGGATATTGATATTTCTCCCAGCAATCTTGATTCCAGCTTGTGCGTCTTCCAGCCCAGCATTTCTCGTGATGTACTCTGCATATAAGTTAAATAAGCATAAGCAGGGTGACAATACACAGCCTTGACGTACTCCTTTTCCTATTTGGAACCAGTCTGTTTCTCCATTGCTGCCCTGTAAATGAATTCTTCAGTACCATTTTTCTAGTTTCTGTATATATGCGTTAAAATATGATATTTCTCTTTCTCTTTCTGACTTACTTCACTCTATATAATAGGTTCTAGGTTCATCCACCACGTTAGAACTGACTCAAATGCGTTCCTTCTTATGGCTGTGTAATATTTCACCATGTATATGTCCACAACTTCTTCATGCATTCTTCTGTCAGTGGACATCTAGGTTGCTTCCATGTTCTAGCTGTTGTAAATAGTGCTGCAGTGAACAATGGGATACGTGTGTCCCTTTCGATTTTGATTTCTTCAGGGTATATGCCTAGGAGTAGGATTGCTGGGTCATGTGGTGCTTTTATTCCTAGTTTCTTAAGGAATCTCCATACCGTCTTCCATAGTGGCTGTATCAATTTTCATTCCGACCAACAGTGCAGGAGCTTTCCCTTTTCTCCACACCCTCTCCAGCATTTATTGTTTGCAGACTTTGAGGATGGCCATTGTGACTGGTATGAGGTGATATCTCATTGTGGCTTTGACTTGCATTTCTCTAATAATGAGCGATGTTGAGCATCTTTTCAGGTGTGTGTTGGTCATCTGTATGTCTTCTGTCGAGAAATGTCTGTTTAGGTCTTTTTCTCACTTTTTGATTGGGTTGTTTGTTTTCCTGATATTGAGTTATATGAGCTGCTTGTATATTTTGGAAATTAATCCTTTGTCAGTTGTTTCATTTGCTGTCATTTTCTCCCATTCTGAGGACTGTCTTTTCATCTTGCTTATCGTTTCCTTTGCTGTGCAAAAGATGCTAGTTTAATCAGGTCCCACTGGTTTGCTTTGATTTTTGTTTCCATTACTCTAGGAAATGGGACATAGAGGATCTTGCTTTGATTTATGTCAACAAGTGTTCTGCCTATGTTCTCTTCTAAGAGTTTTATAGTTTCTGGTCTTACAGTTAGGTCTTTAATCCATTTTGAGTTTATCTTTGTGTATGGTGTTAGGAAGTGTTCTAATTTCATTCTTTTGCATGTAGCTGTCCAGTTTTCCCAGCACCACTTATTGAAGAGGCTATCTTTTCCCCATTGTATATTCTTGCCTCCTTTGTCAAAAATAAGGTACCTGTAGGTGCATGGATTTATTTCTGGGCTTTCTATCTTGTTCCCTTGGTCTATATTTCTGTTTTTTTTTTTTTTTTGTTTGTTTGTTTTGTTTTGTTTGTTTGTTTGTTTTTGTGCCAGTACCATTCTGTCTTGATGACTGTACCTTTGTAGTATTATCTGAAGTCAGGAAGGTTGGTTCCTCCAGCTCCCTTGTTCTTTTTTAAGACTGCTTTGGCTATCTGGAGTCTTTTGTGTTTCCATATGAACTGTGAAAATTTTTGTTGTAGTTCTGTGAAAAATGCCATTGGTCATTTGATAGGTATTGCACTGAGTGTGTGGATTACATTTGGTAGTGTAATTGTTTTCACAATATTGATTCTTCCATCCCAGGAACATGGAATATCTCTCCATCTGTTTATGTTTGGTTTCTTTCATTAGTGTCTTATAATTTTCTGTGTACAGTTCTTTCATCTCCTTAGGTAAGTTTATTCCTATATATTTAATTCTTTTCATTGCAGTGGTGAATGGGATTGATTCCTTAATTGCTCTCTCTGATTTTTCATTGTTAGTATATGGAAATGCAAGTGATGTCTGTGTATTGATTTTGTATCCTGCAACTTTGCTAAATTCACTGATTAGCTCCAGTAATTTTCTGATAGTATCTTTAGGGTGTTTTATGTACAGTACCATGTCATCTGCAAACAGTGAGAACTTTACTTCTTCTTTTCTGATCTGGATTCCTTTTATTTCTGTTTCTTCGCTGATTGCTGTCACTCGGACTTCCAGAACTATGTTAAATAGTAGTGGTGAAAGTGGACACCCTTGTCTTGTTCCTGATCTTAGTGGGAATGCTTTCAGTTTTTCACCATTGAGCCTAATGTTTGCTGTAGGCCAATCATATATGGCCTTTACTATGTTGAGGTAGGTTCCTTCTATGTCCATTTTTTGAAGAGTTTTAATCATAAATAGGTGCTGAATTTTGTCAAAGGCTTTTTCTGCATCAATTGAGATTATCATATGGTTTTTATCTTTCAATATGTTACTATGGTGTATCACATTGATTGATTTCCATATATTGAATCCTTGCATCCCTGGATTAAACCCAACTTGATCGTGGTGTATGAGCTTTTTGATGTGTTGCCGTCCAGCATTTACCAAAAAGTTTTCAGGAGCTTAACTGAAGTGGTGGGATAGTGTAGTTTGTGTGTCATAGGAATCTCCTCAAAGGATGATGTCATCAGTGTGAGGTCCTAATTGTGTCCTAGAAAAAGTTAGAGCTGGTGAAAATGTTGCCTTCAAAGACTGTGTGAGATGGCAGGTGTGGACACTGGCCCCACTGAGTAGACAGGTGACGGTGTATCGTTTCCCTTTGAAGGTGAAGGTTCAGTGTAGCTGAGAAGTTGTTGAAATAGGCAGTGAAAACAGCATGCTAGCCAAATGTTTTGCTATGACTGAAAAGTATTTGCCAGTTATTTGTTGGAAGCAGTATTATCAACAAAATACATGGAGCCCTAGTGAGTGGGGCCATGACACCAAGGGTACAAGTTCACACTGAGGCCCTGTTCTTGCTTTACAGCTTTAAGATCAAGTAAAATTTGTTAAGTGCAGCAGAAGTTGGGATAATCACACCTTGCTCAGTAGGTTTCCTATAACAGGTTTCAATTTGTGAAGACCCTGCTTTCATTGAGATTGAATCTTTTAAAAAACAACTGAGGTGAAAAGTGTGATTGCATCTAAGGGAAAAGGGCCATAGGGTCTCATATTTTAAAGGTGAGTATAGGGGCAAGGGCTTAATTTTATTACTCATTGAGTTAGATTCTCCACGTGCACTAGAGGCTATTTGGGGTAATGGAGGTTTTGGCACTGGGAAATGTAGGCAAGGCAGTAATTCCAGTGGTTAAGGTTAGGCATATCTGTTTCTATGTCACGTTCCTTTACTCCCTGGTTGTTTGTAGTAGCTTGCCCAAATGTGGGCCAGAAGAGGAACAGAAATCGATGAGGGGCAAAAACTCAATTGTCACACCTGAAAAGTGGGATCTGATTATTGCACAGAGCCACCACCCCTACATCACCCCTCTCCCTAGATGGGACCTCTGAAACACACAGAAACACCAAGTCCTTTTCCTTCTCACCAGTGGGATGAAGAGTTCAGGAAGCAATCTTCAGTCTGCAGTTCTCAGTCTTCACCCAGTCCTCAGTCCCAGTGTCTGGGTAAGTATGGACTGGCTGGTCTGGGCCCTAAACTGAAAGGACGCCTCCTCCCTCCCTCCTCACACACCGGACCCTTCCCTTTCTCCCCTCTCCATCATCAAAAAAAACACGCACACACATCTTTTTACTGCTTGTTGATACTTTAATCATCAACATCTGAATACTTTGATCTGTCCAGAGGGGACCATCGTTGTATGTTTGATGTCTGCACAAACGACTATTCTGCCTTTGCTTTTCCTGGAGTTACAGCAGATGGCTCAGCATCTTGGGCTCCAGGTGGGCACAGGGGCTTACTTGCAGAATCGTCAGAAGTGTTGGAAGAATCCTCTGGGGTTTCTTCATCCGCCATTGGCCCACTTTCAGTCTTCTTTTTATTCTGCGGGTGGTGGTAGAAGACTGGATTCGCCGACTTCTTCCCTTTCTTTTTCCGGCCCGGATTCCGCTGAAGGGTTGATTTTACCTTCCTCGTGGGCTTTCGTATCTGGTAAGAAAACAGAGTCATCCAGAAAGACATTAGTGGAGGAGGATGGGAAGAACTTTGAGAGAACGGGTGTGCATTGAGGAGGGGTTTGTGCCAGGCAAGCTGCGGCAGGGCGAGTCTTGGGTGGGGGCTGAAGAGGAAGAACATGAGTAGGGTAATCTGACCTTCTGACTGTCCAAGCCATCGGACTGATCAGTGTTCTTTCTCTTCCTTTCGTTAGCACTTGAAGCTTGTTGCTGCAGATTGAAAGCGTCTATCTCGATTTCTGTTTCCTCCTCCTTCACTTCCTTAATTAGGTCTGCCATGTTGTAGCAACGGTGGCCTCCACCAAGGCGCCCGGCGTCTCTATATATACCGTCGCAGGACAATGATGAGCCACAACTGTCCGTTTGATTGGTCAGCAAGAAATTTCTCCAGCCAATGGTAGCCCTGACACTGCTGACATCACAAAGCGCCACTTGGGAACATCCATGGGGGCGGGGAGGGTGCAAAGGAGTCCAAGTGCTCTGGTTTGAGAAAAGAAGTGCTTTCGCAACAACCATTAAAGAGCCTTCCCAATTTGACTTTCCGGAAAACATTTCCTCATCTTGTCCAGTTCAGTTCTTGTGGTGTAGAAGTTAGGGAGCCAGTGTTCCTTGCAAACCATTTCTCATGGCCACCCCCATTCAGTGTTTAATTCTGTCATCTTCCGGATCTCATTACCTAGTATTTGGTGTGTGTTTTTTTTTAAAACAGTTTACTTTAGAGGTTTTAGATTTGCACGATAATTGTGAAGAGTGTTTTCATATACTCCACAACCAATTCTCTTGTTTACCATTGTACATTAGTATTGAACATTTGTTCAAATTAGTGAACCCACAGTGAAAGAGTATTATGAACTAAAGTCTGGACATTATCAGATTTCTTTCAGTACAGTTCAGTTCAGTCGCTCAGTTGTGTCCGACTCTTTGCGACCCCATGAACAGCACGCCAAGCCTCCCTGTCCATCACCAACTCCGGGAGTTTACCCAAACCTATATCCATTGAGTCGGTGATTCCATCCAACCATCTCATCCACTGTTGTCCCCTTCTCCTCCTGCCCTCAAACTTTCCCAGCATCAGGGTCTTTCCAAATGAGTCATCTCTTTGCATCAGGTGGCGAAAGTATTGGAGTTTCAGCTTCAACATCAGTCCTTCAAATGAACACCCAGGACTGATCTCCTTTAGAACGGACTGGTTGGATCTCCTTGCAGTCCAAGGGACTCTCAAGAGTCTTCTCCAACACCACAGTTCAAAAGCATCAATTCTTCGGCGCTCAGCTTTCTTCACAGTCCAACTCCCACATCCATACATGACCACTGGAAAAACCATAACCTTACTAGACGGACCTTTGTCAGCAAAGTAATGTCTGCTTTTTAATATGCTGTCTAGGTTGGTCAGAACTTTCCTTCCAAGGAGTAAGCGTCTTTTAGTTTCATGGCTTCTGTCACCATCTGCAGTGATTTTGGAGGCCACAAAAGTAAAGTCTGCCACTGTTTCCATTGTTTCCCCATCTATTTGCCAGGAAGTGATGGGACCGGATGCTATCATCTTCGTTTTCTGAATGTTGAGCTTTAAGCCAACTTTTTCACTCTCCTCTTTCACTTTCATCAGGAAGCTCTAGTTCTTCTTCATTTTCTGCCATAAGTGTGGTGTCATCAGCGTATCTGAGGTTATTGATATTTCTCCCGGCACTCTTGTTTCCAGCTTGTGCTTCATCCAGTGGATAGTTTCTCATGAAGTACTTTGCATATACGTTAAATAAGCAGGGTGACAACATACAGCCTTGACTTACTCACTTCCCGATTTGGACCCAGCTCGTCATTGCATGTTCAGTTCTAACTGTTGCTTCGTGACCTGCATACAGATTTCTCAAGAGGCAGTTCAGGTGGTCTGGTATTCCCATCTCTTTCAAAATTTTCCGGTTTGTTGTGATCCACACAGTCAAAGGCTATGGCATAGTCAATAAAGCAGAAATAGATGTTTTTCTGGAACATTTTCAGATTTCCTTGGTTTTTACCTAATGTCCTTTTGCTGTCCCAGTATCCATCCAGGATACCATACTAAATTCAGTCATTCCATATTCTGCCTTGTTAGGTTCCTCTTTGCTGTGACAATTTTTTAGATTTCTTTTTTTTTTTCTATTATTAAAAAATTTGTTCATTTTTTAATTGAAGGATAATTGCTCTACTAAATTTTGTTGTTTTCTGTCTAACCTCAACATGAATCATCCATAGGTATACTTATATCTCCTCCCTGTTGAACCTCCCTCCTATCTCTCTCGCCCTATTATCCCTCTAGGTTGATACAGAGCCCCTGTTTGAGTTTTCTGAGCCATACAGCAAACTCCCTTTGGCTATCTTTGAGCATATGATAATTTAAGATTCCATGTTGCTCTTTCAATACATCTCACCTTTTCCTCCCCTCTCCCCATGTCCATAAGTCTATTCTCTGTGTCTGTTTCTCCAATCAGTTCAGTTCAGTTCAGTTCAGTCGCTCAGTCGTGTCCGACTCTTTGCGACCCTGTGAAGTGCAGCACGCCAGGCCTCCCTGTCCATCACCAACTCCCGGAGTTCACCCAAACTCACGTCCATCGAGTCGGTGATGCCATCCAGCCATCTCATCCTCTGTCGTCCCCTTTTCCTCCTGCCCCCAATCCCTGGCAGCATCAGAGTCTTTTCCAATGAGTCAACTCTTCGCATGAGGTGGCCAAAGTACTGGAGTTTCAGCTTTAGCATCATTCCTTCCAAAGAACACCCAGGACTGATCTCTTTCAGAATGGACCGGTTGGCTCTCCTTGCAGTCCATGGGACTCTCAATAGTCTTCTCCAACACCACAGTTCAAGAGCATCGATTCTTTGGCGCTCAGTTTTCTTCACAGTCCAACTCTCACACCTACACACGACCACTGGAAAAACCATGGCCTTGACTAGACGGACCTTTGTTGGCAAAGTAATGTCCCTGCTTTTGAGTATGCTATCTAGGTTGGTCATAAATTTCCTTCCAAGGAGTAAGCGTCTTTTAATTTCATGGCTGCAATCACCATCTGCAGTGATTTTGGAGCCCCCCAAAATAAAGTCTGCCACTGTTTCCACTGTTTCCCCATCTATTTCCCATGAAGTGATGGGACCAGATGGCATGATCTTCGTTTTCTGAATATTGAGCTTTAAGCCTACTTTTTCACTCTCCTCTTTCACTTTCATCAAGAGGCTTTTGAGTTCCTCTTCACTTTCTGCCATAAGGGTGGTGTCATCTGCATATCTGAGGATATTGATATTTCTCCCAGCAATCTTGATTCCAGCTTGTGCGTCTTCCAGCCCAGCATTTCTCGTGATGTACTCTGCATATAAGTTAAATAAGCATAAGCAGGGTGACAATACACAGCCTTGACGTACTCCTTTTCCTATTTGGAACCAGTCTGTTTCTCCATTGCTGCCCTGTAAATGAATTCTTCAGTACCATTTTTCTAGTTTCTGTATATATGCGTTAAAATATGATATTTCTCTTTCTCTTTCTGACTTACTTCACTCTATATAATAGGTTCTAGGTTCATCCACCACGTTAGAACTGACTCAAATGCGTTCCTTCTTATGGCTGTGTAATATTTCACCATGTATATGTCCACAACTTCTTCATGCATTCTTCTGTCAGTGGACATCTAGGTTGCTTCCATGTTCTAGCTGTTGTAAATAGTGCTGCAGTGAACAATGGGATACGTGTGTCCCTTTCGATTTTGATTTCTTCAGGGTATATGCCTAGGAGTAGGATTGCTGGGTCATGTGGTGCTTTTATTCCTAGTTTCTTAAGGAATCTCCATACCGTCTTCCATAGTGGCTGTATCAATTTTCATTCCGACCAACAGTGCAGGAGCTTTCCCTTTTCTCCACACCCTCTCCAGCATTTATTGTTTGCAGACTTTGAGGATGGCCATTGTGACTGGTATGAGGTGATATCTCATTGTGGCTTTGACTTGCATTTCTCTAATAATGAGCGATGTTGAGCATCTTTTCAGGTGTGTGTTGGTCATCTGTATGTCTTCTGTCGAGAAATGTCTGTTTAGGTCTTTTTCTCACTTTTTGATTGGGTTGTTTGTTTTCCTGATATTGAGTTATATGAGCTGCTTGTATATTTTGGAAATTAATCCTTTGTCAGTTGTTTCATTTGCTGTCATTTTCTCCCATTCTGAGGACTGTCTTTTCATCTTGCTTATCGTTTCCTTTGCTGTGCAAAAGATGCTAAGTTTAATCAGGTCCCACTGGTTTGCTTTGATTTTTGTTTCCATTACTCTAGGAAATGGGACATAGAGGATCTTGCTTTGATTTATGTCAACAAGTGTTCTGCCTATGTTCTCTTCTAAGAGTTTTATAGTTTCTGGTCTTACAGTTAGGTCTTTAATCCATTTTGAGTTTATCTTTGTGTATGGTGTTAGGAAGTGTTCTAATTTCATTCTTTTGCATGTAGCTGTCCAGTTTTCCCAGCACCACTTATTGAAGAGGCTATCTTTTCCCCATTGTATATTCTTGCCTCCTTTGTCAAAAATAAGGTACCTGTAGGTGCATGGATTTATTTCTGGGCTTTCTATCTTGTTCCCTTGGTCTATATTTCTGTTTTTTTTTTTTTTGTTTGTTTGTTTGTTTTTTGTGCCAGTACCATTCTGTCTTGATGACTGTACCTTTGTAGTATTATCTGAAGTCAGGAAGGTTGGTTCCTCCAGCTCCCTTGTTCTTTTTTAAGACTGCTTTGGCTATCTGGAGTCTTTTGTGTTTCCATATGAACTGTGAAAATTTTTGTTGTAGTTCTGTGAAAAATGCCATTGGTCATTTGATAGGTATTGCACTGAGTGTGTGGATTACATTTGGTAGTGTAATCGTTTTCACAATATTGATTCTTCCATCCCAGGAACATGGAATATCTCTCCATCTGTTTATGTTTGGTTTCTTTCATTAGTGTCTTATAATTTTCTGTGTACAGTTCTTTCATCTCCTTAGGTAAGTTTATTCCTATATATTTAATTCTTTTCATTGCAGTGGTGAATGGGATTGATTCCTTAATTGCTCTCTCTGATTTTTCATTGTTAGTATATGGAAATGCAAGTGATGTCTGTGTATTGATTTTGTATCCTGCAACTTTGCTAAATTCACTGATTAGCTCCAGTAATTTTCTGATAGTATCTTTAGGGTGTTTTATGTACAGTACCATGTCATCTGCAAACAGTGAGAACTTTACTTCTTCTTTTCTGATCTGGATTCCTTTTATTTCTGTTTCTTCGCTGATTGCTGTCACTCGGACTTCCAGAACTATGTTAAATAGTAGTGGTGAAAGTGGACACCCTTGTCTTGTTCCTGATCTTAGTGGGAATGCTTTCAGTTTTTCACCATTGAGCCTAATGTTTGCTGTAGGCCAATCATATATGGCCTTTACTATGTTGAGGTAGGTTCCTTCTATGTCCATTTTTTGAAGAGTTTTAATCATAAATAGGTGCTGAATTTTGTCAAAGGCTTTTTCTGCATCAATTGAGATTATCATATGGTTTTTATCTTTCAATATGTTACTATGGTGTATCACATTGATTGATTTCCATATATTGAATCCTTGCATCCCTGGATTAAACCCAACTTGATCGTGGTGTATGAGCTTTTTGATGTGTTGCCGTCCAGCATTTACCAAAAAGTTTTCAGGAGCTTAACTGAAGTGGTGGGATAGTGTAGTTTGTGTGTCATAGGAATCTCCTCAAAGGATGATGTCATCAGTGTGAGGTCCTAATTGTGTCCTAGAAAAAGTTAGAGCTGGTGAAAATGTTGCCTTCAAAGACTGTGTGAGATGGCAGGTGTGGACACTGGCCCCACTGAGTAGACAGGTGACGGTGTATCGTTTCCCTTTGAAGGTGAAGGTTCAGTGTAGCTGAGAAGTTGTTGAAATAGGCAGTGAAAACAGCATGCTAGCCAAATGTTTTGCTATGACTGAAAAGTATTTGCCAGTTATTTGTTGGAAGCAGTATTATCAACAAAATACATGGAGCCCTAGTGAGTGGGGCCATGACACCAAGGGTACAAGTTCACACTGAGGCCCTGTTCTTGCTTTACAGCTTTAAGATCAAGTAAAATTTGTTAAGTGCAGCAGAAGTTGGGATAATCACACCTTGCTCAGTAGGTTTCCTATAACAGGTTTCAATTTGTGAAGACCCTGCTTTCATTGAGATTGAATCTTTTAAAAAACAACTGAGGTGAAAAGTGTGATTGCATCTAAGGGAAAAGGGCCATAGGGTCTCATATTTTAAAGGTGAGTATAGGGGCAAGGGCTTAATTTTATTACTCATTGAGTTAGATTCTCCACGTGCACTAGAGGCTATTTGGGGTAATGGAGGTTTTGGCACTGGGAAATGTAGGCAAGGCAGTAATTCCAGTGGTTAAGGTTAGGCATATCTGTTTCTATGTCACGTTCCTTTACTCCCTGGTTGTTTGTAGTAGCTTGCCCAAATGTGGGCCAGAAGAGGAACAGAAATCGATGAGGGGCAAAAACTCAATTGTCACACCTGAAAAGTGGGATCTGATTATTGCACAGAGCCACCACCCCTACATCACCCCTCTCCCTAGATGGGACCTCTGAAACACACAGAAACACCAAGTCCTTTTCCTTCTCACCAGTGGGATGAAGAGTTCAGGAAGCAATCTTCAGTCTGCAGTTCTCAGTCTTCACCCAGTCCTCAGTCCCAGTGTCTGGGTAAGTATGGACTGGCTGGTCTGGGCCCTAAACTGAAAGGACGCCTCCTCCCTCCCTCCTCACACACCGGACCCTTCCCTTTCTCCCCTCTCCATCATCAAAAAAAACACGCACACACATCTTTTTACTGCTTGTTGATACTTTAATCATCAACATCTGAATACTTTGATCTGTCCAGAGGGGACCATCGTTGTATGTTTGATGTCTGCACAAACGACTATTCTGCCTTTGCTTTTCCTGGAGTTACAGCAGATGGCTCAGCATCTTGGGCTCCAGGTGGGCACAGGGGCTTACTTGCAGAATCGTCAGAAGTGTTGGAAGAATCCTCTGGGGTTTCTTCATCCGCCATTGGCCCACTTTCAGTCTTCTTTTTATTCTGCGGGTGGTGGTAGAAGACTGGATTCGCCGACTTCTTCCCTTTCTTTTTCCGGCCCGGATTCCGCTGAAGGGTTGATTTTACCTTCCTCGTGGGCTTTCGTATCTGGTAAGAAAACAGAGTCATCCAGAAAGACATTAGTGGAGGAGGATGGGAAGAACTTTGAGAGAACGGGTGTGCATTGAGGAGGGGTTTGTGCCAGGCAAGCTGCGGCAGGGCGAGTCTTGGGTGGGGGCTGAAGAGGAAGAACATGAGTAGGGTAATCTGACCTTCTGACTGTCCAAGCCATCGGACTGATCAGTGTTCTTTCTCTTCCTTTCGTTAGCACTTGAAGCTTGTTGCTGCAGATTGAAAGCGTCTATCTCGATTTCTGTTTCCTCCTCCTTCACTTCCTTAATTAGGTCTGCCATGTTGTAGCAACGGTGGCCTCCACCAAGGCGCCCGGCGTCTCTATATATACCGTCGCAGGACAATGATGAGCCACAACTGTCCGTTTGATTGGTCAGCAAGAAATTTCTCCAGCCAATGGTAGCCCTGACACTGCTGACATCACAAAGCGCCACTTGGGAACATCCATGGGGGCGGGGAGGGTGCAAAGGAGTCCAAGTGCTCTGGTTTGAGAAAAGAAGTGCTTTCGCAACAACCATTAAAGAGCCTTCCCAATTTGACTTTCCGGAAAACATTTCCTCATCTTGTCCAGTTCAGTTCTTGTGGTGTAGAAGTTAGGGAGCCAGTGTTCCTTGCAAACCATTTCTCATGGCCACCCCCATTCAGTGTTTAATTCTGTCATCTTCCGGATCTCATTACCTAGTATTTGGTGTGTGTTTTTTTTAAAACAGTTTACTTTAGAGGTTTTAGATTTGCACGATAATTGTGAAGAGTGTTTTCATATACTCCACAACCAATTCTCTTGTTTACCATTGTACATTAGTATTGAACATTTGTTCAAATTAGTGAACCCACAGTGAAAGAGTATTATGAACTAAAGTCTGGACATTATCAGATTTCTTTCAGTACAGTTCAGTTCAGTCGCTCAGTTGTGTCCGACTCTTTGCGACCCCATGAACAGCACGCCAAGCCTCCCTGTCCATCACCAACTCCGGGAGTTTACCCAAACCTATATCCATTGAGTCGGTGATTCCATCCAACCATCTCATCCACTGTTGTCCCCTTCTCCTCCTGCCCTCAAACTTTCCCAGCATCAGGGTCTTTCCAAATGAGTCATCTCTTTGCATCAGGTGGCGAAAGTATTGGAGTTTCAGCTTCAACATCAGTCCTTCAAATGAACACCCAGGACTGATCTCCTTTAGAACGGACTGGTTGGATCTCCTTGCAGTCCAAGGGACTCTCAAGAGTCTTCTCCAACACCACAGTTCAAAAGCATCAATTCTTCGGCGCTCAGCTTTCTTCACAGTCCAACTCCCACATCCATACATGACCACTGGAAAAACCATAACCTTACTAGACGGACCTTTGTCAGCAAAGTAATGTCTGCTTTTTAATATGCTGTCTAGGTTGGTCAGAACTTTCCTTCCAAGGAGTAAGCGTCTTTTAGTTTCATGGCTTCTGTCACCATCTGCAGTGATTTTGGAGGCCACAAAAGTAAAGTCTGCCACTGTTTCCATTGTTTCCCCATCTATTTGCCAGGAAGTGATGGGACCGGATGCTATCATCTTCGTTTTCTGAATGTTGAGCTTTAAGCCAACTTTTTCACTCTCCTCTTTCACTTTCATCAGGAAGCTCTAGTTCTTCTTCATTTTCTGCCATAAGTGTGGTGTCATCAGCGTATCTGAGGTTATTGATATTTCTCCCGGCACTCTTGTTTCCAGCTTGTGCTTCATCCAGTGGATAGTTTCTCATGAAGTACTTTGCATATACGTTAAATAAGCAGGGTGACAACATACAGCCTTGACTTACTCACTTCCCGATTTGGACCCAGCTCGTCATTGCATGTTCAGTTCTAACTGTTGCTTCGTGACCTGCATACAGATTTCTCAAGAGGCAGTTCAGGTGGTCTGGTATTCCCATCTCTTTCAAAATTTTCCGGTTTGTTGTGATCCACACAGTCAAAGGCTATGGCATAGTCAATAAAGCAGAAATAGATGTTTTTCTGGAACATTTTCAGATTTCCTTGGTTTTTACCTAATGTCCTTTTGCTGTCCCAGTATCCATCCAGGATACCATACTAAATTCAGTCATTCCATATTCTGCCTTGTTAGGTTCCTCTTTGCTGTGACAATTTTTTAGATTTCTTTTTTTTTTTCTATTATTAAAAAATTTGTTCATTTTTTAATTGAAGGATAATTGCTCTACTAAATTTTGTTGTTTTCTGTCTAACCTCAACATGAATCATCCATAGGTATACTTATATCTCCTCCCTGTTGAACCTCCCTCCTATCTCTCTCGCCCTATTATCCCTCTAGGTTGATACAGAGCCCCTGTTTGAGTTTTCTGAGCCATACAGCAAACTCCCTTTGGCTATCTTTGAGCATATGATAATTTAAGATTCCATGTTGCTCTTTCAATACATCTCACCTTTTCCTCCCCTCTCCCCATGTCCATAAGTCTATTCTCTGTGTCTGTTTCTCCAATCAGTTCAGTTCAGTTCAGTTCAGTCGCTCAGTCGTGTCCGACTCTTTGCGACCCTGTGAAGTGCAGCACGCCAGGCCTCCCTGTCCATCACCAACTCCCGGAGTTCACCCAAACTCACGTCCATCGAGTCGGTGATGCCATCCAGCCATCTCATCCTCTGTCGTCCCCTTTTCCTCCTGCCCCCAATCCCTGGCAGCATCAGAGTCTTTTCCAATGAGTCAACTCTTCGCATGAGGTGGCCAAAGTACTGGAGTTTCAGCTTTAGCATCATTCCTTCCAAAGAACACCCAGGACTGATCTCTTTCAGAATGGACCGGTTGGCTCTCCTTGCAGTCCATGGGACTCTCAATAGTCTTCTCCAACACCACAGTTCAAGAGCATCGATTCTTTGGCGCTCAGTTTTCTTCTCAGTCCAACTCTCACACCTACACACGACCACTGGAAAAACCATGGCCTTGACTAGACGGACCTTTGTTGGCAAAGTAATGTCCCTGCTTTTGAGTATGCTATCTAGGTTGGTCATAAATTTCCTTCCAAGGAGTAAGCGTCTTTTAATTTCATGGCTGCAATCACCATCTGCAGTGATTTTGGAGCCCCCCAAAATAAAGTCTGCCACTGTTTCCACTGTTTCCCCATCTATTTCCCATGAAGTGATGGGACCAGATGGCATGATCTTCGTTTTCTGAATATTGAGCTTTAAGCCTACTTTTTCACTCTCCTCTTTCACTTTCATCAAGAGGCTTTTGAGTTCCTCTTCACTTTCTGCCATAAGGGTGGTGTCATCTGCATATCTGAGGATATTGATATTTCTCCCAGCAATCTTGATTCCAGCTTGTGCGTCTTCCAGCCCAGCATTTCTCGTGATGTACTCTGCATATAAGTTAAATAAGCATAAGCAGGGTGACAATACACAGCCTTGACGTACTCCTTTTCCTATTTGGAACCAGTCTGTTTCTCCATTGCTGCCCTGTAAATGAATTCTTCAGTACCATTTTTCTAGTTTCTGTATATATGCGTTAAAATATGATATTTCTCTTTCTCTTTCTGACTTACTTCACTCTATATAATAGGTTCTAGGTTCATCCACCACGTTAGAACTGACTCAAATGCGTTCCTTCTTATGGCTGTGTAATATTTCACCATGTATATGTCCACAACTTCTTCATGCATTCTTCTGTCAGTGGACATCTAGGTTGCTTCCATGTTCTAGCTGTTGTAAATAGTGCTGCAGTGAACAATGGGATACGTGTGTCCCTTTCGATTTTGATTTCTTCAGGGTATATGCCTAGGAGTAGGATTGCTGGATCATGTGGTGCTTTTATTCCTAGTTTCTTAAGGAATCTCCATACCGTCTTCCATAGTGGCTGTATCAATTTTCATTCCGACCAACAGTGCAGGAGCTTTCCCTTTTCTCCACACCCTCTCCAGCATTTATTGTTTGCAGACTTTGAGGATGGCCATTGTGACTGGTATGAGGTGATATCTCATTGTGGCTTTGACTTGCATTTCTCTAATAATGAGCGATGTTGAGCATCTTTTCAGGTGTGTGTTGGTCATCTGTATGTCTTCTGTCGAGAAATGTCTGTTTAGGTCTTTTTCTCACTTTTTGATTGGGTTGTTTGTTTTCCTGATATTGAGTTATATGAGCTGCTTGTATATTTTGGAAATTAATCCTTTGTCAGTTGTTTCATTTGCTGTCATTTTCTCCCATTCTGAGGACTGTCTTTTCATCTTGCTTATCGTTTCCTTTGCTGTGCAAAAGATGCTAGTTTAATCAGGTCCCACTGGTTTGCTTTGATTTTTGTTTCCATTACTCTAGGAAATGGGACATAGAGGATCTTGCTTTGATTTATGTCAACAAGTGTTCTGCCTATGTTCTCTTCTAAGAGTTTTATAGTTTCTGGTCTTACAGTTAGGTCTTTAATCCATTTTGAGTTTATCTTTGTGTATGGTGTTAGGAAGTGTTCTAATTTCATTCTTTTGCATGTAGCTGTCCAGTTTTCCCAGCACCACTTATTGAAGAGGCTATCTTTTCCCCATTGTATATTCTTGCCTCCTTTGTCAAAAATAAGGTACCTGTAGGTGCATGGATTTATTTCTGGGCTTTCTATCTTGTTCCCTTGGTCTATATTTCTGTTTTTTTTTTTTTTGTTTGTTTGTTTGTTTTTTGTGCCAGTACCATTCTGTCTTGATGACTGTACCTTTGTAGTATTATCTGAAGTCAGGAAGGTTGGTTCCTCCAGCTCTCTTGTTCTTTTTTAAGACTGCTTTGGCTATCTGGAGTCTTTTGTGTTTCCATATGAACTGTGAAAATTTTTGTTGTAGTTCTGTGAAAAATGCCATTGGTCATTTGATAGGTATTGCACTGAGTGTGTGGATTACATTTGGTAGTGTAATCGTTTTCACAATATTGATTCTTCCATCCCAGGAACATGGAATATCTCTCCATCTGTTTATGTTTGGTTTCTTTCATTAGTGTCTTATAATTTTCTGTGTACAGTTCTTTCATCTCCTTAGGTAAGTTTATTCCTATATATTTAATTCTTTTCATTGCAGTGGTGAATGGGATTGATTCCTTAATTGCTCTCTCTGATTTTTCATTGTTAGTATATGGAAATGCAAGTGATGTCTGTGTATTGATTTTGTATCCTGCAACTTTGCTAAATTCACTGATTAGCTCCAGTAATTTTCTGATAGTATCTTTAGGGTGTTTTATGTACAGTACCATGTCATCTGCAAACAGTGAGAACTTTACTTCTTCTTTTCTGATCTGGATTCCTTTTATTTCTGTTTCTTCGCTGATTGCTGTCACTCGGACTTCCAGAACTATGTTAAATAGTAGTGGTGAAAGTGGACACCCTTGTCTTGTTCCTGATCTTAGTGGGAATGCTTTCAGTTTTTCACCATTGAGCCTAATGTTTGCTGTAGGCCAATCATATATGGCCTTTACTATGTTGAGGTAGGTTCCTTCTATGTCCATTTTTTGAAGAGTTTTAATCATAAATAGGTGCTGAATTTTGTCAAAGGCTTTTTCTGCATCAATTGAGATTATCATATGGTTTTTATCTTTCAATATGTTACTATGGTGTATCACATTGATTGATTTCCATATATTGAATCCTTGCATCCCTGGATTAAACCCAACTTGATCGTGGTGTATGAGCTTTTTGATGTGTTGCCGTCCAGCATTTACCAAAAAGTTTTCAGGAGCTTAACTGAAGTGGTGGGATAGTGTAGTTTGTGTGTCATAGGAATCTCCTCAAAGGATGATGTCATCAGTGTGAGGTCCTAATTGTGTCCTAGAAAAAGTTAGAGCTGGTGAAAATGTTGCCTTCAAAGACTGTGTGAGATGGCAGGTGTGGACACTGGCCCCACTGAGTAGACAGGTGACGGTGTATCGTTTCCCTTTGAAGGTGAAGGTTCAGTGTAGCTGAGAAGTTGTTGAAATAGGCAGTGAAAACAGCATGCTAGCCAAATGTTTTGCTATGACTGAAAAGTATTTGCCAGTTATTTGTTGGAAGCAGTATTATCAACAAAATACATGGAGCCCTAGTGAGTGGGGCCATGACACCAAGGGTACAAGTTCACACTGAGGCCCTGTTCTTGCTTTACAGCTTTAAGATCAAGTAAAATTTGTTAAGTGCAGCAGAAGTTGGGATAATCACACCTTGCTCAGTAGGTTTCCTATAACAGGTTTCAATTTGTGAAGACCCTGCTTTCATTGAGATTGAATCTTTTAAAAAACAACTGAGGTGAAAAGTGTGATTGCATCTAAGGGAAAAGGGCCATAGGGTCTCATATTTTAAAGGTGAGTATAGGGGCAAGGGCTTAATTTTATTACTCATTGAGTTAGATTCTCCACGTGCACTAGAGGCTATTTGGGGTAATGGAGGTTTTGGCACTGGGAAATGTAGGCAAGGCAGTAATTCCAGTGGTTAAGGTTAGGCATATCTGTTTCTATGTCACGTTCCTTTACTCCCTGGTTGTTTGTAGTAGCTTGCCCAAATGTGGGCCAGAAGAGGAACAGAAATCGATGAGGGGCAAAAACTCAATTGTCACACCTGAAAAGTGGGATCTGATTATTGCACAGAGCCACCACCCCTACATCACCCCTCTCCCTAGATGGGACCTCTGAAACACACAGAAACACCAAGTCCTTTTCCTTCTCACCAGTGGGATGAAGAGTTCAGGAAGCAATCTTCAGTCTGCAGTTCTCAGTCTTCACCCAGTCCTCAGTCCCAGTGTCTGGGTAAGTATGGACTGGCTGGTCTGGGCCCTAAACTGAAAGGACGCCTCCTCCCTCCCTCCTCACACACCGGACCCTTCCCTTTCTCCCCTCTCCATCATCAAAAAAAACACGCACACACATCTTTTTACTGCTTGTTGATACTTTAATCATCAACATCTGAATACTTTGATCTGTCCAGAGGGGACCATCGTTGTATGTTTGATGTCTGCACAAACGACTATTCTGCCTTTGCTTTTCCTGGAGTTACAGCAGATGGCTCAGCATCTTGGGCTCCAGGTGGGCACAGGGGCTTACTTGCAGAATCGTCAGAAGTGTTGGAAGAATCCTCTGGGGTTTCTTCATCCGCCATTGGCCCACTTTCAGTCTTCTTTTTATTCTGCGGGTGGTGGTAGAAGACTGGATTCGCCGACTTCTTCCCTTTCTTTTTCCGGCCCGGATTCCGCTGAAGGGTTGATTTTACCTTCCTCGTGGGCTTTCGTATCTGGTAAGAAAACAGAGTCATCCAGAAAGACATTAGTGGAGGAGGATGGGAAGAACTTTGAGAGAACGGGTGTGCATTGAGGAGGGGTTTGTGCCAGGCAAGCTGCGGCAGGGCGAGTCTTGGGTGGGGGCTGAAGAGGAAGAACATGAGTAGGGTAATCTGACCTTCTGACTGTCCAAGCCATCGGACTGATCAGTGTTCTTTCTCTTCCTTTCGTTAGCACTTGAAGCTTGTTGCTGCAGATTGAAAGCGTCTATCTCGATTTCTGTTTCCTCCTCCTTCACTTCCTTAATTAGGTCTGCCATGTTGTAGCAACGGTGGCCTCCACCAAGGCGCCCGGCGTCTCTATATATACCGTCGCAGGACAATGATGAGCCACAACTGTCCGTTTGATTGGTCAGCAAGAAATTTCTCCAGCCAATGGTAGCCCTGACACTGCTGACATCACAAAGCGCCACTTGGGAACATCCATGGGGGCGGGGAGGGTGCAAAGGAGTCCAAGTGCTCTGGTTTGAGAAAAGAAGTGCTTTCGCAACAACCATTAAAGAGCCTTCCCAATTTGACTTTCCGGAAAACATTTCCTCATCTTGTCCAGTTCAGTTCTTGTGGTGTAGAAGTTAGGGAGCCAGTGTTCCTTGCAAACCATTTCTCATGGCCACCCCCATTCAGTGTTTAATTCTGTCATCTTCCGGATCTCATTACCTAGTATTTGGTGTGTGTTTTTTTTAAAACAGTTTACT
This sequence comes from Bos indicus, assembly GCF_029378745.1. Lineage (NCBI taxonomy): Eukaryota > Metazoa > Chordata > Mammalia > Artiodactyla > Bovidae > Bos > Bos indicus. The sequence goes on along the minus strand of NC_091789.1, from coordinate 17,115,243 downwards.
TTAGAGGTTTTAGATTTGCACGATAATTGTGAAGAGTGTTTTCATATACTCCACAACCAATTCTCTTGTTTACCATTGTACATTAGTATTGAACATTTGTTCAAATTAGTGAACCCACAGTGAAAGAGTATTATGAACTAAAGTCTGGACATTATCAGATTTCTTTCAGTACAGTTCAGTTCAGTCGCTCAGTTGTGTCCGACTCTTTGCGACCCCATGAACAGCACGCCAAGCCTCCCTGTCCATCACCAACTCCGGGAGTTTACCCAAACCTATATCCATTGAGTCGGTGATTCCATCCAACCATCTCATCCACTGTTGTCCCCTTCTCCTCCTGCCCTCAAACTTTCCCAGCATCAGGGTCTTTCCAAATGAGTCATCTCTTTGCATCAGGTGGCGAAAGTATTGGAGTTTCAGCTTCAACATCAGTCCTTCAAATGAACACCCAGGACTGATCTCCTTTAGAACGGACTGGTTGGATCTCCTTGCAGTCCAAGGGACTCTCAAGAGTCTTCTCCAACACCACAGTTCAAAAGCATCAATTCTTCGGCGCTCAGCTTTCTTCACAGTCCAACTCCCACATCCATACATGACCACTGGAAAAACCATAACCTTACTAGACGGACCTTTGTCAGCAAAGTAATGTCTGCTTTTTAATATGCTGTCTAGGTTGGTCAGAACTTTCCTTCCAAGGAGTAAGCGTCTTTTAGTTTCATGGCTTCTGTCACCATCTGCAGTGATTTTGGAGGCCACAAAAGTAAAGTCTGCCACTGTTTCCATTGTTTCCCCATCTATTTGCCAGGAAGTGATGGGACCGGATGCTATCATCTTCGTTTTCTGAATGTTGAGCTTTAAGCCAACTTTTTCACTCTCCTCTTTCACTTTCATCAGGAAGCTCTAGTTCTTCTTCATTTTCTGCCATAAGTGTGGTGTCATCAGCGTATCTGAGGTTATTGATATTTCTCCCGGCACTCTTGTTTCCAGCTTGTGCTTCATCCAGTGGATAGTTTCTCATGAAGTACTTTGCATATACGTTAAATAAGCAGGGTGACAACATACAGCCTTGACTTACTCACTTCCCGATTTGGACCCAGCTCGTCATTGCATGTTCAGTTCTAACTGTTGCTTCGTGACCTGCATACAGATTTCTCAAGAGGCAGTTCAGGTGGTCTGGTATTCCCATCTCTTTCAAAATTTTCCGGTTTGTTGTGATCCACACAGTCAAAGGCTATGGCATAGTCAATAAAGCAGAAATAGATGTTTTTCTGGAACATTTTCAGATTTCCTTGGTTTTTACCTAATGTCCTTTTGCTGTCCCAGTATCCATCCAGGATACCATACTAAATTCAGTCATTCCATATTCTGCCTTGTTAGGTTCCTCTTTGCTGTGACAATTTTTTAGATTTCTTTTTTTTTTTCTATTATTAAAAAATTTGTTCATTTTTTAATTGAAGGATAATTGCTCTACTAAATTTTGTTGTTTTCTGTCTAACCTCAACATGAATCATCCATAGGTATACTTATATCTCCTCCCTGTTGAACCTCCCTCCTATCTCTCTCGCCCTATTATCCCTCTAGGTTGATACAGAGCCCCTGTTTGAGTTTTCTGAGCCATACAGCAAACTCCCTTTGGCTATCTTTGAGCATATGATAATTTAAGATTCCATGTTGCTCTTTCAATACATCTCACCTTTTCCTCCCCTCTCCCCATGTCCATAAGTCTATTCTCTGTGTCTGTTTCTCCAATCAGTTCAGTTCAGTTCAGTTCAGTCGCTCAGTCGTGTCCGACTCTTTGCGACCCTGTGAAGTGCAGCACGCCAGGCCTCCCTGTCCATCACCAACTCCCGGAGTTCACCCAAACTCACGTCCATCGAGTCGGTGATGCCATCCAGCCATCTCATCCTCTGTCGTCCCCTTTTCCTCCTGCCCCCAATCCCTGGCAGCATCAGAGTCTTTTCCAATGAGTCAACTCTTCGCATGAGGTGGCCAAAGTACTGGAGTTTCAGCTTTAGCATCATTCCTTCCAAAGAACACCCAGGACTGATCTCTTTCAGAATGGACCGGTTGGCTCTCCTTGCAGTCCATGGGACTCTCAATAGTCTTCTCCAACACCACAGTTCAAGAGCATCGATTCTTTGGCGCTCAGTTTTCTTCTCAGTCCAACTCTCACACCTACACACGACCACTGGAAAAACCATGGCCTTGACTAGACGGACCTTTGTTGGCAAAGTAATGTCCCTGCTTTTGAGTATGCTATCTAGGTTGGTCATAAATTTCCTTCCAAGGAGTAAGCGTCTTTTAATTTCATGGCTGCAATCACCATCTGCAGTGATTTTGGAGCCCCCCAAAATAAAGTCTGCCACTGTTTCCACTGTTTCCCCATCTATTTCCCATGAAGTGATGGGACCAGATGGCATGATCTTCGTTTTCTGAATATTGAGCTTTAAGCCTACTTTTTCACTCTCCTCTTTCACTTTCATCAAGAGGCTTTTGAGTTCCTCTTCACTTTCTGCCATAAGGGTGGTGTCATCTGCATATCTGAGGATATTGATATTTCTCCCAGCAATCTTGATTCCAGCTTGTGCGTCTTCCAGCCCAGCATTTCTCGTGATGTACTCTGCATATAAGTTAAATAAGCATAAGCAGGGTGACAATACACAGCCTTGACGTACTCCTTTTCCTATTTGGAACCAGTCTGTTTCTCCATTGCTGCCCTGTAAATGAATTCTTCAGTACCATTTTTCTAGTTTCTGTATATATGCGTTAAAATATGATATTTCTCTTTCTCTTTCTGACTTACTTCACTCTATATAATAGGTTCTAGGTTCATCCACCACGTTAGAACTGACTCAAATGCGTTCCTTCTTATGGCTGTGTAATATTTCACCATGTATATGTCCACAACTTCTTCATGCATTCTTCTGTCAGTGGACATCTAGGTTGCTTCCATGTTCTAGCTGTTGTAAATAGTGCTGCAGTGAACAATGGGATACGTGTGTCCCTTTCGATTTTGATTTCTTCAGGGTATATGCCTAGGAGTAGGATTGCTGGATCATGTGGTGCTTTTATTCCTAGTTTCTTAAGGAATCTCCATACCGTCTTCCATAGTGGCTGTATCAATTTTCATTCCGACCAACAGTGCAGGAGCTTTCCCTTTTCTCCACACCCTCTCCAGCATTTATTGTTTGCAGACTTTGAGGATGGCCATTGTGACTGGTATGAGGTGATATCTCATTGTGGCTTTGACTTGCATTTCTCTAATAATGAGCGATGTTGAGCATCTTTTCAGGTGTGTGTTGGTCATCTGTATGTCTTCTGTCGAGAAATGTCTGTTTAGGTCTTTTTCTCACTTTTTGATTGGGTTGTTTGTTTTCCTGATATTGAGTTATATGAGCTGCTTGTATATTTTGGAAATTAATCCTTTGTCAGTTGTTTCATTTGCTGTCATTTTCTCCCATTCTGAGGACTGTCTTTTCATCTTGCTTATCGTTTCCTTTGCTGTGCAAAAGATGCTGTTTAATCAGGTCCCACTGGTTTGCTTTGATTTTTGTTTCCATTACTCTAGGAAATGGGACATAGAGGATCTTGCTTTGATTTATGTCAACAAGTGTTCTGCCTATGTTCTCTTCTAAGAGTTTTATAGTTTCTGGTCTTACAGTTAGGTCTTTAATCCATTTTGAGTTTATCTTTGTGTATGGTGTTAGGAAGTGTTCTAATTTCATTCTTTTGCATGTAGCTGTCCAGTTTTCCCAGCACCACTTATTGAAGAGGCTATCTTTTCCCCATTGTATATTCTTGCCTCCTTTGTCAAAAATAAGGTACCTGTAGGTGCATGGATTTATTTCTGGGCTTTCTATCTTGTTCCCTTGGTCTATATTTCTGTTTTTTTTTTTTGTTTGTTTGTTTGTTTTTTGTGCCAGTACCATTCTGTCTTGATGACTGTACCTTTGTAGTATTATCTGAAGTCAGGAAGGTTGGTTCCTCCAGCTCTCTTGTTCTTTTTTAAGACTGCTTTGGCTATCTGGAGTCTTTTGTGTTTCCATATGAACTGTGAAAATTTTTGTTGTAGTTCTGTGAAAAATGCCATTGGTCATTTGATAGGTATTGCACTGAGTGTGTGGATTACATTTGGTAGTGTAATCGTTTTCACAATATTGATTCTTCCATCCCAGGAACATGGAATATCTCTCCATCTGTTTATGTTTGGTTTCTTTCATTAGTGTCTTATAATTTTCTGTGTACAGTTCTTTCATCTCCTTAGGTAAGTTTATTCCTATATATTTAATTCTTTTCATTGCAGTGGTGAATGGGATTGATTCCTTAATTGCTCTCTCTGATTTTTCATTGTTAGTATATGGAAATGCAAGTGATGTCTGTGTATTGATTTTGTATCCTGCAACTTTGCTAAATTCACTGATTAGCTCCAGTAATTTTCTGATAGTATCTTTAGGGTGTTTTATGTACAGTACCATGTCATCTGCAAACAGTGAGAACTTTACTTCTTCTTTTCTGATCTGGATTCCTTTTATTTCTGTTTCTTCGCTGATTGCTGTCACTCGGACTTCCAGAACTATGTTAAATAGTAGTGGTGAAAGTGGACACCCTTGTCTTGTTCCTGATCTTAGTGGGAATGCTTTCAGTTTTTCACCATTGAGCCTAATGTTTGCTGTAGGCCAATCATATATGGCCTTTACTATGTTGAGGTAGGTTCCTTCTATGTCCATTTTTTGAAGAGTTTTAATCATAAATAGGTGCTGAATTTTGTCAAAGGCTTTTTCTGCATCAATTGAGATTATCATATGGTTTTTATCTTTCAATATGTTACTATGGTGTATCACATTGATTGATTTCCATATATTGAATCCTTGCATCCCTGGATTAAACCCAACTTGATCGTGGTGTATGAGCTTTTTGATGTGTTGCCGTCCAGCATTTACCAAAAAGTTTTCAGGAGCTTAACTGAAGTGGTGGGATAGTGTAGTTTGTGTGTCATAGGAATCTCCTCAAAGGATGATGTCATCAGTGTGAGGTCCTAATTGTGTCCTAGAAAAAGTTAGAGCTGGTGAAAATGTTGCCTTCAAAGACTGTGTGAGATGGCAGGTGTGGACACTGGCCCCACTGAGTAGACAGGTGACGGTGTATCGTTTCCCTTTGAAGGTGAAGGTTCAGTGTAGCTGAGAAGTTGTTGAAATAGGCAGTGAAAACAGCATGCTAGCCAAATGTTTTGCTATGACTGAAAAGTATTTGCCAGTTATTTGTTGGAAGCAGTATTATCAACAAAATACATGGAGCCCTAGTGAGTGGGGCCATGGCACCAAGGGTACAAGTTCACACTGAGGCCCTGTTCTTGCTTTACAGCTTTAAGATCAAGTAAAATTTGTTAAGTGCAGCAGAAGTTGGGATAATCACACCTTGCTCAGTAGGTTTCCTATAACAGGTTTCAATTTGTGAAGACCCTGCTTTCATTGAGATTGAATCTTTTAAAAAACAACTGAGGTGAAAAGTGTGATTGCATCTAAGGGAAAAGGGCCATAGGGTCTCATATTTTAAAGGTGAGTATAGGGGCAAGGGCTTAATTTTATTACTCATTGAGTTAGATTCTCCACGTGCACTAGAGGCTATTTGGGGTAATGGAGGTTTTGGCACTGGGAAATGTAGGCAAGGCAGTAATTCCAGTGGTTAAGGTTAGGCATATCTGTTTCTATGTCACGTTCCTTTACTCCCTGGTTGTTTGTAGTAGCTTGCCCAAATGTGGGCCAGAAGAGGAACAGAAATCGATGAGGGGCAAAAACTCAATTGTCACACCTGAAAAGTGGGATCTGATTATTGCACAGAGCCACCACCCCTACATCACCCCTCTCCCTAGATGGGACCTCTGAAACACACAGAAACACCAAGTCCTTTTCCTTCTCACCAGTGGGATGAAGAGTTCAGGAAGCAATCTTCAGTCTGCAGTTCTCAGTCTTCACCCAGTCCTCAGTCCCAGTGTCTGGGTAAGTATGGACTGGCTGGTCTGGGCCCTAAACTGAAAGGACGCCTCCTCCCTCCCTCCTCACACACCGGACCCTTCCCTTTCTCCCCTCTCCATCATCAAAAAAAACACGCACACACATCTTTTTACTGCTTGTTGATACTTTAATCATCAACATCTGAATACTTTGATCTGTCCAGAGGGGACCATCGTTGTATGTTTGATGTCTGCACAAACGACTATTCTGCCTTTGCTTTTCCTGGAGTTACAGCAGATGGCTCAGCATCTTGGGCTCCAGGTGGGCACAGGGGCTTACTTGCAGAATCGTCAGAAGTGTTGGAAGAATCCTCTGGGGTTTCTTCATCCGCCATTGGCCCACTTTCAGTCTTCTTTTTATTCTGCGGGTGGTGGTAGAAGACTGGATTCGCCGACTTCTTCCCTTTCTTTTTCCGGCCCGGATTCCGCTGAAGGGTTGATTTTACCTTCCTCGTGGGCTTTCGTATCTGGTAAGAAAACAGAGTCATCCAGAAAGACATTAGTGGAGGAGGATGGGAAGAACTTTGAGAGAACGGGTGTGCATTGAGGAGGGGTTTGTGCCAGGCAAGCTGCGGCAGGGCGAGTCTTGGGTGGGGGCTGAAGAGGAAGAACATGAGTAGGGTAATCTGACCTTCTGACTGTCCAAGCCATCGGACTGATCAGTGTTCTTTCTCTTCCTTTCGTTAGCACTTGAAGCTTGTTGCTGCAGATTGAAAGCGTCTATCTCGATTTCTGTTTCCTCCTCCTTCACTTCCTTAATTAGGTCTGCCATGTTGTAGCAACGGTGGCCTCCACCAAGGCGCCCGGCGTCTCTATATATACCGTCGCAGGACAATGATGAGCCACAACTGTCCGTTTGATTGGTCAGCAAGAAATTTCTCCAGCCAATGGTAGCCCTGACACTGCTGACATCACAAAGCGCCACTTGGGAACATCCATGGGGGCGGGGAGGGTGCAAAGGAGTCCAAGTGCTCTGGTTTGAGAAAAGAAGTGCTTTCGCAACAACCATTAAAGAGCCTTCCCAATTTGACTTTCCGGAAAACATTTCCTCATCTTGTCCAGTTCAGTTCTTGTGGTGTAGAAGTTAGGGAGCCAGTGTTCCTTGCAAACCATTTCTCATGGCCACCCCCATTCAGTGTTTAATTCTGTCATCTTCCGGATCTCATTACCTAGTATTTGGTGTGTGTTTTTTTTAAAACAGTTTACTTTAGAGGTTTTAGATTTGCACGATAATTGTGAAGAGTGTTTTCATATACTCCACAACCAATTCTCTTGTTTACCATTGTACATTAGTATTGAACATTTGTTCAAATTAGTGAACCCACAGTGAAAGAGTATTATGAACTAAAGTCTGGACATTATCAGATTTCTTTCAGTACAGTTCAGTTCAGTCGCTCAGTTGTGTCCGACTCTTTGCGACCCCATGAACAGCACGCCAAGCCTCCCTGTCCATCACCAACTCCGGGAGTTTACCCAAACCTATATCCATTGAGTCGGTGATTCCATCCAACCATCTCATCCACTGTTGTCCCCTTCTCCTCCTGCCCTCAAACTTTCCCAGCATCAGGGTCTTTCCAAATGAGTCATCTCTTTGCATCAGGTGGCGAAAGTATTGGAGTTTCAGCTTCAACATCAGTCCTTCAAATGAACACCCAGGACTGATCTCCTTTAGAACGGACTGGTTGGATCTCCTTGCAGTCCAAGGGACTCTCAAGAGTCTTCTCCAACACCACAGTTCAAAAGCATCAATTCTTCGGCGCTCAGCTTTCTTCACAGTCCAACTCCCACATCCATACATGACCACTGGAAAAACCATAACCTTACTAGACGGACCTTTGTCAGCAAAGTAATGTCTGCTTTTTAATATGCTGTCTAGGTTGGTCAGAACTTTCCTTCCAAGGAGTAAGCGTCTTTTAGTTTCATGGCTTCTGTCACCATCTGCAGTGATTTTGGAGGCCACAAAAGTAAAGTCTGCCACTGTTTCCATTGTTTCCCCATCTATTTGCCAGGAAGTGATGGGACCGGATGCTATCATCTTCGTTTTCTGAATGTTGAGCTTTAAGCCAACTTTTTCACTCTCCTCTTTCACTTTCATCAGGAAGCTCTAGTTCTTCTTCATTTTCTGCCATAAGTGTGGTGTCATCAGCGTATCTGAGGTTATTGATATTTCTCCCGGCACTCTTGTTTCCAGCTTGTGCTTCATCCAGTGGATAGTTTCTCATGAAGTACTTTGCATATACGTTAAATAAGCAGGGTGACAACATACAGCCTTGACTTACTCACTTCCCGATTTGGACCCAGCTCGTCATTGCATGTTCAGTTCTAACTGTTGCTTCGTGACCTGCATACAGATTTCTCAAGAGGCAGTTCAGGTGGTCTGGTATTCCCATCTCTTTCAAAATTTTCCGGTTTGTTGTGATCCACACAGTCAAAGGCTATGGCATAGTCAATAAAGCAGAAATAGATGTTTTTCTGGAACATTTTCAGATTTCCTTGGTTTTTACCTAATGTCCTTTTGCTGTCCCAGTATCCATCCAGGATACCATACTAAATTCAGTCATTCCATATTCTGCCTTGTTAGGTTCCTCTTTGCTGTGACAATTTTTTAGATTTCTTTTTTTTTTCTATTATTAAAAAATTTGTTCATTTTTTAATTGAAGGATAATTGCTCTACTAAATTTTGTTGTTTTCTGTCTAACCTCAACATGAATCATCCATAGGTATACTTATATCTCCTCCCTGTTGAACCTCCCTCCTATCTCTCTCGCCCTATTATCCCTCTAGGTTGATACAGAGCCCCTGTTTGAGTTTTCTGAGCCATACAGCAAACTCCCTTTGGCTATCTTTGAGCATATGATAATTTAAGATTCCATGTTGCTCTTTCAATACATCTCACCTTTTCCTCCCCTCTCCCCATGTCCATAAGTCTATTCTCTGTGTCTGTTTCTCCAATCAGTTCAGTTCAGTTCAGTTCAGTCGCTCAGTCGTGTCCGACTCTTTGCGACCCTGTGAAGTGCAGCACGCCAGGCCTCCCTGTCCATCACCAACTCCCGGAGTTCACCCAAACTCACGTCCATCGAGTCGGTGATGCCATCCAGCCATCTCATCCTCTGTCGTCCCCTTTTCCTCCTGCCCCCAATCCCTGGCAGCATCAGAGTCTTTTCCAATGAGTCAACTCTTCGCATGAGGTGGCCAAAGTACTGGAGTTTCAGCTTTAGCATCATTCCTTCCAAAGAACACCCAGGACTGATCTCTTTCAGAATGGACCGGTTGGCTCTCCTTGCAGTCCATGGGACTCTCAATAGTCTTCTCCAACACCACAGTTCAAGAGCATCGATTCTTTGGCGCTCAGTTTTCTTCTCAGTCCAACTCTCACACCTACACACGACCACTGGAAAAACCATGGCCTTGACTAGACGGACCTTTGTTGGCAAAGTAATGTCCCTGCTTTTGAGTATGCTATCTAGGTTGGTCATAAATTTCCTTCCAAGGAGTAAGCGTCTTTTAATTTCATGGCTGCAATCACCATCTGCAGTGATTTTGGAGCCCCCCAAAATAAAGTCTGCCACTGTTTCCACTGTTTCCCCATCTATTTCCCATGAAGTGATGGGACCAGATGGCATGATCTTCGTTTTCTGAATATTGAGCTTTAAGCCTACTTTTTCACTCTCCTCTTTCACTTTCATCAAGAGGCTTTTGAGTTCCTCTTCACTTTCTGCCATAAGGGTGGTGTCATCTGCATATCTGAGGATATTGATATTTCTCCCAGCAATCTTGATTCCAGCTTGTGCGTCTTCCAGCCCAGCATTTCTCGTGATGTACTCTGCATATAAGTTAAATAAGCATAAGCAGGGTGACAATACACAGCCTTGACGTACTCCTTTTCCTATTTGGAACCAGTCTGTTTCTCCATTGCTGCCCTGTAAATGAATTCTTCAGTACCATTTTTCTAGTTTCTGTATATATGCGTTAAAATATGATATTTCTCTTTCTCTTTCTGACTTACTTCACTCTATATAATAGGTTCTAGGTTCATCCACCACGTTAGAACTGACTCAAATGCGTTCCTTCTTATGGCTGTGTAATATTTCACCATGTATATGTCCACAACTTCTTCATGCATTCTTCTGTCAGTGGACATCTAGGTTGCTTCCATGTTCTAGCTGTTGTAAATAGTGCTGCAGTGAACAATGGGATACGTGTGTCCCTTTCGATTTTGATTTCTTCAGGGTATATGCCTAGGAGTAGGATTGCTGGATCATGTGGTGCTTTTATTCCTAGTTTCTTAAGGAATCTCCATACCGTCTTCCATAGTGGCTGTATCAATTTTCATTCCGACCAACAGTGCAGGAGCTTTCCCTTTTCTCCACACCCTCTCCAGCATTTATTGTTTGCAGACTTTGAGGATGGCCATTGTGACTGGTATGAGGTGATATCTCATTGTGGCTTTGACTTGCATTTCTCTAATAATGAGCGATGTTGAGCATCTTTTCAGGTGTGTGTTGGTCATCTGTATGTCTTCTGTCGAGAAATGTCTGTTTAGGTCTTTTTCTCACTTTTTGATTGGGTTGTTTGTTTTCCTGATATTGAGTTATATGAGCTGCTTGTATATTTTGGAAATTAATCCTTTGTCAGTTGTTTCATTTGCTGTCATTTTCTCCCATTCTGAGGACTGTCTTTTCATCTTGCTTATCGTTTCCTTTGCTGTGCAAAAGATGCTGTTTAATCAGGTCCCACTGGTTTGCTTTGATTTTTGTTTCCATTACTCTAGGAAATGGGACATAGAGGATCTTGCTTTGATTTATGTCAACAAGTGTTCTGCCTATGTTCTCTTCTAAGAGTTTTATAGTTTCTGGTCTTACAGTTAGGTCTTTAATCCATTTTGAGTTTATCTTTGTGTATGGTGTTAGGAAGTGTTCTAATTTCATTCTTTTGCATGTAGCTGTCCAGTTTTCCCAGCACCACTTATTGAAGAGGCTATCTTTTCCCCATTGTATATTCTTGCCTCCTTTGTCAAAAATAAGGTACCTGTAGGTGCATGGATTTATTTCTGGGCTTTCTATCTTGTTCCCTTGGTCTATATTTCTGTTTTTTTTTTTTTGTTTGTTTGTTTGTTTTTTGTGCCAGTACCATTCTGTCTTGATGACTGTACCTTTGTAGTATTATCTGAAGTCAGGAAGGTTGGTTCCTCCAGCTCTCTTGTTCTTTTTTAAGACTGCTTTGGCTATCTGGAGTCTTTTGTGTTTCCATATGAACTGTGAAAATTTTTGTTGTAGTTCTGTGAAAAATGCCATTGGTCATTTGATAGGTATTGCACTGAGTGTGTGGATTACATTTGGTAGTGTAATCGTTTTCACAATATTGATTCTTCCATCCCAGGAACATGGAATATCTCTCCATCTGTTTATGTTTGGTTTCTTTCATTAGTGTCTTATAATTTTCTGTGTACAGTTCTTTCATCTCCTTAGGTAAGTTTATTCCTATATATTTAATTCTTTTCATTGCAGTGGTGAATGGGATTGATTCCTTAATTGCTCTCTCTGATTTTTCATTGTTAGTATATGGAAATGCAAGTGATGTCTGTGTATTGATTTTGTATCCTGCAACTTTGCTAAATTCACTGATTAGCTCCAGTAATTTTCTGATAGTATCTTTAGGGTGTTTTATGTACAGTACCATGTCATCTGCAAACAGTGAGAACTTTACTTCTTCTTTTCTGATCTGGATTCCTTTTATTTCTGTTTCTTCGCTGATTGCTGTCACTCGGACTTCCAGAACTATGTTAAATAGTAGTGGTGAAAGTGGACACCCTTGTCTTGTTCCTGATCTTAGTGGGAATGCTTTCAGTTTTTCACCATTGAGCCTAATGTTTGCTGTAGGCCAATCATATATGGCCTTTACTATGTTGAGGTAGGTTCCTTCTATGTCCATTTTTTGAAGAGTTTTAATCATAAATAGGTGCTGAATTTTGTCAAAGGCTTTTTCTGCATCAATTGAGATTATCATATGGTTTTTATCTTTCAATATGTTACTATGGTGTATCACATTGATTGATTTCCATATATTGAATCCTTGCATCCCTGGATTAAACCCAACTTGATCGTGGTGTATGAGCTTTTTGATGTGTTGCCGTCCAGCATTTACCAAAAAGTTTTCAGGAGCTTAACTGAAGTGGTGGGATAGTGTAGTTTGTGTGTCATAGGAATCTCCTCAAAGGATGATGTCATCAGTGTGAGGTCCTAATTGTGTCCTAGAAAAAGTTAGAGCTGGTGAAAATGTTGCCTTCAAAGACTGTGTGAGATGGCAGGTGTGGACACTGGCCCCACTGAGTAGACAGGTGACGGTGTATCGTTTCCCTTTGAAGGTGAAGGTTCAGTGTAGCTGAGAAGTTGTTGAAATAGGCAGTGAAAACAGCATGCTAGCCAAATGTTTTGCTATGACTGAAAAGTATTTGCCAGTTATTTGTTGGAAGCAGTATTATCAACAAAATACATGGAGCCCTAGTGAGTGGGGCCATGGCACCAAGGGTACAAGTTCACACTGAGGCCCTGTTCTTGCTTTACAGCTTTAAGATCAAGTAAAATTTGTTAAGTGCAGCAGAAGTTGGGATAATCACACCTTGCTCAGTAGGTTTCCTATAACAGGTTTCAATTTGTGAAGACCCTGCTTTCATTGAGATTGAATCTTTTAAAAAACAACTGAGGTGAAAAGTGTGATTGCATCTAAGGGAAAAGGGCCATAGGGTCTCATATTTTAAAGGTGAGTATAGGGGCAAGGGCTTAATTTTATTACTCATTGAGTTAGATTCTCCACGTGCACTAGAGGCTATTTGGGGTAATGGAGGTTTTGGCACTGGGAAATGTAGGCAAGGCAGTAATTCCAGTGGTTAAGGTTAGGCATATCTGTTTCTATGTCACGTTCCTTTACTCCCTGGTTGTTTGTAGTAGCTTGCCCAAATGTGGGCCAGAAGAGGAACAGAAATCGATGAGGGGCAAAAACTCAATTGTCACACCTGAAAAGTGGGATCTGATTATTGCACAGAGCCACCACCCCTACATCACCCCTCTCCCTAGATGGGACCTCTGAAACACACAGAAACACCAAGTCCTTTTCCTTCTCACCAGTGGGATGAAGAGTTCAGGAAGCAATCTTCAGTCTGCAGTTCTCAGTCTTCACCCAGTCCTCAGTCCCAGTGTCTGGGTAAGTATGGACTGGCTGGTCTGGGCCCTAAACTGAAAGGACGCCTCCTCCCTCCCTCCTCACACACCGGACCCTTCCCTTTCTCCCCTCTCCATCATCAAAAAAAACACGCACACACATCTTTTTACTGCTTGTTGATACTTTAATCATCAACATCTGAATACTTTGATCTGTCCAGAGGGGACCATCGTTGTATGTTTGATGTCTGCACAAACGACTATTCTGCCTTTGCTTTTCCTGGAGTTACAGCAGATGGCTCAGCATCTTGGGCTCCAGGTGGGCACAGGGGCTTACTTGCAGAATCGTCAGAAGTGTTGGAAGAATCCTCTGGGGTTTCTTCATCCGCCATTGGCCCACTTTCAGTCTTCTTTTTATTCTGCGGGTGGTGGTAGAAGACTGGATTCGCCGACTTCTTCCCTTTCTTTTTCCGGCCCGGATTCCGCTGAAGGGTTGATTTTACCTTCCTCGTGGGCTTTCGTATCTGGTAAGAAAACAGAGTCATCCAGAAAGACATTAGTGGAGGAGGATGGGAAGAACTTTGAGAGAACGGGTGTGCATTGAGGAGGGGTTTGTGCCAGGCAAGCTGCGGCAGGGCGAGTCTTGGGTGGGGGCTGAAGAGGAAGAACATGAGTAGGGTAATCTGACCTTCTGACTGTCCAAGCCATCGGACTGATCAGTGTTCTTTCTCTTCCTTTCGTTAGCACTTGAAGCTTGTTGCTGCAGATTGAAAGCGTCTATCTCGATTTCTGTTTCCTCCTCCTTCACTTCCTTAATTAGGTCTGCCATGTTGTAGCAACGGTGGCCTCCACCAAGGCGCCCGGCGTCTCTATATATACCGTCGCAGGACAATGATGAGCCACAACTGTCCGTTTGATTGGTCAGCAAGAAATTTCTCCAGCCAATGGTAGCCCTGACACTGCTGACATCACAAAGCGCCACTTGGGAACATCCATGGGGGCGGGGAGGGTGCAAAGGAGTCCAAGTGCTCTGGTTTGAGAAAAGAAGTGCTTTCGCAACAACCATTAAAGAGCCTTCCCAATTTGACTTTCCGGAAAACATTTCCTCATCTTGTCCAGTTCAGTTCTTGTGGTGTAGAAGTTAGGGAGCCAGTGTTCCTTGCAAACCATTTCTCATGGCCACCCCCATTCAGTGTTTAATTCTGTCATCTTCCGGATCTCATTACCTAGTATTTGGTGTGTGTTTTTTTTAAAACAGTTTACTTTAGAGGTTTTAGATTTGCACGATAATTGTGAAGAGTGTTTTCATATACTCCACAACCAATTCTCTTGTTTACCATTGTACATTAGTATTGAACATTTGTTCAAATTAGTGAACCCACAGTGAAAGAGTATTATGAACTAAAGTCTGGACATTATCAGATTTCTTTCAGTACAGTTCAGTTCAGTCGCTCAGTTGTGTCCGACTCTTTGCGACCCCATGAACAGCACGCCAAGCCTCCCTGTCCATCACCAACTCCGGGAGTTTACCCAAACCTATATCCATTGAGTCGGTGATTCCATCCAACCATCTCATCCACTGTTGTCCCCTTCTCCTCCTGCCCTCAAACTTTCCCAGCATCAGGGTCTTTCCAAATGAGTCATCTCTTTGCATCAGGTGGCGAAAGTATTGGAGTTTCAGCTTCAACATCAGTCCTTCAAATGAACACCCAGGACTGATCTCCTTTAGAACGGACTGGTTGGATCTCCTTGCAGTCCAACGGACTTTCAAGAGTCTTCTCCAATACCACAGTTCAAAAGCATCAATTCTTCAGTGCTCAGCTTTCTTCACAGTCCAACTCTCACATCCATACATGACTAGATGGACCTTTGTTGGCAAAGTAATGTCTCCGCTTTTGAATATGCTATCTAGGTTGGTCATAACTTTCCTTCCAAGGAGTAAGTGTCTTTTAATTTCATGGCTGCAATCACTATCTGCAGTGATTTTGGAGCCCCCCAAAATAAAGTCTGACACTGTTTCCACTGTTTCCCCCATCTATTTCCCATGAAGTGATGGGACCAGATGCCATGATCTTAGTTTTCTGAATGTTGAGCTTTAAGCCAACTTTTTCAGTCTCTTCTTTCACTTTCATCAAGAGGCTTTTTAGTTCCTCTTCACTTTCTGCCATAAGGGTGGTGTCATCTGCATATCTGAGGTTATTGATATTTCTCCTGGCAATCTTGATTCCAGCTTGTGCTTCGTCCAGCCCAGAGTTTCTCATGATGTACTCTGCGTATAAGTGAAATAAGCAGGGTGACAATATACAGCCTTTATGTACTCCTTTTCCTATTTGGAATCAGCATGTTGTCCAGTTGTAACTGTTGCTTCCTGACCTGCATACAGATTTCTCAAGAGGCAGGTCAGGTGGTCTGATATTCCCATCTCTTTCAGAATTTTCCACAGTTTATTGTGATCCACACAGTCAAAGGCTTTGGCATAGTCAATAAAGCAGAAATAGATGTTTTTCTGGAACTCTCTTGCTTTTTCAATGATCCAGCGTATGTTGGCAATTTGATCTCTGGTTCCTCTGCCTTTTCTAAAACCAGCTTGAACATCTGGAAGTTTGCGGTTCACGTATTGCTGAAGCCTGGCTTGGAGAATTTTGAGCATTACTTTACTAGCATGTGAGATATTTCCAATCACCCCATCTTTATTTCTTTGGAGAGAGAGAAAGAGTAAATCTAAATTCCATGGGATTGTACAGCAGAAACTAACACAACATTGTAAAGCAATTATACCCCAATTAAAAAATAAATAAAAGTAAATAAATGCCTTGGGATATTTGGTCTGGTATTTAGTTTTCTAATGGCCTTTCCAAATTATCTGAAATCCAAATCCCCATATTGAAAGATGACATCAGGAAGCAATATTAGTGGGTTTACTGTTCTTTATTCTGAAGTTCATAACTACTGAAATTAAAGAAAAAGAAGTCTTCATTGCGCATGTTATAAAGGGAAATTAAGACAAATTAAAAGGACTGAGAGTTCTGTGAGGGCAGGGTTATTCCATATTAGATCACTTCTGTATTGCCAGCACTTAATACAATGCCTAATAGATAGTGTGACAGGTAATTTTACATGTCAACTTGACTGGGCTAAGAGATGCCCAGGTAGCTGGTAAAATATGATTTATGGATGTGTCTGTGTGAGTGTCTCTGGAAAAGATTAGCACCTGACTCAGTAGACTGGAAAAAAGACTGCCCTCACCAGTGTGGCTGGGCATTATCCAATTCATTGAGGGCCTGAATAGAACAAAAAGGCAAAGGAAGCGTACATTCCCTCTCTACTTGTATTGAGGCATCCACCTTCTCTTTCTTTGTGTTTATTTATTTATTTGGTTGCGTGTGGTCTTAGTTGCTGTATGTGGAATCTTTGGTTGCAGTGCATGGACTCTCTCTAGTCGTGGTGATTTGGCTTGGTAGTTGCAGCCCAGGGGCCTAGTTGCTCCGTGGCATGTGGGATCCTAGTTCCCCAACCAGGGATCAAACCCAGGTCACCTGCACTGCAAGGAAGATTCTTAGCCACTGGACCACCAGGGATGTCCTAGGATCCATCTTCTCTTGCCTTCAGACACTGGTACTCCTGGTTCTCAGACTTTTGGACTCAGGCTGGGCCTTTGACCATTGGCTCCCCAGTTCTTAGTCCTTCAGGTTCAGACTGAATTGCACCACGGGTTTTTCAGCTTCTCCGACTTGCAACTGGAAATGATCAAGTTGGAAGAGCAGGAAGTAAAAAGATAAGCTCAAAATTCCCTGCCTTGGCAGTTTGGGCAGACCTCAGCTAGTGGTTCACCTGGTCTTGGTTGGGTTTTCTCTTAGAATTTTGGTCAGCTGGTGGGTGGGCTTCTGGCTGGCTGGTCTGAGATGATTTGCTTCAGTTGGAATGGCATGTCTGTTTGTGGTCTCTCGTCCTCTAGTAAACTAAACTGGGCTTGATCACAAGGCAACTGGCAGCCTCTAAGAGAAGTGTGCAGGATCTCTTAAGGCCTAGGCTCTGAACAGATACACTCTGCCTTCTGCAATATACTATTGGTCAAAGTAAGGTACAAGCCCAGCCCAGATTCTAGGGGTGTAAAAATTAACTCCACCTCTTGATGGGAGGAGCTAAAGTCATATTACAAACAGTGTTGAGAGAGGGAAGAAAGGATTGTGGCCATTTTTGTAGCTAACTCCTAAAGAGCTACCTCAGGGCCCTTGAACATGCTGGTCTCTTTTCCTGTAACTCTCTTTTCTTCAATCTATCCATGGCTGATCTTTCTCGTCTTTCAGATCATGGATTAATTATTACCTTTTCTGGGCTGTCTTTCTTCTAGCCTGTCCTGCTATTATCTAAAAAAATTTTTTTTTCCTTTCAAGTGCTTATATCACTTTGTAATAGTATTATTTATGTGTTTATTGATTTTTCTCAATTACACTGCTAGGACAAGAATTCCATAAAGTCAGGGAGTAAGTTAGCTTTTTTTACCATTGTGTCAAAAGTATTTAGCCTAGTGACTGGCCCATAGTGCATGCTAAGTCACTTCAGTCCTGTCCATCTCTTTGAGACCCTATGGACTCTAGCCTACTAGGCTCCTCTGTCCATAGAGTTCTCCAGGTAAGAATGCTGAAGTGGATTGCCATGCCCTCCTCCAGGGGATCTTCCCAATCCAGGGATCACACCCCCCTCTCTTACGTCTCCTGCACTAGCAGATGGGTTCTTTACCACTAGTGCCACCTGGGAAACCCATAGTAAGCCTTCAGTAAATACATGTCCAGTGAATGAACTGAATAAAAGAGGAAAGTGATATAATTTATCCAACTGAGGAAAAGATTGAGCATTTCAGAGGTGGGTAGAAGGGTTGGCCTGGCCATTGTGATAAGCAGAACATAGAAAAAAATCAAAGGAGATCAGTAAAAAGGCCCATTGAGCTCTGACAACCTGCATTATGTCCTTACAGAGTCCTAATGAAGTGCTCTCTCCCTGGAAGGTCCTTCATACCTGAGGGGAAAGCATTCAGAGACTTGAAAGGACCTCGAAGCCTAAGAAGACTTATTTCCAACCAAGAATCAGAGCATGTGGTTTGCCAAAAGATCATTTTTCTGATTCATGATTGTGTTAAAAATAAGAGCACTAGACATACAATGGAAATAGAATTTTTTTATTTAACAAATCACTATCACCAGAGGAATAAAATAATAAGAAATGAGGACTCTTGGGAAACAGGACATATATATTTGTCATACTTCAAGGCCACCAGGAGCATGGTCTTTCAGCATCAGAGTATTGTTGACTAAAAAGATGCACAATGTGAGAGATGTGAGTTAAGTTTTATCAGGGGCGAAATGAGGAATGCAGCCCAGGAGACAGCACCTCAGATAACTCTGAGAGACTGCTCCACAGAGGTAGTGGGGGAACGTCAATATATAAGATTTTGGTAAAGGGGGATTTCAATGCAATCAAGCACTTACTTTACAAAAGGTTTTCTGCTAGTCACGAGAAGCAGATGTCAACATGAAGGGCTTTAGTGCTTTTCTAGATATGAGGAGATGCAAGGATTGGGATCATGAAATCAGATCCTGAAAATATCTGTCTAAAGACCTGTCCTACCAGTTTCCCTGGAGCACAGAGTGCCTCACTCTCCAGCCTGGACTCCCTTCAGGGCATGTTGAAGGTCAACAGCAGCAGCAGCACATCTCCACAGAGGCAGATGGCAAATGCCCTTGGCAAGCACCAATTTGTAGTTAACAGTATCAATCCTTTAAGTCTGGAGGCTTTCGACATTCAAGCCACTGTAAATCTACAATTTTCCTGAGTACCAGTCCTGTTCTCAGCCCTGCCTTGCTGGACTCTAGGGGAATGCTTCTTACCTAGGCCAATTTTTCTCCCCAAGGATTTTGACAATATCT
Organism: Bos indicus; assembly: GCF_029378745.1. Lineage (NCBI taxonomy): Eukaryota > Metazoa > Chordata > Mammalia > Artiodactyla > Bovidae > Bos > Bos indicus. Next base: position 17,096,155 of record NC_091789.1, on the reverse strand, counting down.
AATCCAAAAGGAAATGAATCCTGAATATTCACTGGAAGGACTGATGCTGAAGCTGAAGCTTTAATACTTTGGCCACCTGACACAGAGAGCCGACTCATTGGAAAAGACCGTTATGCTGGGAAACATTGAAAGTGGGAGAAGAAGGGAGATGAGATGGTTGGATGGCATCACCAAGTCAATGGATATGAATTTGAACAAACTCCAGGAGATGGTGAAGCACAGGGAAGCCTGGTGTGCTGCAGTTCATGGGGTCACAAAGACTTAGCAACTGAACAAACACACATTTTTGGGCTTCCCTGGTGGCTCAGTGATAAAAAAAAAAAAAAAAACAACACTCACTTGCCAAGGCAGAAGATGTGGTTTGATCCCAGAGTTGGGAAGATCCACTGGAGAAGGAAATTGCAATCCAAACCAATATACTTGCCTGGGAAATCCCATGGACAGAGGAGCCTGGCAGGTTACAGTCCATGGGGAAGCAAAAGAGTCAGACACAGCCTAGTGACTAAACAACAGCAACACAGTTTTGTTTTTTACAGTTGGGGGAATGCTATTAACATATAGCAAGGTAGAGACCAGAAGTACAGCTATAATCCTATACTACACACCGGGGACAAGGTGATGTCTTGTAGGACATCAGCTGCAAGAAGTGCCGGCCCCTCTATTGCACCATTGTTTGCAAATAGCCAACCCGTGGAAATAAACTAGTTCAGTTCAGTCGCTTAGTCATGTGCAACTCTTTGCGACCCCATGGACTGCAGCACACCAGGCCTCCCTGTCCGTCACCAACTCCCAGAGTTCACCCAAACTCATGTCCATTGAGTCGGTGATGCCATCGAATCATCTCATCCTCTGTTGTCCCCTTCTCCTGCCGCCTTCAGTCTTTCCCAGTATCAGGGTCTTTTCAAATGAGTCAGCTCTTCACATTAGGTGGCCAAATATTGGAGTTTCAGCTTCAGCATCAGTCCTTCCAATGAATATTCAGGACTGATTTCCTTAGGATGGACTGACTGGTTGGATCTCCTTGCAGTCCAAGGGACTCTCAAGAGTCTTCTCCAATACCACAGTTCAAAAGCATCAATTCTTTGATGCTCAGCTTTCTTTAAGGTTCAACTCTCACATTCATACATGAATACTGGAAAAACCATAGCCTTGACTATATGGACCTTTGCTTTTTAATATGCTGTGTAAGTTGCTCATAACTTTTCTCCAAGGAGTAAGCATCTTTTAATTTCACGGCTGCAGTCACCATCTGCAGTGATTTTGGAGCCCCAAAAAATGAAGTCGGACACTTTCCCCATCTATTTGCCATGAAGTGATGGGACCAGACGCCATGATCTTAGCTTTCTGAATGTTGAGTTTTAAGCCAACTTTTTCCCTCTCTTCTTTCACTTTCATCAAGAGGCTATTTAGATCCTCTTCACTTTCTGCCATAAGGGTGGTGTCATCTGCATATCTGAGGTTATTGATATTTCTCCTGGCATTCTTGATTCCAGCTTGTGCTTCGTCCAGTCCAGCATTTCACATGATGTACTCTGCATATAAGTTAAATAAGTAGGGTGACAACATATGGCCTTGATGTACTCTTTTCCCTATTTGGAGCCAGTCTGTTGTTCCATGTCCAGTTCTAACTGTTGCTTCCTGACGTGCATATAGGTTTCTCAAGAGGCAGGCCAGGTGGTCTGGTATTCCCATCTCTTTCAGAATTTTCCACAGTTTATTGTGATCCACACAGTCAAAGGCTTTGGCATAGTCAATAAAGCAGAAATAGATGTTTTTCTGGAACTCTCTTGCTTTTTTGATGATCCAGCAGATGTTGGCAATTTGATCTTTGGTTCCTCTGCCTTTTCTAAAACCACCTTGAACATCTGGAAGTTCATGGTTCATGTATTGCTGAAACCTGGCTTGGAGAATGTTCAGCATTTCTTTCCTAGCGTGTGAGATGAGTGCAATTGTGCGGTAGTTTGAGCATTCTTTGGCATTGACTTTCTTTGGGATTGGAATGAAAACTGACCTTTTCCAGTCCTGTGGCCACTGCTGAGTTTTCCAAATTTGCTGGCATATTGAGTGCAGCACTTTCACAGCATCATCTTTCAGGATTTGAAATAGCTCAACTGGAATTCCATCACCTTCACGAGCTTTGTTCGTAGTGATGCTTTCTAAGGCCCACTTGACTTCACATTCCAGGATGTCTGGCTCTAGGTGAGTGATCACACCATCGTGATTATCTTAGTCGTGAAGCTCTTTTTTTGTACAGTTCTTCTGTGTATTCTTGCCACCTCTTCTTAATATCTTCTGCTTCTGTTCGGTCCATACCATTTCTGTCCTTTATCGAGCCCATATTTGCATGAAATGTTCCCTTGGTATCTCTAATTTTCTTGAAGAGATCTCTAGTCTTTCCCATTCTGTTGTTTTCCTCTATTTCTTTGCATTGATCGCTGAGGAAGGCTTTCTTATCTCTCCTTGCTATTCTTTGGAACTCTGCAATCAGATGCTTGTATCTTTCCTTTTCTCCTTTGCTTTTCGCTTCTCTTCTTTTCACAGCTATTTGTAAAGCTTCCCCAGACAGCCATTTTGCTTTTTTGCATTTCTTTTCCATGGGGATGGTCTTGATCCCTGTCTCCTGTACAATGTCACGAACCTCCGTCCATAGTTCTTCAAGCACTCTGTCTATCAGATCTAGTCCCTTAAATCTATTTCTCACTTCCACTGTATAATCATAAGGGATTTGATTTATGTCATACCTGAATGGTCTAGTGGTTTTCCCCACTTTCTTCAATTTAAGTCTGAATTTGGCAATAAGGAGTTCACAATCTGAGCCACAGTCAGCTCCCGGTCTTGTTTTTGCTTACTGTATAGAGCTTCTCCATCTGTGGCTGAAAAGAATATAATCAACACAATGTCAGTGTTGACCATCTGGTGATGTCCATGTGTAGAGTATTCTCTTGTGTTGTTGGAAGAGGGTGTTTGCTATGACCATTGCATTCTCTTGGCAAAACTCTATTAGCTTTTGCCCTGCTTCATTCTGTACTCCAAAGCCAAATTTGCCTGTTACTTCAGATGTTTCTTGACTTCCTACTTTTGAATTCCAGTCCATTAGAATGAAAAGGACATCATTTTTGGGTGTTAGTTCTAAAAGGTCTTGTAGGTCTTCATAGAACCGTTCAACTTCAGCTTCTTCAGTGTTACTGGTTGGGGCATAGGCTTGGATTACCGTGATATTGAATGGTTTGCCTTGGCAATGAACAGAGATCATTCTGTCGTTTTTGAGACTGCATCCAAGTACTGCATTTTGGACTCTTGTTGACCATGATGGCTACTCCATTTCTTCTGAGGGATTCCTGCCCACAGTAGTAGATATAATGGTCATCTGAGTTAAAATTAACCCATTCCAGTCCATTTTAGTTCTCTGATTCCTAGAATGTCGACGTTCACTCTTGCCATCTCCTGTTTGACCACTTCCAATTTGCCTTGATTCATGGACCTTGACATCCCAGGTTCCTATGCAATATTGCTCTTTACAGCATTGGACCTTGCTTCTATCACCAGTCACATCCACAACTGGGTATTGTTTTTGCTTTGGCTCCAGCCCTTCATGCTTTCTGGAGTTATTTCTCCATTGATCTCCAGTAACATATTGGACACCTACCGACCCATGGAGTTCCCCTTTTAGTATCCTATCATTTTGCCTTTTCATACTGTTCATGGGGTTCTCAAGGCAAGAATACTGAAGTGGTTTGCCATTCCCTTCTCCAGTGGACCACATTCTGTCAGACCTCTCCACCATGACCCTCCCGTCTTGGTTGGCCCCACAAGGCATGGCTTAGTTTCATTGAGTTAGACAAGGCTGTGGTCCTAGTGTGATTAGATTGACTAGTTTTCTGTGATTATGATTTCAGTGTGTCTGCCCTCTGATGCCCTCTCACAACACCTACTGTCTTACTTGGGTTTCTCTTATCTTGGACGTGGGGTATCTCTTCACGGCTGCTCCAGGAAAGTGCAGCCGCTGCTCTTTGCCTTGGATGAGGGGTATCTCCTCACGGCCACCCCTCCTGACCTTGAACGTGGAGTAGCTCCTCTCAGCCACCGCCCTGACCTCCGGCGTGCAGTAGCTGATCTCGGCCACAGCCACTGACCTTGGTTGTGGGGTAGCTCCTCTCAGCCGCTCCTGTGCCAATGCAGCCTGGTACTCTCGGTCATTGCCCTTGACTTGCAGATGGTGATTGCAGCCATGAAATTAAAAGACACTTACTCCTTGGAAGGAAAGTTATGACCAAACTAGATAGCATATTAAAAAGCAGAGACATTACTTTGCCAACTAAGGTCCATCTAGTCAAGGCTATGGTTTTTCCAATGGTCATGTATGGATGTGAGAGTTGGACTGTGAAGAAAGCTGATTGCCGAAGAATTGATGCTTTTGAAGTGTGGTGTTGGAGAAGAAGCGATCTGAAAATAAAGCACACAATTTGTATACAAAGATTTTACAACAGCACTATTCCTAATAGCCAGACAAGTGGAAGTAACCTAAATGTCCATCAGCTGATGGATGGATAATCAAAATGTGGTATATGCCACAGTGGATTATTATTTGGCCATAAAAAAGAATTAAATACTGACATATGTTGCCTAGTGAAGGAAGCCAGTCAGAAAAGAACATATTTTGTATGGTTACATTATGTGAAATTTCCAGTGTAGACAAATATTAGAATTGTAAAAGCAGACTAGTGGTGCCAGGGCCTGGGTGGAGAGAGAAATGGGGAGTGATTGTTAATAGGCAAAAGTTTTGTTTTGAGGGTGATGGATAGGTCCTAACATTGCTGCTGCTGCTGCTAAGTCACTTCAGTCGTGTCCAACTCTGTGTGACCCCAAAGACGGCAGCCCACCAGGCTCCCCCGTCCCTGGGATTCTCCAGGCAAGAACACTGGAGTGGGTTGCCATTTCCTTCTCCAATGCATGGAGTGAAAAGTGAAAGTGAAGTCGCTCATTCGTGTTCAACTCTTAGCGACCGCATGGACTGCAGCCTACCAGGCTCCTCCATCCATGGGATTTTCCAGGCAAGAGTACTGGAGTAGGGTGCCATTGCCCTCTCCGGTCCTAACATTAGTGAGGATTGTTTCACAATTTGGTAATATGCTAAAGAAAACACTGAAATACTCTATTTATTTATTTATTTTTTAAATTTTATTTTATTTTTAAACTCCACAATATTGTACTAGCTTTGCCAAACACCGAGATGAATCCACCACAGGCAAACCCGAGCTCCCCATCCTGAACCCCCCCTCCCCATACCCTCTCTCTGGGTCGTCCCAGTGCACCAGCCCCAAGCATCCAGTATCGTGCATCGAACCTGGACTGGCGACTCGTTTCATACATGATATTATACCTGTTTCACTGCTATTCTCCCAAATCTCCCCACCCTCTCCCTCTCCCACAGAGTCCACAAGACTGATCTCTACATCAGTGTCTCTTTTGCTGTCTCATACACAGGGTTATTGTTACCATCTTTCTAAATTCCATATATATGCGTTAGTATACTGTATTGGTGTTTTTCTTTCTGGCTTACTTCACTCTGTATAATAGGTTCCAGTTTCATCCATCTCATTAGAACTGACTCAAATGTATTCTTTTTAATGGCTGAATAATACTCCATTGTGTATATGTACCACAGCTTTCTTATCCATTCATCTGCTGATGGGCATCTAGGTTGCTTCCATGCCTGGCTATTATAAACAGTGCTGTGATGAACATTGGGGTACACGTGTCTCTTTCCCTTCTGGTTTCCTCAGTGTGTATGCCCAGCAGTGGGATTGCTGGATCATAAGGCAGTTCTATTTCCAGTTTTTTAAGGAATTTCCACACTGTTCTCCATAGTGGCTGTACTAGTTTGCATTCCCACCAACAGTGTAAGAGAGTTCCCTTTTCTCCACACCCTCTCCAGCATTTATTGCTTGTAGACTTATGGATCGCAGCCATTCTGACTGGCGTGAAATGGTACCTCATAGTGGTTTTGATTTGCATTTCTCTGATAATGAGTGATGTTGAGCATCTTTTCATGTGTTTGTTAGCCATCTGTATGTCTTCTTTGGAGAAATGTCTATTTAGTTCTTTGGCCCATTTTTTGATTGGGTCATTTATTTTTCTGGAGTTGAGCTGTAGGAGTTGCTTGTATATTTTTGAGATTAGTTGTCCGTTGCTTCATTTGCTATTATTTTCTCCCATTCTGAAGGCTGCCTTTTCACCTTGCTAATAGTTTCCTTTGTTGTGCAGAAGCTTTTAAGTTTAATTAGGTCCCATTTGTTTATTTTTGCTTTTATTTCCAATATTCTGGGAGGTGGGTCATAGAGGATCCTGCTATGATGTATGTCGGAGAGTGTTTTGCCTATGTTCTCCTCTAGAAGTTTTATAGTTTCTGGTCTTACGTTGAGATCTTTAATCCATTTTGAGTTTGTTTTTGTGTATGGTGTTAGAAAGTGTTCTAGTTTCATTCTTTTACAAGTGGTTGACCAGTTTTCCCAGCACCACTTGTTAAAGAGATTGTTTGTTTAAATGGATGAATTTTGTGGGATATTCACTTGATCTCAATAATGGCTGTAAAAAAGCAGTGATAGACAATACTGTTTTTAAAAAATTAGGAAAAAAGCTACAATTCAGAATCCAGAACTGACATCATTGCATTCCCAACAGAAAGTTGGAAGACATTTAACATAGACTACAACATTACTACAGTAAATTAGCCATTGACAGTTTGGGTCCAAAGTCTAACACAGATCGCAGAGTGGAAAAAACCAAATGAGCAGATTTCCCTCAGATTCAGAAAAATGTTTATGTGTATCCGGCAACAAAAATTCAGTGTCAGCAATGCAAGAAGACAATTGGAGACAGGAAAATTACAATGTATGATAATTTGAAAGATGGTGAAAGATGTATCGCCATAATGAACCTTGTCAATGGATTAAGATTGGTGTTCACACTCAGCTAATACTAATACTTGGTGTTTGGGTTTTTTCTTTTTAGTTGTTTCTGTTCTCCCACCACTAAAATAATTGTAACCCATTTGCCTCAGAGGGCTTTCTAAAGATGTGGCCTTCAGCCCCTCATTTTACAGACAAGGAAACCCAAGGGCACTTATTTCCTTACACTAAGCTGGAACAAAACCCCAGCTCTTCTCATTTCCAGGTCAACCTCTATACTGACCTGCCTCTGTTTCATTGAACATCTTTCTAAAACCTATTAATACACTTCTTAATTAAAAAAAAAAAGCATGAGAGGATTTCCTTGGTGGTCCAGTGATTAGGACTCCTTGCTTCCATTGCAGGGAGTACGAGTTCAGTCTCTGGTAGGGGAACTAAGATTCCTACATGCCAGGCGGCATGGCCAAAAAGAGGGGAAAAACTTGGGAAACAATCACTGAAGTTACATTTTAATGTTTGAGAAATAGTAAATTGAGGTAGTCAAAATCCACTGGCCTCAGGATGAAATAGATTTGGGTTGTCTCCTGGCTTTGGCCATGACTAGCTGTGTGCCCTCGGAAAGCTTTCTTCAAGTCTCTGAGCTTCTGTTTTTGCATTTTTTAAATGCAGTAATAATAAAACTTACTTAATGGGGTGGTTGTGAGGATAAAATGAGTTAGTGCACGTACAGTGCCATGAATATGACACTGGCACAATAAAATAGAACCGTGGTGAACATAATTGTGGGGCTGTTTGGAGCCAGGCTATGTCTCTTTGCCTGCCAGGGGGCTATTCAGAGGACCCTGAGGATTGGATGAGAGTCAGTAGTCTACAAAACCAACTTTTCTTTTTTTAAAAAAATTAATTAATTTATTTTAATTGGAGGCTAATTACTTTACAATATTGTGGAGGGTTTTGCCATACATTGACATGAATCAGCCACGGAAAAGCATCCTTTCAACTCCCTCCCCGCCAGAAGCTCCCTGGCACATTGAGACTGCCAGCCTCCCTCCCCAAGCCATGGCTGTTCTGCTTCCAAGCTCCCACTGCTGGAACAACCATTTTCCACTCCTACACAGACTATTTTAATAAAAAGAACCAAAACATTGCTCTTTCAAATTTCTCTCTCTCACTTTCCCTTTCCTCATGTCCTTACCCACGTCCCTTCCCTCCACCAGTGTACACTCCTCTGTGTTCTAGACACTCCCAGTACAAGAGGACTGGGGCTGCCAGAGCCACAGGCTTTTCTCCATGAAAAGATTTAGAGAAGTGATTTTCACTCTTGAACTTGACATTTCACCCTTCTCCCTTTACCTCCAATAGTAAGGCCTGAGACACTGACAGTCAACCTCTCTGTCTCTCTCTCAGTCTGTCTCCCCTCCCTTTCTGTTCTAGGTCAGTATAGCTGCTGACCTGGAAATGAGAAGCCCTGAGTTGCTATTCCAGCTTAGTGTAAAATAAGTGTCCAATACCTTTTGGGCTTTGGTTTCCTTGTCTGTAAAATGAGGATCTGGAAACAATATCTAGGGACTTCTCTAGTGGTCCAGTGGCTAAGTCTCTGCGCTTCCAGTGCAGGGGCCCACGTTTCATCCCTGGTGGGGGAACTGGATCCCAAATGCCCAAACTAAGAGTTTACATACCACAACTAAATATCCTGTGTGCTGTGTGCCTTATGCCACAACTAAGACCCAGCATAGCCAAATAAATAAATAGAAAGAAACAATCTCTAGGAAGACCTCTTCTTCTATAAGGCAAACAAGTTACGCATGTATATGATATTTCTTCATTAAAGAAGATGACAAGTAGAAGCCAAGTATTTGAAATAATAAATATCTGCCCTTTCTAAATATTCTTCCTTTAAACAAAACAAAATATTACATGGGAAAACACCTTCTTAAAGGAGTTTTGCATTTCGCTGGGTGGGGATTCCCAAGCCAAGATTTCTTAACAGAAAAAGTACAGATACATCTATATGTCTAACTGAATCACTTTGTTGTACACCTGAAATTAACACATTGTTAATCAACTGTATTCCAATATAAAATAAAAAGTTAAATAAATACATGCTAAAAAAAAAGTTCCCAACAGGAAAATAGTGCAGCCATAGTAGAGAATTACCAGTTGGAAAAGAAAGGGAAACCAAAGTTGCCTTTGGCACTACTTTCTGGGGTTATTGGAACCCAGCAAACCTGGTGGAAATAATCACTGACATCTATAGGTATGGAACCCATAAACTGCTAATATAGCGCATGCCTGCCCTTCAAATTTGTTATGACAGTCACTATTTCATTTTAATAGAGGGTGATGTGACAATGTGGGACCAGTGGACCGTGGTGTCACTTGGTCCCAGCAGGCCTTAATGAGATTCATTGTATTCAGGCAATACCTGTGCTGGGGAAGGAATAGAAAGAAATGGAATGGAAGCAAAATGCTAATATCAGGTGAGTTCCTCCTTGGCATTTTGTATGTTCTTGATACAAATTACTCCAGTAATTTATTCATAGAAACCAGGTAAAGAGTCACAATAATGACAAACGCTGAAGAAAAGAGGGACAATGGGCAGTGTGCACTGGTCCCCAAGCAGGACCAGCATATCCTTACCTGACTTCCAAGAGTCTTTGAAGGATTGGATGGCTTTCTTCTCAAAGACTTTCCAAATCAGAGGTGTTCTTTTTCTCTCTGTTCCTGACCATCTGTCTCTGTCTCCTCTGTCTCCCTGTCTTCCTTCAGGGCTATACTGCTGCCTGAGCCTGAATTTCCAGCGAGTCCCCACCTTGTAGGCAGTCTTACGATGTTATCCAAGCTGATTTATTCCTCCTCCCTTTAGGAGAGGGAAGTCACTTGGGGCAGGGAGTTGGCTGAGAGAGATTTTACTTATAGTTTATCGCAGCTGTCCATGTGGCTTCAGTTGACTGCTGGAAATGTTGAGTTTTCAGTGTGTGACACCCTGCAAAATAGCAGAGGGTTGGCTTCCGAGAGTCGTTTGCCATTCTCTGTGGGTTTTGGAAGCCTGCAGAGAAAATACCAAGATGTGAGGCCAAATCCATGACTCTTAATATTTAAGGATCTGAAGCAGCAGTAGCGATATAGCCAGAGTACCAGTTCTGTCTGGAATCTGTCTCTGACAGCAATGGGGTAGAAATACTGTGAACAACATACCTGGCTGGCAGGCAGTCGAGAAATGCATGTAAAATATGCCAATGGTTTCTAAAGCAGATTTGGATTTCTTGTTCTCCAAAGCATACAGAGCATCGCCTAAATGAGAATTTCCATTCAGCAGAAGGCCCCTGTAATGGGCTTTTATTAAAATGTCTTGTTTTTTTGTGGCTCTTTCCATTCTCAGTGTCCGTGCCCACAGAAACGGAAGCAATCAAAAGTACTAATGGTTGTATAACTTCCAGGTGACCTCTTGCTTGTTATTTTGTATGTTGTTGATTTGGTGAGTGACTGTTCCCCTCCCAGTGACTTTTAACAGAGTAACCTTTCAGAGAAACTCTCTATATGAATTGAGGCCATAATTATCTCTGGCTATCTCCGCAGCTTTCCCCAGTGGTTGTTTGGGTTTACTAGAGTCACGCTATGACTGTTGGTGGGAATGTAAAATGTTGTAGCTACTATGGAAAAGAGTAGGAAGTTTCCTCAAAAAATTAGAATTAGAATTTTCATATGATCCTACTCTAAAGTGGATCAGAAAATGAAGAGGAACTAAAGAGACTCTTAATGAGGGTGAAAGAGGAGACTGAAAAAGTGGGCTTAAAACCCAACATTCAAAAAACTACAATGTTAGCATCCGGTCCCATCATTTCTTGGAAAAACACAAGGGAAAAAAGTGGAAGCAACGACAGATTTTATTTTCTTGGGCTTCAAAAACACTGCGGACGATAATGACAGCCATGAAATTGAAAGATGCTTGCTCTTTGGAAGGAAGGCTACGACAATCCAAGACAATATTAAAAAAAAAAAAAAAAAAACAGGCATCACTTTGCCAACAAAGGTCTGGGTAGTCAAAGCTATGGTTTTTCAAATAGTCATATATGGATGTCAGAGTTGGACTATAAAGAAGACTGAGCACCAAAGAGCTGATGTTTGAATTCTAGTGCTAGAGAAGACTCTTGAGAGTCTCTTGGACATCAAGGAGATCAAACCAGTCAATCCTAAAGGAAATCAACCCTGAATATTCATTGGAAGGACTGATGCTGAAGTTGAAGCTCCAGTACTTTGGCCACCTGTTGTGACAGCCAACTCACTGGAAAAGACCCTTATGCTGTGAAAGATCGGAGGCAAAAGGAGAAAGGGGCAGCAGAGGATTAGATGCATCACCAACTCAATGGACTTGAATTTGAGCAAACTCTGGGAGATACTGAAGGACTGGTGAGCCTGGTGTGCTGCAGTCCATGGGGTCGCAAAGCGTCAGACATGACTGAATAAGAACAACAACATCTGATCCAGCAATGCCACTTTTGGGTATATGTCCCAAAGGAAGTAGGATTTCAAAGAGATATTTGCACACCCATGTTCATTGCAGTATTATTCACGATAGCCAAGAGGTAAAGCGATTCAAACGTCCACCAGTGGATGAATGGATAAAGAAAATGTGGTATTTGCATAAAATGAAATATTAGCCTTAAAAAGGAGGACATCCTGTCACACATTACAATATAAACTTAAGGACAATGTGCTAAGTGAAATAAGCCAGTCACCAAAAAAAAAAAAAAAAGACGCAAATATTGTACTAAGCTCTTAGAGACAGATTGCAGAATAGTGGTTTCCAGGGGCTGAAGGAAAAGGGAAATGGGGAGCTGGGTAATGGGTATTGATTTTCAGTTTTCCAAGATGAAAAGTTCCAGAGATGTGTTGTACAGCATCGTGAATATATTTACCACCACCCAATTGTACTCTTCAAATGGTTAAGATGGTAAATTTTCTGTTACATGGTTATTGCTACAATTACAATTTTTAAAACTATGAAGAATAAAAATAGAGCTGCATTATGAAGTTTGTTTTTATGTGAGTTGTAGTGCCCATTTTATTTCAAAAGCTCCCACAGTGTGTTAGCAGAAACCGCAGATTATGGCTCTTCCCAATGTGTCTGATCCTGTGGATGGTGGGGGTAGCCCCTTGAGGAGTTTGCACTCTGTCCCCCTGTCCCTGGGTCAGGTGTGGCTGGACTGATAACTCCTCCTTGTGCCTTCTGAAGACCTGGCTTTCAGAAAATTCAAGCAAAAGATGTGCATAGAAATATTCCAAATCTGACCAAATTGTTCTGATTTCCAATGGTGACACATGACACCATGAATGTTGTTGTTCAGTCAGTAAGTTGTGTCCAACTCTTCATGACTCTGTGGACTGTAGCCCCCCAGGCTCCTCTGTCCATGGAATTTCCCAGGCAAGAACACTGGAGTGGGTAGCCATTTCCTTCTCCTGGGGATCTGCCCGACCCCGGGATTGAATCTGCTTCTCCTCCATTGACAGGCGGATTCTTTAGCACTGAGTCACCAGGGAAGCCAGACACCATGAACAGCATCAGGGATTACAAAACTGGGGTTTCGTTTCACTCTTCTCTGCTAGTGTGCACTGAAGCAGCTCTGCATATCACTCTCCACACCTTTTGATTCTTTGTTTTGTTCTAGAGGTTTGTCATGTTCCTGCTTTTCAATTATTTGCCTGAAAGTGGTTTGGACCCACATCTCAGGGAAAATGTGGTTAAAAAAATAATTGTTAGGGTCTTCCCTGGTGGTCCAGTGGTTAGGACTCCAAGCTTCCTCTTTAGAGGCCATGGGTTTAATTCCTGGTCTGGAAACTAAGATCCTACAAGCCATGTAGCACGACCAAAACAAACAAAAATTGTTAAGTGCAGATAAAGTCCTCGTGTTTTTTCTCACCACGATATTAGTTCCTTAAAATGATTGGAAATAATTATATTCCTTTACTCCAACGTATCTTGCCCCTCAATTTAGGACACCACAAATAGCTTCTCTGTGCTTCCCCAACTTTCCTTCAATGTTTTCCCCTTCTCCTTTAAAAATTTTTCTCTTTTCTTTTTCTCTCCCCATGTAATTTTTCTTCCTCCATTTTTATTGTTTATTTTGGTTTATCTCCTTTCATTCTTTCTCTTTCTTTTCCCCCTCATCTCTCCTTTTCTCTCCTTTCTCTTTCCCTCTACCATCTCCACTGAGCTTGCATCCTCTCCCTTCCCCACTTTCTTTCTCCCTTTTCCTTTACCAGTCTTATCCTCTTTCCTTTTCTCTCCCTTAAACTTAGGAAGCTTAAAGGAACCTTGGAAAGGAAGTAAATTACCACTGAACTAACACCATTGTATCCTCTGAAGGGAGATAGACTACCCAAGTGTTGTGCTTCCTTTTTAGAGGCAGGCATAATTCATCCTTTATTTTAGAGGATATACCTTGGTCTGCCACAATCCACTAAACATCTAAAAACTTTGCTGAAGTGGCATGTTCTCTGAGTCTTCATTGGGTTTTTCTCTTATGCTCTGTGTACAGGTATCTTACCAAGGCTCCCAATGCACTTGCTACTTCTTCCTTATCAGTTTCAATTAATATGATGTCATAATTACTGCAAACCAATGTGATGTTCTAAGAAATGTCCACATCCCTTTGGACCCTATTAAGACAGAGGACTGGAAACTTTATAAGTTTCGCCTTGGGGCGAAATCATAAATGCATTCTATTGTCTTGTCAGTTTCATTTAAACATGATCTGTGTCTGGTAATCTTTCCTTACAGGATGGAAAAATACATATTGTCCAGATTTCAGTAACCACATACCATGAACATGAAAGTATTAGTTGCTCAGTCGTGTCTGACTCTTTGCAACCCCATGGACTATAGCCCACCAAGCTCCTCTGTCCATGAGATTCTCCAAACAAAAATACTGAAGTGGGTTTCCATCCCCTTCTCCAGGGGATCTTCCCCACCAAGGGATCAAACTTGGGTCTCCTGCACTGCAGGTAGATTCTTTACAGTCTGAGCCAGCAAGGAAGCCCATGAACATGCAGCTGTGTTAAGTTATTCTAGAAAAGATACTATGGGGACTTCCCTGGAGGTCCAGTGGTTATGACTCTGTGCTCCCAATGAAGGGGGCACAGGTTCCATCCCTGGTAGGAGAACTAAGATCCTGCACAGAATGGCAAAAAAAAAAAAAAAAAAAAAAAGAAGAAGAAGAAGAAGAAGAAAGGATACTATGTCTGGCACAGCACAGCAAGTATTAGTTGATTGGGTGTGCAGGAGTCTACTGTCATTCTTAAGGCTCTGTCTAGTTTTTGCAGTGTCCAGTCTGCTGAATTAAATAGGGGTTTGATGGAACAGCCACTCCTATATCATTTAGGTATCACTGATCTCTGCCATTCATCCCGAGAATTTTGATTTAATTTTAATTTGAGTACTAGAAGGCAGTTTCAGTAATGCATGCTGCCTTATAAGACAGAAGTCTCTTAATTGTCTGCAAGCAAGAGGCAAGCACTAGCTTTTCACAGGGAGGAGTGGGCTATTTTGCAAGCCTAGAGGGTTCAGAAGAATCTGAGGAGCCAAGATTTTTGTATGCATGATCCCAGATTCATCAGTCCAAGTTTTAGGGTCCCACTTCTCATTCACAGCCCCAACCTCAGCACCTCAAACCTGTTGGGAATGAGATTCAACCTTCTCTGGAGGTCTGCTGCTCTTTTTTCTTTTTGGCCTGGAGACACTTGGGCTTTTAGTTCCCCGATCAGGGATGGAACCAGAGTCCCCTGCAGTGGAAGTGTGGAGTCTATAGCCCCTGGACAGTCAGGGAAGTCCCTGCTACTCTTATAATTATATTTGGGGCCTGATATTTAGCTGCTTTTCACATGGGGAGAAGCTTAATGTGAGTTGATTTAACTATAGCATCTTTCCCCCTAGTACCAAGATTGAGAATAGCATGAAAATGTTGAATTGAAGATTGATAGAAGGGATGCTCAGAGCAAGGATGGCGATAAGGAAAGAGGAGGCAATAGAGACGACAGTGGACAGAAAGTCTACAGAAGAAAAACTTGACAAGCTTGGCAATTTTTTGTCCTGTTGCAGTGTTAGACTCCATCTGCAGCTGTGTGCTAACGAGAGAGGCTGTCACAAAGCTCCAGCCTTGATGGGTGAAGAAACACCAATCTGCAGCTCTGTCAGGGGCCCTGTGGGAGATGAAGCTTTGTTTACTGAACAATCTAGGACAAGGGGACTTGTACCTTCACTACTAGGATTCTTGGCCTGAAGATCTGAGCAAGTTGTGAGTACAGTAACTTATCCCTGACTCTAGAGCCATAACGAGTCATTTACCTCGGGTTGCATTTTTTTTTCATTTTCATAAATGAATAATTGCTCTAGAACTCTGAAGAAAGCAAGTTTGAGTCCTCTTATGGACAAGTGAGTACCTTGAAATACTTTTTTGAAATTGCACATCAGGAAACAGCCAAGTGATATGTCTCTCACTAGATTACAGAAAGGACTGGGAGACTGGCATGAAGTGACCAAGTGGCCTTACTGTCTATATACAGGGGCTTCCCTGGTAGCTCAGCTGGTAAAGGATCTGCCTGCAATGCAGGAGACCCCAGTTCAATTCTTGGGTCAGGAAGATCCCCTGGAGAAGGGATGGGCTACCCACTCCAGTATTCTTGGGCTTTCCTGGTGACTCAGATGGTAAAGAATCTGCCTGCGATGTGGGAGACCTGGGTTCAGTCCCTGGGTTGGGAAGATCCCCTGAAGGAGGGCATGGCAACCCACTCCAGTATTCTTGCCTGGTGAATCCCTGTGGACAGAGGAGCCTGGTGGGCTACAGTCCATGGGGTCACAGAGTCAGACAGGACTGAACGACTAAGCACAGCACATGCAGGGAGCAGAAAGGTTATGTTTATGTCACGGTTTATTGTCGTCATTGTTGTGCCAATCAAGAAGAGCATATGCACCCACTTAACCATTTATGATGTCTGTCCTACCAGCTCCAGCTATTTTTCAGCATTCTCCCAGACCACTACAACAGTTTCCTAACTGATCTACCTGTCATCAGTCTCATCCCCTTTGAATCTTTCCTTGAAACTGCCCCAGATAAATGTTTCTATATCACAAACTTGCCAACACACATCCTTAAATCCTGATTGCCTATAGGATGAAGTTTCTTGCCATGTCTTACCAGGATCACCACGTTTTGACCCCTCCCAATAGCTCACATATTTATTGAGCACATATGTGACAGTAGTGTACTATATGCTTTATGAGCATCATTTAATTTTAGGCTTCACTTGGTTTCAATTTCAAGCCCTAAGAAGTATGATTATACTGTAATTTTACAGATGGGAAGACTGAGCCATAGAATCCTTAACTTTCTTGTCCAATGTCACAAGACCTTGGTAGAGTTGGAAATTGAACCCAGATCTTCCAGATGCCAAAGCTCATGGCCACAACCCACACATCTATATTTCCTGGTGCTTCACTTCCTGCTGTATCTGCCCCCTCTTCACTCTTGGAGAAGGAAATACCAACCCACTCCTATATTCTTGCCTGGATATTTCTATGGACAGAGAAGCCTGGTGGGCTAAAGTCCATGGGGTCGCAGAGAGTTGGACACACCTGAGTGACTAACACTTTCATAACACCAAACTGCCTTGTTTTTTCTTATACCCTAATGCCTTATGTCCCTGCCCACAGTCATATAGGTAGCTTTTTGTCTTCCCACTTGATTGTAAAATTTTTTCAATCAGAAACCATTGTCTTACACACCTTTAGATTTATATTAGTCATTTGTGGTCACATAACAACATTATCACAAACATAGCAGCTTAAAGGAACACACACATGTATTATCGCAAAGTTTCTGTGGACCAGGATTCTAGGTACAGCTGGGCTGGATCTTCTGCTTGAAGTCTCATAGGACTGGAATCAAGGTGTCAGCTGGGCTTTCTGTTTTACCTTAGGTGTGACTGGGAAAGGATTCGCTTCCAAGCTCATATGGTGGTTGAGAGATTTCGGACCTTTGTAGGCTGCCAGACTAAGCATCTCAGTTTGTTGTTTTTTTTGGTTTTGTTTTGTTCTGTTTTCAAGGTCACCAATATTTCAATATGATTAAAGAATTTCAATTAATGCCAAAAATTCATGGTGAACAAAATAAGAAAATTTTCAGTAAAAACAAGATCTCAGAGTACTATGCTAAGCCATATTGGAGGCTAAGGCAAAAGGAAAAATGTGCACCCCAATATTCATGTTTTCATGTCTGTTTAGTGTTTAATTACAATCAAGGGTATGGAAGAATACCTCCTACACATATGATTTTTCCATAACATCAGAGTAGTTAAGAAATATTTACAAAATGAAAAGCATTATTTTAACTTAAAATAGTTTATTTATGCCAATACCAGAATTTGTTGTTTTACTTTCCTGGCCTGAACGGAAGCAAACTCATTGATAATATTTTCATTAAAGCCATTAGACAGTTTTAAAATACATAAAACCACATGTATATTTATATACATTATGTAATACAGATTTTTGCTTTTGAGTCATGCTCTAGTATGGCTCACCACAGCACTGGCTGGATTAATAACCTAAAAAACCAGCCTCAAACCTCATAAGGGGTCTGTAAATGGGAGTGGAACATTCAATAATATATACTCCTTCAGCTCTCCTTCCCTGCTCCTTTGGCTTGTAGCTTCTCTTTTCAGTTTATTGTAGATTGTCAGCAAGGAGATGATCCTCAGCTCCTTCTCCGTAAGGCAGCTCAGAAGATGGCAGCTTTCTTTTTCGGAGTCAGCAGAGGGGAGCATCAGTTTTGGCAAGGCAGGCATTAGGATCTTGATTACTGATAATCAGTAATCATGTATCCATAAATCACACATTCTGTCACCTTTGCTGTATCCTATTGGCTAGAAGCAGGCACAGGTCCTGCCAACATTGAGAGGAGGGAGTCAAACAATGGTGTGAACACCAGGAGCTGGGGTTCATGATAGCCACAGTATCTCACCATCTAGATTTAGAGCTGACACATCACACAATTTCCTGGTGTTGTGCATTATGACAGTTCAGTTCAGTTGCTCAGTCGTGTCCGACTCTTTGCAACCCCATGAATTGCAGCATGCCAGGCCTCCCTGTCCATCATCAACTCCCAGAGTTCAACCAAACTCTTGTGCATCGAGTCAGTGATGCCATCCAGCCATCTCATCCTCTGTCATTCCCTTCTCCTCCTGCCCCCAATCCCTCCCAGCATCAGGGTCTTTTCCAATGAGTCAACTCTTCACATGAGGTGGCCAAAGTACTGGAATTTCAGCTTCAGCATCAGTCCTTCCAATGAACACCCAGGACTGATCTCCTTTAGGATGGACTGGTTGGTCCTCCTTGCAGTCCAAGGGACTCTCAAGAGTCTTCTCCAACACCACACTTCAAAAGCATCAATTCTTCAGCAATCAGCTTTCTTCACAGTCCAACTCTCACATCCATACATGACCACAGGAAAAACCATAGCCTTGTCTAGATGGACCTTTGCTTGCAAAGTAATGTCTCTGCTTTTCAATATGCTATCTAGGTTGGTCATAACTTTCCTTCCAAGGAGTAATGCTAAGTCACTTCAGTCGTGTCCAACTCTGTGAGACCCCATAGACGGCAGCCCACCATGTTCCCTCGTCCCTGGGATTCTCCAGGCAAGAACACTGGAGTGGGTTGTGATTTCCTTCTCCAATGCATGAAAGTGAGAAGTGAAAGTGAAGTCGCTCAGTCATGTCCGAACCTAAGTACCCCATGGACTGCAGGCTTCCAGGCCCCTCCGTCCATGGGATTTTCCAGGCAAGAGTACTGGAGTGGGGTGCCATTGCCTTCTCCATCAAAGGAGTAAGCGTCTTTTAATTTCATGGCTGCAATCACTATCTGCAGTGATTTTGGAGCCCCCCCAAAAAATAAAGTCTGACACTATTTCGACTGTTTCCCCCATCTATTTGGCCATGAAGTGATGGGACCAGATGCCATGATCTTAGTTTTCTGAATGTTGAGCTTTAAGCCAACTTTTTCACTCTCCTCTTTCACTTTCATCAAGAGGCTTTTTAGTTCCTCTTCACTTTCTGCCATAAGGGTGGTGTCATCTGCATATCTGAGGTTATTGATATTTCTCCCAGCAATCTTGATTCCAGCTTGTGCTTCATCCAGCTCAGTGTTTATCATGATGTACTCTGCATATAAGTTAAATAAGCAGGGTGATGTACTCCTTTTCCTATTTGGAAGCAGTCTGTTGTTCCATGTCCAGTTCTAACTGTTGCTTCCTGACCTGAATATAGGTTTCTCAAGAGGCAGGTCAGGTGGTCTGGTATTCCCATCTCTTTCAGAATTTTCCACAGTTTATTGTGATCCACACAGTCAAAGGCTTTGGCATAGTCAATAAAGCAGAAATAGATGATTTCCTGGAATTCTCTTGCTTTTTCGATGATCCAGAGGATGTTGCTAATTTGATCTCTGGTTCCTCTGCCTTTTCTAAAACCAGCTTGAACATCTGGAAGTTCGCCATTCATGTAGTGCTGAAGCCTGGCTTGGAGAATTTTGAGCATTACTTTACTAGCATGTGAGATGAGTGTAATTGTGCAGTAGTTTGAGCATTCTTTGGAATTGGAATGAAAACTGACCTTTTCCAGTCTTGTGGCCACTGCTGAGTTTTCCAAATTTGCTAGCATATTGAGTGCAGCACTTTCACAGCATCATCTTTCAGGATTTGAAATAGCTCAACTGGAATTCCATCACTTCCACTAGCTTTGTTCGTAGTGATGCTTTCTAAGGCCCACTTGACTTCACATTCCAGGATGTCTGGCTCTAGGTGAGTGATCACACCATCATGATTATCTGGGTCATGAAAATATTTTTTGTACAGTTCTTCTGTGGATTCTTGCCACCTCTTCTTCATATCTTCTGCTTCTGTTAGGTCCATACCATTTCTGTCCTTTATCGAGCCCATCCTTGCATGAAGTGTTCCCTTGGTATCTCTAATTTTCTTGAAGAGATCTCTAGTCTTTCCCATTCTGTTGTTTTCCTCTATTTCTTTGCATTGATGACTGAGGAAGGCTTTCTTATCTCTTTTTGCTATTCTTTGGAACTCTGCATTCAGATGCTTATATCTTTCCTTTTATCCTTTGCTTTTGGCTTCTCTTCTTTTCACAGCTATTTGTAAGACCTCCCCAGACAGCCATTTTGCTTTTTTGCATTTCTTTTCCATGGGGATGGTCTTGATCCCTGTCTCCTGTACAATGTCACGAACCTCTGTCCATAGTTCATCAGGCAGTCTATTAGATGTAGTCCCTTAAATCTTTTTCTCACTTCCACTGTATAATCATAAGGGATTTGATTTAGGTCATACCTGAATGGTCTAGTGGTTTTCCCCACTTTCTTCAATTTAAGTCTGAATTTGGCAATAAGGAGTTCACGATCTGAGCCACACTCAGCTCCCGGTCTTGTTTTTGCTGACTGTATAGAGGTTCTCCATCTTTGGCTGCAAAGAATATAATCAATACAATTTTGGTGTTGACCATCTGGTGATGTCCATATGTAGAGTCTTCTCTTGTGTTGTTGGAAGAGGGTGTTTGCTATGACCAGTGCATTCTCTTCGCAAAACTCTATTACCCTTTGCCCTGCTTCATTCTGTACTCCAAGGCTAAATTTGCCTGTTAACTCCAGATGTTTCTTGACTTTCTACTTTTGTATTCCAGTCCCTTATAATGAAAAGGACATCATTTTGGGGTGTTAGTTCTAAAAGGTCTTGTAGGTCTTCATAGAATTGTTCAACTTCAGCTTCTTCAGCGTTACTGGTTGGGGCATAGGCTTGGATTACCATGATATTGAATGGTTTACCTTGGAAATGAACAGAGATCATTCTGTTGTTTTTGAGACTGCATCCAAGTACCGCATTTTGGACTCTTTTGTTGACCATGATGGCTACTCCATTTCTTCTAAGGGATTCCTGCCCACAGTAGTAGATATAATGGTCATCTGAGTTAAATCCACCCATTCCAGTCCATTTCAGTTTGCTGATTCCTAGAATGTCGACATTCACTCTTTGCCATTTCCTGTTTGACTACTTCCAATTTGCCTTGATTCATGGACCTGACATCCCAGGTTCCTATGTAATATTGCTCTTTATGGCATCAGACCTTGCTTCTATCACCAGTCACATCCACAACTGGGTATTGTTTTTGCTTTGGCTCCATCCCTTCATTCTTTCTGGAGTTATTACTCCACTGATCTCCAGTAGCATATTGGGTACCTATCGATCAGGGGAGTTCCCCTTTCAGTATCCTATCTTTTTGCCTTTTCATACTGTTCATGGGGTTCTCAAGGCAAGAATACTGAAGTGGTGTGCCATTCCCTTCTCCAGTGGACCACATTCTGTCAGCCCTCTCCACCATGACCCTCCCATCTTGGGTGGCCCCACACGGCATAGCTTAGTTTCATTGAGTTAGACAAGGCTGTGGTCCATGTGATCAGATTGGCTAGTTTTCTGTGATTATGGTTTCAGTGTGTCTGCCCTCTGATGCCCTCGCAACATCTACCGTCTTGCTTGGGTTTCTCTTACCTTGGACGTACGGTATCTCTTCACGACTGCTCCAGCAAAGCACAGCTGCTGCTCCTTACCTTGGAGGAGGGGTATCTCCTCAAGGCCGCCCCTCCTGACCTTGAAGGTAGAGTAGTTCCTCTCGGCAGTTCTGTTCCTGCGCTGCCGCCACTCCTTGGACGTGGGGTTGTTCCTCTTGGCAGCGGGCCCTGACCTCGGGCGTGGGGTAGCTCATCTCGGCAGCTCCTGTGCTGATGCAGCCTGGTGCTCTCGGTGGCCGCCCCAACCTTGGGCGACGGGTAGTCCCTCTTGGCCACGCTTCTTTTGACAATCCTTTATTAAGTGCTCAGTAACTATTTGCTGCCTGAAAGCACAAATAAGGAAAAATTAGACAATTTCTGGAACAAAATTAATTGAATGTAACGTTATAGAAAGAGTTTCAACATGGGAATCCAGAGTGTCATGAATCTGGATCTCAGTTTCTTCATCTGTTAAATGGGTGGCTTTTTCACTCTCCTCTTTCACTACTGATTTTTCCAGTAGTCTTGTACAGATGTGAGAGCTGGACTATAAAGAAGGCTGAGCATTGGAGAATTGATGCTTTTGAATTGTGGTGCTGGAGAAGACTCTTGAGAGTCCCTTGGACTGTAAGGAGATCAAACCAGTCAATCCTGAAGGAAATCAACCCTGAATGTTCATTTGAAGGACTGATGCAAAGCTGAAGCTCCAATACTTTGGCCACCTGATGCAAAGAGCTGACTCATTAGAAAAGACCCTGAGAGGGCAAGAGAAGAAGGGGACAGCAGAGGTTGAGATGGTTGGATGGCATCACCAACTCAATTGACATGAGATTGAGCAAACTCTGGGATATAGTGGAGGACACAGGAGATAGTGGAGGACAGAGGAGCCTGGTGTGCTGCAGTGCACGAGGTCAGAAAGAATTGAACACAGCTTCCTAGTGGCTCAGAGGTTAAAGCATCTGCCTGGAATTCAGGAGACCTGGGTTCGATCCCTGGGTCGGGAAGATCCCCTGGAGAAGGAAATAGCAACCCACTCCAGTACTCTTGCCTGGAAAATCCCATGGAGGGAGGAGCCTGGTAGGCTACAGTCCATGGGGTCGCAAAGAGTCGGAAACGACTGAGCGACTTCATTTTCACTTTCTTTAGCAATTGAACAGCAACAACAAAAATGTGTGGCAAACCCCAGCTGATCTCTGAGGTCTTTTTTATCTTTAAAATTCCAAAAGTCTAGAACATCTGTTTTCTTCTCTCTTTATTTATCTCTAATTTCTGCATGACATAATAATAGCTAATATAGAATTGACTTGTGCTAGGTATTGTTCTAAATGATTTGTGTTCCACACTCTCAGAACACCACTTTGGGGTAGGTCCTTTTAGGTTCCCCATTAAACAGATGAGGCAGCTAACATCAGAGAGTTAAGTAACATCAGTCTGGCCCTAGAATCTATGCAGTGACCCCTAAGCAGTACCATCTTTCTAAAAGACAGAGACAGATTGGAGAGTAAAGGAGAGGAAACTCATTTTCAGGGCTTGGCTGCTTGTATTTAAGATTTCCTTTTCTTTTGAGTTTCAAATCTGAGGTTTCAACACCACAAGTCTAGGGAAAGGAAGACTAGACAATTGTGGCAGCTCTTTCTTCTACCTGGCATCTCCCCAGAGCATGAAAGGCGTATTGGTAGAGCCAAAGCTCAGCTCAGCCAGCCAGAAGCAGTGGGAGGGAGAAGACTGAAAAGCTCCAACAGGGAATTAGAAAACTCAATGCGGAACCCCTCCCCCATCTCTTGCCCCAGTCAGTGACTGGCGGGCACCGGATCCCTATTGCCATTCTTTATCTGCTTGGGCTGGACAATGCCCCATCCATGTTTGGAATTTCCAAGTAGAAAGACAAGTAGGTAGGGGTCAGGCTGGTGTGGATGGTGGGAGGGAGCTGGGTAAGAAAGGCGGTGAAGCAGAACATACCCAAGAGTGACAGTTCTTATTCATTAAATTATCAACTCCCTGACAGAACAGACTGAGTTGAAGTAAATCCTTCTTAGGCCTGAACTGGACTGGCTTAGTCCTGACACTTTGCTCTATAAATCATTCTATTTCTCTACCAAGTATAATCCTGTATCAAAGAGCAAGGTGTATTCTGCCTTTTTATTACTTTCCTGTGAAGTGGTGGTTTCTGGTGCCAGGGAATATCTAGGGCTAAATCATGCATTGTGATCTCTCAACCCCTTTCTATCTAAATTAAACAGAAAGTCAGAAGCATGGCAAGTTGCCTACTTTGTTCTACCCTTGGAGACTACATTTTAGCTTTTATGGAACAGAATCAACAATTTAATGGAGAGAAATAAAAATTTATGTCTTTAATGATCACCTTGGAGAAAATGAAAGCTCTGTCAACCTCCTTGACCCAGCATGCAGACACAAAAGGGGATGTGTGACGAAAAGCTCCTTTACAAGACCCCCTGGGTATGGAGTGGGCTCTGGGACTCTGGGGCCCCACCTCCTTTGAGTTAGCAATTGTGCCTGGGCAAATAATTCCAGAGATGCAAGGTAACTTGCTGCAGTGCTTCCAGTCATGCTGCCTGCTTTTTCTTCTCACATCAGAATAGCTTGCAGAGATTTCAATTTAATGTTGTCATTCAGTTGCTAAGTCGTGGCTGACTCTTTGTGAGCCCATGGACTGCAACACACCAGGCTTCCCTGTCCTTCACTATCTCCCCGAGTTTGCTCAAACTCATTTTCTCAATTTAATGGGGGAAAATAAAATACAGTAGAAATTCCTTCTGTTTGGATGAGTCGTTAGAAAGTTTTAATGATAGAGAATTCAGAAAGTCCAACCTAGTCTAATAGTTAAGTAACATTATAAGGATGTGGACTCTCAAGCTAGACTGTCTGGGTTTAAGCCTGGAAGCTCCTGTTTGCTAGCTGTGCAACTGTTGGCAAGTCACTCAACCTCTTTGTTCTTCTGTTTTCTCATCTGTACTATGAAGATAATAATGGTATCTGTATTCACAGGGTTTTTATAAAGATTAAGTGAGTGAAAATTTGTTGTGTTTAGAATTGTGCCTGGCAGATAGTGATCAATATTTAAGTATTGATGAGTAAACCAGTATTTGTTCCCTCACTGCTAGGTCTTATGAGGTGGATTTGGTTTTTTGCATCACACAACTACACTGAAATGTAAGTATTGTTATTCCAATTATTGTTATGGAAACTGAAACTCAGACAGGTTACAGGAGTATGTTTCAGATCATTTAAAAAATCAAATATATGCCCTCCCCCTCGGATGTGAATGGAGCTTGAGGTGTGCAGGGCCAGAGGAGACTCTGCAGACCTGGGACCCAGGGCAACTCAGAGGCTGTGACCAATAGCTCTTCAAGTCTGCAACAAAAAATGGCTCCAATAAAACTACATTGCAAAAAGTGCAAAAGAAACAAAAAGGAAAGAGTAAAATAGTTGAAGAGGCAGAACCTGAAGAATTTGTGGTAGAAAAAGTAATGGACAACCGTGTAGTGAATGGGAAGGTGGAGTATTTCCTGAAGTGGAAGGCATTTACAGATGCAGACGATACTTGGGAACCTGAAGAAAATTTAGATTGTCCAGAGTTAATGGAAGTATTTCTTAATTGTCAAAAAGCTGGTAAATAAAAAGATGAAACAAATAGAAAATCTTTGTCTGACAGTGAATCTGATGATAGCTAATCAAAGAAGAAAAGAGATGCTGCTGCTAAACCAAGAGGTTTTGCCAGAGGTCTTGATGCAGAACAGATAATTGGTGCCACAGACCGCAGTGCAGAATTACTGTTCCTCATGAAACAGAAAGGTTCCGATGAGGTGGACTTGGCGCTGCCAAAGAGGCAAACATGAGCTGTCCTCAAATTATAATTGCTTTTTATAAAGAGAGACCAACTTGGCATTCTTGTCCAGAAGATGAGGCTCAATAATTGTTTGCATCGTTTCTTGTATATATTTATATATGTATATAAAATGTAGGCCTTGGTTTTTTGATTTATTAGTGTGAAGAAATAACTACATTCTAATGAAAATCAAGTTTGATATGTTCATTTTGAAGTAGTATTGGGGAAGTTACTTTTTTTTTTTTCCATCTGCAGCACTGGTTAATTAGAACAAATAAAAGCTTTCTGTAGTTGCTTCTTTTGGCAGAAAAGAATTTGATACCAGGATATATTATTTTCTCAGAGTTAGAGAACAACTTTTCTAAATGTTGGGGGAAATCTCCATAGTCATTATTCAATTAGAATTTAGAATTTGCATTTAACTCATATATGACTAATGATCGTTCTAAGTTTCTTGTATTTGTATAAAATACAAATGTAAATGGTTTGGGAGTTTTTTTTTTTGTTGTGATGGTTTTTGTTTTGCTAAATATAAACAACAGCCTTTCATAACCATGGATAAGCTCATGTTTCTGGAATTCCATCATTTTGAGCAATACAAGAAATCCCTTCAACTTAAATTGAATACTTAAGTCTTAAACTTTCAAATTAAATAATTTTGTAATTAATTAGACAAATTAAGCAATTTAAATTGGGTAATTTTTTAAAGCATCCCGATCAGAATCTGCATCCATATCAGCATAAATGCAGTTTTATATGCAGAAGCCTCGGAAGGAAAATTTATATCACTAATAATAACCTCCCCAACCAAATGAAAAAAATAGAAAAATTCTGGTATGTTTTAATTAGCAAAGCAAAACTTAGTTAAATGGACACTTGATGGTTCTTTTTGGTGAACCATTGTTTTACAAGAAATTAAAGTTCCCGTGCTATATTTAGGAAAGGTTGTAATATACGGGATGTCTCAGATTTATTTATGGAAACCTAATCAGATAATTTTAAGATATTGGCTATTTGTGATCTATAGGAATAAATGAGTGAACAAACTTTTCTAACCTATGCTTGACCTGCATGTTTTTTCAGACTTCACCCCAACCTATTCCTTACACGAAGGCTCAATTTTCTCAGTATTTTGGGTTACTAGTTCAGCAGAAGCCAAGAAAAGCAATAACTTTGTAGTAATCAGAATGTTATTCAACTGTATGTTTTTACTTTATTGTAAATACTGGTGAACAGTGGGCAATAAATAGCTTTATATTCCTTTTTAAAAATAATCAAATATGCTTCATGCAAAAGTGAAGATCTCTAACAGTTAGTGATGCTGAGAAAGAAGTCCAAAAGGGAGGGGATATAAATAAATAAATAAATATATATATATATATATATATATATATATATATATACATATGATTCATTTTGCTGTACAGTAGAAACTAACACAGCATTGTAAAGCAACTATACTCAAATGAAGACCTCTTCCATTACTCCCCAATAGTTTTCTCTTTGCAGCCCCATGGGACTCTGCTCCCCACTTCCTTGGAGGATGTAGACCTTGAACAAACTTCTGATACCAGCCTTTGCATCTTCCCTAGAGCAGTGGCTGCAGGGGCCTCCAACACCACATAGCTCAGTATAAAGTAGTCTCTGGTTTTGTCACTTCTCATTTTAAGAATGCTTCTGGAAAGCTGTAAGTTACCATAGTAGGCACACATGAATGAATCGACCATATCCTCATTCATCCTATAAAAGAACTTGGGCGGCTGAATCTGTTCTGAGTTTCTCCCAGAGAAACCACATTGTCTTCTTCAAGCAGGCTTTGCTGTGCTTAGTTGCCTGGCTGTGTCTGACTCTTTGTGACCCCATGAACTGTAGCCTACCAGGCTCCTCTGTCCACAGGGATTCTCCAGGCAAGAATACTGGAGTGGGTTGCCATGCTCTCCTCCAGGGGATCTTCCCAACCCAGGGACCGAACCCAGGTCTCCTGCATTGCAGGCAAATTCTTTACCATCTGAGCCACCAGGGAAGTCCCTTCCTCAAGCATATTATGTTTAATTACAGCCTCGTTGTAGACTTTACAAACTTTGTTAGCCAGCTTGATATTCAGCAACCTATATAATCCTAGGTGCTGCTCCTCACTCCCAACTATCCAACTAGACCTATGAATATTTACTTCCCTTCAGTTCAGTTCAGTCACTCAGTCGTGTCCGACTCTTTTTGACCCCATGAATCACAGCACAACAGGCCTCCCTGTCCATCACCAACTCTCAGAGTTCACTCAAACTCATGTCCATCGAGTCGGTGATGTCATCCAGCCATCGAGTCGGTGATGTCATCCAGCCATCTCATCCTCTGTCGTCCCCTTCTCCTCCTGCCGCCAATCCCTCCCAGCATCAGAGTCTTTTCCAATGAGTCAACTTTTCGCATGAGGTGGCCAAAATATTGGAGTTTCAGCTTCAGCATCAGTCCTTCCAATGAACACCCAGGACTGATCTCCTTTAGGATGGACTGGTTGGTCCTCCTTGCAGTCCAAGGGACTCTCAAGAGTCTTCTCCAACACCACACTTCAAAAGCATCAATTCTTCAGCAGTCAGCTTTCTTCACAGTCCAACTCTCACATCCATACATGACCACTGGAAAAACCATAGCCTTAACTAGACGGACCTTGTTGGTAAAGTAATATCTCTGCTTTTCAATATGCTATCTAGGTTGGTCATAACTTTCCTTCCAAGGAGTAAGTGTCTTTTAATTTCATGGCTGCAGTCACCATGTGCAGTGATTTTGGAGCCCAAAAAAATAAAGTCTGACACTGTTTCCACTGTTTCCCCCATCTATTTGCCATGAAATGATGGGACCAGATGCCATGATCTTAGTTTTCTGAATGTTGAGCTTTAAGCCAACTTTTTTACTCTCCTCATCACTTTCATCAAGAGGCTTTTTAGTTCCTCTTCACTTTCTGCCATAAGGGTGGTGTCATCTGCATATCTGAGGTTATTGATATTTCTCCTGGCAATCTTGATTCCAGCTTGTGCTTCTTCCAGCCCAGCGTTTCTCATGATATACTCTGCGTATAAGTGAAATAAGCAGGGTGACAATATACAGGCTTGATGTACTCCTTTTCCTATTTGGAACCAGTCTGTTGTTCCATGTCCAGTTCTAACTGTTGCTTTCTGACCTGCATACAGGTTTCTCAAGACGCAGGTCAGGTGGTCTGGTATTCCCATCTCTTTCAGAACTTTCCACAGTTTATTGTGATCCACACAGTCAAAGGCTTTGGCATAGTCAATAAAGCAGAAATAGATGTTTTCTGGAACTCTCTTGCTTTTTCCATGATCCAGTGTATGTTGGCAATTTGATCTCTGGTTCCTCTGCCTTTTCTAAAACCAGCTTGAACATCTGGAAGTTCATGGTTCACGTATTGCTGAAGCCTGGCTTGGAGAACTTTGAGCATTAATTTACTAACGTGTGAGATGAGTGCAATTGTGCAGTAGTTTGAGCATTCCTTGGCATTGCCTTTCTTTGGAATTGGAATGAAAACTGACCTTTTCCAGTCCTGTGGCCACTGCTGAGTTTTCCAAATTTGCTGGCGTATTGAGTGCAGCACTTTCACAGCATCATCTTTCAGGATTTGAAATAGCTCAACTGGAATTCCATCACCTCCACTAGCTTTGTTCGTAGTGATGCTTTCTAAGGCCCACTTGACTTCACATTCCAGGATGTCTGGCTCTAGGTGAGTGATCACACCATCATGATTATCTGGGTCGTGAAGATCTTTTTTGTACAGTTCTTCCGTGGATTCTTGGCACCTCTTTTTAATATCTTCTGCTTCTGTTAGGTCCATACCATTTCTGTCCTTTATCGGGCCCATCCTTGCATGAAATGTTCCCTTGGTATCTCTAATTTTCTTGAAGAGATCTCTAGTCTTTCCCATTCTGTTGTTTTCTTCTATTTCTTTGCATTGATGACTGAGGAAGGCTTTCTTATCTCTCCTTGCTCTTCTCTGCATTCAGATGCTTATATCTTTCCTTTTCTCCTTTG
The DNA here is from genome assembly GCF_029378745.1 of Bos indicus. NCBI lineage: Eukaryota > Metazoa > Chordata > Mammalia > Artiodactyla > Bovidae > Bos > Bos indicus. The sequence continues at coordinate 17,066,769 of NC_091789.1, read as the reverse complement.
CTTTTCCCTTCTCTTCTTTTCACAGCTATTTGTTAGGCCTCCCCAGACAGCCATTTTGGTTTTTTGTTTTTCTTTTCCATGGGGTTGGTCTAGATCCCTGTCTCCTGTACAATGTCATGAACCTCCGTCCATAGTTCTTCAAGCACTCTGTCTATCAGATCTAGTCCCTTAAATCTATTTCTCACTTCCACTGTATAATCATAAGGGATTTGATTTAGGTCATACCTGAATGGTCTAGTGGTTTTCCCCACTTTCTTCAATTTAGGTCTGAATTTGGCAATAAGGAGTTCATGGTCTGAGCCACAGTCAGCTCCCAGTCTTGTTTTTGCTGACAGTATAGAGGTTTTCCATCTTTGGCTGCAAAGAATATAATCAATCTGATTTCGGTGTTGACCATCTGGTGATGTTTGTGTGTAGAGTCTTGGCACAGGAGCGGCCAAGAGGAGCTACCCCACGTCCGAGGTCAGGGGCGGCAGCTGAGAGGAGCTACCACATACCTGAGGTTAGGGAGGGCGGCTGACAGGAGCAACCCCACGTCCAAGGAGTGGCGGTTGCACGGGTGAGGAGGGCTGAGAGGAGCTACTCCACTTTCAAGGTCAGGAGTTGTGGCTGTGAGGAGATACCCCTCATCCAAGGTAAGGAGCAGTGGCTGTGCTTTGCTGGAGCAGTCATGAAGAGATACCCCATGCCCAAGGTAAGAGAAACCCATGTAAGATGGTAGGTGTTGGGAGAGGGCATCAGAGGTCAGACACACTGAAACCATAATCAGAGAAAACTAGCCAATCTGATCACATGGACCACAGCCTTGTCTAATTCAATGAAACTAAGCCATGCCATGTGGGGCCACCCAAGACAGGAGGCTCATGGTGGAGAGGTCTGACAGAATGTGGTCCACTGGAGAAGGGAATGGCAAACCACTTCAGTATTCTTGCCTTGAGAACCCCATGAACAGTATGAAAAGGCAAAATGATAGGATACTGAAAGGGGAACTCCACGGGTCAGTAGGTGCCCAATATGCTACTGGAGATCAGTGGAGAAATAACTCCAGAAAGAATGAAGGGCTAGAGCCAAAGCAAAAACAATACCCAGCTGCAGATGTGACTGGTGGTAGAAGCAAGGTCCAATGCTGTAAAGAGCAATATTGCATAGGAACCTGGGACGTCAGGTCCATGAATCAAGGTAAATTGGAAGTGGTCAAACAGGAGATGGCAAGAGTGAATGTCGACATTCTAGGAATCAGTGAACTAAAATGGACTGGAATGGGTGGATTTAACTCAGATGACCATTATATCTACTACTGTGGGCAGGAATCCCTCAGAAGAAATGGAGTAGCCATCATGGTCAACAAAAGAGTCCTAGATGCAGTACTTGAATGCAGTCTCAAAAACAACAGAATGATCTCTGTTCGTTTCCAAGGCAAACCATTCAATATCATGGTAATCCAAGCCTATGCTCCAACCAGTAATGCTGAAGAAGCTGAAGTTGAACAATTCTATGAAGACCTACAAGACCTTAGTTCCCTTAGATGTTACCAATTGGGATCCCCACTCTGGGCCCTGACCTTTATGGAAAATTTCTAGGGCCTCCACTTCTCCTAATGGCATAATAGTGCTGTGCGGCCACTCTTTGGGTAGCAAGAACATAGTGGACATAACAGGGATTTTGGAGTCGGACATACCTGAATTTTAAGACCAAGTTGACTTGTTTAATAGCTGTGGATATTTGGGCAATTTCATCTAATCTTTCTGAACCTCAGTTTCCTCATATAGAGAATGGAGACAATAAAACTGACCTCAAAGTGTTGCAAAAATTAAATGAGGTGATGAATATAAAATATTCAGAATGGTACCTGGCACCTAGACCCTTAGGGAAATTTGAACTCCTATTTGTTCTAAGTTTCGAGAATCACAAACTACACATTTTAATGAACATCATTATAATTTCTCCCTGGAGTTCCTTAAAATCCTTGGATGGATATTGCCTGGTCCCATTCCTCTTGACTGATCTACATTGATATAGTTTGTAAATTAGGATCAGAATATCTTATGCACTTACCATGTTTCTAATCTGGTACATCTATGTGATCTGATTCAAAATCCAATATATGGGGGAAAGGAGAAGGAAAGCAGCAAGTTCAGTTCAGTTCAGTCGCTCAGTCGTGTCTGACTCTTTGCGACCCCATGAATCGCAGCACGCCAGGCCTCCCTGTCCATCACCAACTCCCGGAGTTCACTCAGACTCACGTCCATCGAGTCAGTGATGCCATCCAGCCATCTCATCCTCTGTCGTCCCCTTCTCCTCCTGCCCCCAATCCCTCCCAGCATCAGAGTCTTTTCCAATGAGTCAACTCTTCACATGAGGTGGCCAAAGTACTGGAGTTTCAGCCTTAGCACCATTCCTTCCAAAGAAATCCCAGGGCTGATCTCCTTCAGAATGTACTGGTTGGATCTCCTTGCAGTCCAAGGGACTCTCAAGAGTCTTCTCCAACACCACAGTTCAAAAGCATCAATTGTTCAGTGCTCAGCTTTCTTCACAGTCCAACTCACACCCATACATGACAACTGGAAAAACCATAGCCTTGACTAGATGGACCTTTGTTGGCAAAGTAATGTCTTGCTTTTCAATATGAGGCAAAGGGGAAAGTAAAAAACACATTTTCTTGACTGTGGTAGATGTTTCCAAAGCTTGCTGTTACGTTTTCTCCCATCCCACATGCCCTTTTGCAGTGTGGTCTTTCCATTCCTCCTATTGACAGGTGAATTTTGACTAGCCTGGTGACCTGTCTTGACCAATAGAATATGGTGGACGTGATGGTTGCATCTTGAGTGATCTTCAGTTTCTGTCTTCTTGTATTGAATACTTCTTGGAACCCAGCCATCATCTGTGAGAAAGCCCACAAAGGCTCATAGAGAGGCTGACATGAAGGAAAACCAAGGCCCTCAACCAACAACCTCACCTGAGCTCCCAGCCAGGAGTGAGCACGAATTGCCAGCCTTGTAAAGAAGGTAATTTTGGAATCTCCAGCCATTCCAGAGGCCCAGCCAATACCACGTGAAGTAGAACCATCGATCAGTCCACACAAGAAATAACACATGGATGTTGTTTTAAGCTCTGATGTTTTAGAGTTGTTTGTTATACAGCAATAAAGCATCTGACACTGAAACATTTAGTAATCATATTGTGTCCTTGTACTTTGTTTGCTGGGCTGTGCTTAGTTGCTCAGTCAGCTCTTTACGACCCCATGGACTGTAGCCCGCCAGGCTCTTCTGTCCATGGGGATTCTCCAGGCAAGAATACTGGAGTGGGTTGCCATTTCTTTCTCCAGGGGATCTTCCCTACAGAGGTCAGTGTGAAGAACATATATCTGGTTTCTAATTGTGTTTTGGATTGCTGTTGTTGTTGTTTAGTCACCAAATCATGTTCAACTCTTTGCTACCTCATGGACTGTAGCTGGCCAGGCTCCTCTGTCCACGGGGATTCTCCAGGCAAGAATACTGGAGTGGGTTACCACTTCGTTCTCCAGGGGATCTTCCCTACACAGGGATCAAACCCACATCTATTGTATTGGCAGGCGGATTCTTTACCACTGAGCCACTTGGGAAGCCCTTTTGGATTGTTCATCATTGATAAAAAAAATCTTCCTGGTAACAGAGGTGGGAATCATTGAGTTTCATATGAGACATTCACACAAAGGGACAGAGACCTTCTGGAGGACAATGTATGTCTTTTTGTGCCATGACTTTGGATGCTGCGATTGATTTTCCTTATCTTTGCATCAAAATGTTATTTCTTGTTCTGTTTTGGGTACAGACGGGAATCTGAGGCCTATCAAAGAAGCATACATACAAAAATCCTAATATAAGTGGCATGTGTGAAACATAATTCTTCATTTATTCATTCAAAAGTCATTGTTTCCAACTGGTGCTAGGCACTGCTTTCACATGCCAAACAGGTTCTTCCTCCCTCAAAGCTCAAGTGCCTTATTGGTGTGAAAATGCTAAAACTTTAATCTACCATAGTAAGACTAGAGATTACTTTCTTGTTTCACCATTATGGGAGGTCTCAGCTCCTGGTTTCATTGGTTTGAATCTATGATTGTACAAATGTAATCCAGCATCTTGTACAGTTAAGTAAGGCCTTCTGCAATATGCTCAATTAGAAATCATCATTTGGCACTGAACCCTGTAATGACCTAGATGAATGGCCCTCTCCTTAGCAGCAGCATTTACTTGGCAAATGCTCTTATTCTGTATCTAGTCACTAAGATGCATGAAGGGAAATGGTAACTATTTTGTAGACCGACCCTAAATGACAACCTTCTCTTGGAAAACAATCTTAATCACCAATTATTGTTCAGTTCATTGTATTTAGATAGGGAAAGTATCTGATCAGAGGTAGCCAGAATTTTCAATTGCTGTTAACAAATTCTGAATAAGAAAAAATTGGTTTTCAAGGCAAAGGCGCAAATGTTTAGTTGATCCATTGTTGCAAATAAATAATTAGAAAATTGGACTAGAAAGTAAAGGGTCCTCAGTGAAAAGCCATTTGAAAACTGACTCTACTCACTGCAAGCACTGGGCCCAGCTATTTCTTCACTTGGCCCCTCTAACCTACTTTTTTTTTTTTGTCAAAAAGATATTTACCCCAAATGAGAGTGTTCAAAGAATATTCATAGATAAAGCAAGCCTGTGTTGCAGGCCACTGCATCCCAATTTCATTTAAACTATAATTCATTATTTTTTCCTACACTCATTCAAGAACTCATTGTTCAGTATTCTTTCATCTTTCTGTGATTAGAACAATTTGTATCTGTCCCTTGTACATTGGCCAAATGATGAAATAATCATTTGTGCATCTATACAGTATGTTACACTTATTGTTCACAGTTAAATTCACTCTGTAAAGCCATTTTATCATTCTCTAACAAGGAGGGGAATCTCTAAAGCACCTGAATTTATTTATTTGAGAAATATTTATTGGGTACCTATTATGTGCCAGGTACTGGAACAACAGGCAAGAATCCTCATCCTCTTGGGACTTACAAGCTAGAGAGGAGAAGAAACAAGAAGTAAATAAATACGTAAAATACATGGTGTCTAGGAGAGTTAAAAAGTGCTATAACAAAGACAAGAAGGATGTGAGGGAGGCGATAAACTATGTGGAAACTTGACAAAAAGCTTTCCAGGCAAAGAGAATAACAAATGCAAAGGCCCTGAGGCAGGAAGAAGCTTAGATGTGCTTGAGGATAAATAAAGAAATCCTTTGTATGGAATGAAGTGATAAAGAAGGGTAGGAAATAAGATAATGGAGAAGGAGAAGGATATTGTTCAGGAGTGCTTTGCCCTTTAGATGAGGAATAAATTCTAAAGCTGGTTATAATCTTACATTTTAACAGAATCACTGTTTGCTGTCTTGAGAACTGACTACAGAGCAGTAGCAGAAGAAGAGGAATTAGGAAGCTACTGGAGTAATCTAGGTGAGATATGATGATAGCTTGGACCAAGGTGGTAGCAGTGGATAGCAGTGAGAAGTGATGGCATTCTGTAGATATTTTGTAGGTAGGAACTGCAGGATTTGCTATCAGATTGTATGGGGGGTGTGAGAGAAAGAGAAGGCAAGGACTCCAAGATTTTAGCCTGAGCTGCTGTTAAGTACTGAGTTGCTGTTTACTAAGACAGAAAGACTGATGGAGGTGCTAGTTGTACTGTAAAAATAAGGAAGTTCATTTTGGACCTGTTAAGAGTGAGGTTGTTTGTTGGAAGGCCCAGCAGCGAGGCCAGGTAAGAACCACAGGATTGGAGATCTACCAAACATAGCCAATATTCAATTCACGTATCTCTCAGTTTATTGCACCTAATTAGCACACAATATGGAGAAGGCAATGGCACCCCACTCCAGTACTCTTGCCTGGAAAATCCCATGGATGGAGGAGCCTGGTAGGCTCCAGTCCATGTGATTGCTAAGAGTTGGGCACGACTGAGCGACTTCACTTTCACTTTTCACGTTCATGCATTGGAGAAGGAAATGGCAACCCACTCCAGTGTTCTTGCCTGGAGAATCCCAGGGACAGAGGAGCCTACTGGGCAGCCATCTATGGGGTCGCACAGAGTTGGACGCGACTGAAGCGACTTAGCAGCAGCAGCGGCAGCACACAATAGAGGTTAGTCAGAGTAGGGAAAATAGAAAAGGGGAGGGAATAAGGAACCACTCTGGGGAGAAGTCCAGGGAGGAGATGGCTCTGCGGGAGCAGGAGTCTTGGGCTATACAACAGCTTGAGAAGGCCTCTGGAAGCAAGGCTCTGAACAGTGGTCCTCCAGGAAGGAGCCTCCAAGTCCCTCATCACAGTGGTCCCATGTTAAGAGTAAGACTTACTTCAGGATGGCATGGGGTGGTGGTCTATTTTTTCATTTTTTCTTTATTTTTATTTTCTGTCTTTTTTTAAATTTAAATACTGAAAGTCACTCAGTTGTGTCTGACTCTTTGCGACCCCATGGACTATACAGTCCATGGAATTCTCCAGGCCAGAATACTGGAATGGGTAGCCTTTCCCTCCTCCAGGGCATCTTCCAAACCCAGGGATTGAAGCCAGGTCTCCTGCATTGAAGGCAGATTCTTTACCAGCTGAGCCACAAGGGAAGCCCAAGAATACTGGAGTGGGTAGCCTATCCCTTCTCCAGTGGATCTTCCCAACCCAGGAATTGAACCATGGTCTCCTTCACCGCAGGCAGATTCTTGACCAACTGAGCTATCAGGGAAGACCTGAAACTGAAGTATAGTTGAGTTATAATATTGTGTGGTTTCAGGCATACAGCAAAGTGATTCTGTTAGTTATATATATTTTTCAGATTATTTTCCATTATAGGTTATTATAAGATATTGAATACAATTCCTTGTGTTATATAATTGCTTGTTGCTTATCTATTTTATGTATAGTATTTTGTGTCTCTTAATCCCATACTCCTAATTTATCTCTCTTCCCTTTCTCATTCTGTAAGCATAAGTTTTTTCTCTGTATCTGTGAGTCTCTTTCTGTATTGTTATATTCACTAGTTTTCTTTTTTACATTCCACATACAAGTGATATCATAGAGCATTTGTCTTTGTCTGACTTAGCTCACTAAGCAAGTCCATCCATGTTGTTGTGAATGTTAGAATTTCCTTCTTTTTTTATGACTGAGTAGTACTGCCTTGTATATATGTACCACATCTTCTTTTTCCATTCCTCTGTTCATGGACATGTAGGTAGCTTCCATGTGATGGCTATTGTAAATAATGCTGCAATGAACATTGGGATGCATGTATCTTTTCAAATTGTGGTTTTCTCTGGATATATACCCAGGAGTGGGATTGCTGTGTTAAATGGTAGTTTTATTTTTAGCTTTTTAAGGAACCTCCACACTATTCTCCATGGTGACTGCACTAATTTACACTCCCACCAACAGTGTAGAAGGGTTCCCTTTTCTCCACACCCTGTCTAGCATTTATTAATGATATTTATAGACTTTCTGATGATGGCCATTCCACCAGATGATAACTCATTTACATTTCTCTAATAATTAGTGATGCTGAGTATCTTTTCATGTGCCTGTTGGCCATTAGTATTCTTTGGAGAAATGTCTACTTAGATCTTCCCATGTTTTGACTGAGGTGTTTGTTTTTTTGGTATTAAATTGTATGAGCTGTTTGTATATTTTGGATATTAACCTCTTGTCAATCTCAGCATTTGCAAATATTTCTCAGGGGAGAGGGTCTTGGCTTTTACCAATTTCTCCTTCTATTCCAGGGCATTGTCCAACAAAGTTCTTATCTAAAGTAGTACTCCTTGTTTATCACTTTAAGACACTCAGGGTTCTACAGTGAATGGTTCAAAACTACTGTGGAAGTTCACAATGGCCACTGTGACTATTCTGAACTACTTAGGGTCATTTAAATAATATGAGTTTCACACAGATGAATAGGAATCATAACACAAATCACATCATAACAAAGGCACCTATTAGACCTTCAAGAAGAGGTGTCTAGTAGGCAATTGATTATATATGAGTAGAGGGGTGAGATCTGGTCTCGGGAGTCATATTATTGAGTCATCGTTCAAGATGGCATTTAAGATATGAGAGCAAATGAGATCACTCCAGGGGTCAAGATGGATAGAAAAGAGACTCAAAGCCTGAGCCCATGCATTCCAGATGAAGGGGAATCAGGAACCAGGAAGAGTTCCTAAAACAGTGCAGTTAGTTGCAGCTGTTTGAATGTTGCCACCTGGAAATGGACAAAAGAGTATATGTCTAGAATCTTGGTCACTCTAACTGATGCACTAAAAAAGACTCTCTAATGGAAGGGAAATAAGTAAAGGAAATAATTCTTTGCATTTAAAACACTAGAATCACAGATTTTTTGACTCTAAGGCACCTTAGAGATCATCTAGTTTAACTCTTTCAATGTGCACAGGTGGAAACTGAGGTAAGGGTCACAGGGCTGTTAGATATCCGGCTAGAACTCATGTTGAAGTTGCTTGGGAACTGTCCAAGTCCCTGGGGAAACTAGGGTACTGTGGATGAGAATATTCCAAAAGATGCAAACTTTGAGAGGCACCAAATCAAGATTTCCCCTCAGCGTCAAGAGTTGAGATACATAAAAGAATTATGATATCAGAGAGGAATATTGCCAGTTAGTGTTTCCATTTCTTTTTTATAAACCTGTTTCTAGTCAATTAAAAAGACATATGTTTTGCTCTCTAGATATCACATATTAGTATGTAAAGTGAAAGAAAGTGAAAGTGAAGTCGCTTAGTCGTGTCTGACTCTTTGCTACCCCGTGGACTGTAGCCCACCTGGCTCCTCCGCCCATGTGATTCTCCAGGCAAGAATACTGGAGTGGGTTGCCATTTCCTTCTCCAGGGGATCTTCCTGACCCAGGAATCGAACCCAGGTCTCCCGCATTGACAGGCTTAATTGTTAGAAAAGGTCAGAACCTGCATTTCAGTGCTACAGTGAGCTACTATTTCCCTCAGAAACTTCGTAATCACTTATTCATCAAGATGTTCTGATGTTGAGTGTTTTCTAGGTCACAAGATCACGTGTCATTGTATGCTAATAAATAGCCAATCGGTGAATGACAGTGTCAATTCAAGCTTGTTCTTTTTTTTTTTTTTTAGTGTGAAAATAAAAATAAGCATTAACTTTCAGTCCTCTACTCACACCAAATTGCCAGCCTGTGGTAGAAGGAAACTTATTCAATAAATCGCCTTTCTCCCTTACATTCAAAACCCTATAATAATCCATTTGTTCAGTGTATATTTGGGCTTATTTTTAAGATTTTTATCATATCCCATTAATTTGTTAGTCTAGTCTTACTACAGTAACACAGTTTTTCTTACTGTATTCTTGGAAAGCATTTTAATATCTGGTAGAACTGTCACCTCTCACTTCTTTTCTTGTTCAAAATGGTTTTGGAAATTTCTTCATGATTATTTTCTAGATGAATTCTAAATAAATTTTGGAGTTATATATTCAAATTTTAAAGTACAATATTATATTAGTATATTTTGGGGATTATATTGAGTATTTAGATTAATTGATTTTTTAAATCTATTTACACATTCTTATACAAGAATGCATGTATGCTAAATAGCTTCAATCGTGTCTGACTCTGCAACTCCATGGACTACCATGGGGTCGGGCTCATGGCAACAGGCTCTTCTGTCTATGGGATTCTCTGGTTAAGAATACTGAAGTGGGTTGCCATGCCTTTCTCCAGGGGATCTTCCCGATCCAGGGATTGAACCCATGTCTCCTGCATTGGCAGACGGGTTCTTTACCACTAGTGCCACCTGGGAAGCCCCCTATACAAGAATATGTATGTCTTTTTCATTTACCAAAGTTGTCTTTTACAGTTATCAGTAGAGTTTTTTAACTTTTTTTCTCATATCGGCCTTGTACATATCTTATTAACCAGGTCAAGGAATTTAACCTTTACTACTACTTTTATAAATATGAAGTTTATACATTAAATTTATATTAATATATTATAATTATAAATGTTACTGAATTTTTATTAACAATGCTAACCAATTACCTTATAAATTATCTTCTAATAATTTATCATTTCTGAGTTTGTAATGATATGTAGTCATTTTATGTATTACAGTGTTTTCCATCTTTCCTATTTTATATATTTTATTTTTTCTCTCTCTAAATGCAATGGCTAATACTTCTAGAACAATGTTAAATAATAGTCAATAATAGTTTTCATTGCTTTGTTTCTGATTTTAATGAAAATCTTCTGTTGTTTCAAAATTAACAACCTTTTGTATGATACAGTTAAGAAAATATCCATCTGTTTCATATTTTATTAAGTATCAAATCAGCTATAGAAAAATTTTATCATTTATCTGTTTTGGCATTTATTAAGATAATCGCATGCTGAGTCGTTTTTTCTTTTGGTTTATTAATACATCAAATAATATTAATACTTAATCTTGAGTAGTTCTTTCCTTTCTAGGGAAAAACATCACTGATTATATGTATTATAACTGGTTATATGTATTACATGTACTGTATTAATACATGTGAAGATGGATTCTATTTGCTAATAATTAAGGGGTTTATATTAATATTCCAAGATAGGATATATCTGCATTTTTCTATTTTGTCTGAATTTTCTGGTTTTGGTATTGGTATTATCTTTTTCCATTAACCTCTCCCCCACTCAACACACAGAAACACACATACACTTTTTAAAAGTAGATAGCTAATGGATGATCTATTTTTTCCCCAAAACAACCATCTTTCCCAATTTTTTTAACCTATAAAATATTTGTTTAATGAACATATGATGGTAAAAAGGATTGTTTGCTCCCTTGGGAAACTGTGGTCCAAGTTTCTGAGAGTCTTACAGTGTTAAAAGTTGTTTGTTTGTTTGTGTTTTTTTTTGGTCTTTTTACCTTTTGATCTCCTTCACCCAATGTCTCCCACCCCCACCCTAATTTGTATTTGTTCTTTTGATAGTTGTTGTGGGAGGTGGTTCAGGCTATCTGCCTTCAAGAAGATGCATTTCTCTTGGCAAGTCCAAGCTGGCATCTTACGTAACACACAGAAAACAAGATGGTGCTCTCCCTGCTCATCCTCTCCTTAGAGTAGCATGTGATGCTAGACTATGAAGACAGCGTTGAGTTTTAAAAATAGAGTTATGTATGTGGCGGATTCATTTTGATATTTGGCAAAACTAATACAATTATGTAAAGTTTAAAAATAAAATAAAATTAAAAAAAAATAAAAATAGAGTTATGGCTTAGGTAGATCTTAGCATTTCTTTCTTTATTATTTTTTTGGCTGAGCTCTGTGAGCATGTGGGATGTTAGTTCCCCAACAAGGGATCGAACCCACCCCCTGCAGTGGAAGCATGGGGTCTCAACCACAGGACTGCCAGGGAAGTCTGGTCCTAGCGTTTAGAAGTTCAGAGCTGAACTGAGCTCAGAAAGGCAGTCGTATGAGGCCTGGGATGATTTTCGCCTTCTCCCTGTGGATGCTGACATAACCACAAGTATCCCTGAACAATTCTGAGACAGACTGTTGTGAAACCACTCAATTTTCCCTTTTGGTGGTATCAGATTGAGCTGGCCATGGCCTCTTCATTCCTATCTCCCAGAGAAAAGGACACAAGTAGTCTGAATTGCCGAGGGAATTATTTCTGTAACCTCCTTGTCAGAACTAGGCCAGTCTGAGCCTCTGCTGGCCAATGGTCATCTATTCAACTTTAACAAACACTGCAACAGGCCAGGTGAGGGCAGCAAAGGGCTGATCATGGAGCAGGATTCCTGTCCGGTGTCAAATAATTAGCCCAGAAGGCAGATGCAAAGAGGTGCATGCCTGATGCCACATCTTTATTAAGAAAGCCAAGGTTGCAAGGATGATATGAGGCTGGGAGAGAGTGGAGGATGTTCCAGAGAGAAATGAGGGCAACTCAGAAGCACAAGCAGGTAAGGAAATTATTCGTGCATGGGAGCCAAGCTAAGACCAGGGAAGGAAATTTTTGGCCCCTATTTTTTTTTAAAAGCACAAATACTTTACCTGGAATAATAACTACTATTTAGGTAAAAACGAATACCACCTATTAGTTATTATCTCTTAGATACTATGCTAAGCTGCTAAATGTTTATTGTTGTTATTTAGTCACTAAGTCATGTCTGACTCTGCGACCCCATGGACTGCAGCATGCCAGGCTTCCTTGTCCTTCGCTATCTCCCGGAGTTTGCTCAAACTCATGTTCATTGAGTCAGTGACGCTATCTAACCATCTTATCCACTCCTGCCCCCTTCTCTTTTTGCCTTCAATCTTTCCCAGCATTAGGGTCTTTTCCAATAAGGAAATGGCAACCCACCCAAGTATTCTTACCTGGAGAATCCCAGGGACGGAGGAGCCTGGTGGGCTGCTGTCTATGGGGTCGCACAGAGTTGGACATGACTGAAGTGACTTAGCAGCAGCAGCAGCAGCAGCAGCAGCAGCAGCAGCAATGAGTTGGCTCTTCCTATCAGGTGGCCACAGTACTGGAGCTTCAGCATCAGTCCTTCCAATGAATAGTCAGGGTTGATTTCTTTTAAGATTGACTGGTTTGATCTCCTTGAAGGAGACTTCCAAGGGACTCTCAAGAGTCTTCTCTAGCACTACAGTTCGAAAGCATCAGTTCCTTGGCGCTCAGCCTTCTTTATGGTACAACTCTCACATATGTACATGACTACTGGAAAAACAGTGTGAGTTCTAAGTCACTTCAGTGTGTTCAACTCTTTGCAACCCTATGGACTGTAGCCTGCCAGGCTCCTCTGTCCACGGGATTCTCCAGGCAGGAATACTAGAGTGGGTTGCCATGCCCTTCTCCAGGGGATCTTCCCAGAAAAACAACAGCTTTGACCATATGGATGTTTGTCAGCAAAGTGATGTCTCTCCTTTTTAATACACTGTCTAGGTTTTTCATAGCTTTCCATACAGTGAGCAAGCATCTTTTAATTTCACGGCTGCAGTCACCATCTCCAGTGATTTTGGAACCCCAGAAAATAAAACCTGCCACTGTTTCATTTTTTTCCCCATATACTGGCCATGAAGTGTTGGGACCAGATACCATGATCTTAGTTTTTTTTAATGTTGTGTTCTAAGTCAGCTCTTTCACTCGCCTCATTCACCTTAATCAAGAGGCTCTTCTGTTCCTCTTCGTTTTCTGCCATTAGGGTGGTATCATCTGCATATTTCTCCTGGCAATTGTGATTCCAGCTTGTGATTCACACAGTCCAGCATTTCACATGATGCTTCCCTGGTAGCTCAGATGGTAAAGAATCTGCCTGCAATGTGAGAGACCTGGCTTTGACCCCTGGGTCAGGAAGACCCCTGGAGAAGGGAATGGCAACTCACTCCAATATTCTTGCCTGGAGAATTCCATAGACAGAAAAGCCTTGCGGGCTACAGTCCATGGGGTTGCAAAGAGGCAGATGTGACTGATAGAGTTTCACGCACACATACTCTGCATAGAAGTTAAATAAGCAGGGTGACAATATACAGCCTTGACGTACTCCTTTTCCTATTTGGAACCAGTCTGTTGTTCCATGTCCAGTTCTGTTACTTCTTGACCTGCATACAGATTTCTCAAGAGGCAGGTCAGGTGGTCTGGTATTCCCATCTCTTTCAGAATTTTCCACAGTTTGTGGTGATCCACACAGTCAAAGGCTTTAGCATAGTCAATGAAGCACAAGTAGACGTTTTTCTGGAATTCTCTTGCTTTTTCTATTCAAACAGATGTTGGCAATTTGATCACTTGTTCCATTGTTTTTCAAAAATCTGAAAGTTCTTAGTTCACATACTGTTGAAGCCTGGCTTGGAGAATTTTGAGCATTACTTTGCTAGCGTGTGAGATGAGCGCAATTGTGCGGTAGTTTGAGCATTCTTTGGCATTGCCTTTCTTTGGGATTGGAATGAAAACTGATCTTTTCCAGTCCTGTGGGCACTGCTGAGTTTTCCAAATTTGCTGGCGTATTGAGTGCAGCACTTTCACAGCATCATCTTTTAGGATTTTGTTGGAATTTTATCACCTCCACTAGCTTTGTTTGTAGTGATGCTTCCTAAGGCCCACTTGACTTCACATTCCAGGATGTCTGGCTCTTGGTGAGTGATCACACCATCGTGGTTATCTGGGTCGTGAAGATCTTTTTTGTATAGTTCTGTGTATTCTTGCCACCTCTTCTTAATATCTTCTGCTTCTGTTAAGTCCATACCATTTCTGTCTTTTTTTGTGCTCGTCTTTGCTTGAAATGTTCCCTTGGTGTCTTCAATTTTCTTGAAGAGATTTCTAGTCTTTCCCATTCTATTGTTTTCCTCTATTTCTTTGCTTTGTTCACATAAGAATGTTTTCTTATCTCTCTTTGCCCTTCTCTGGAACTCTGCATTCAGTTGGGTATATCTTTCTCTTTCTCCTTTGCCTTGGCTTCTCTTCTTTTCACAGCTATTTGTAAGGCTTCCTCAGACAACCATTTGGCTTTGTTGTGTTTTTTTTCTTTGGTATAGTTTTGGTCATTGCCTCCTGTACAATGTTGCGAACTTCCATTCACAGTTCTTCAAGCACTCTATCAGCTCGAATCCCTTGAACCTATTTCTCACTTCCACTGTATAATCATATAGGATTTGATTTAGGTCATACTTGAATGGTCTAATGATTTTCCCTACTTTCGTCAATTTAAGTCGGATTTTGGCAATAAGGAGTTTATGATATGAGCCACAGTCAGCTCCTGGTCTTGTTTTTGTTGACTATATAGAGTTTCTCCATCTTTGGCTGCAAAGAATATAATCAATCTGATTTTGGTATTAACCATCTAGTGATGTCCATGTGTAGAGTCATCTCTTGTGTTGTTGGTAGAGGGTGTTTGCTATGACCAGTGCATTCTCTTGGCAAAACTGTTAATATTTGCTCTGCTTCATTTTGTACTCCAAGGCCAATTTGCTTGTTACTCCAGGTATCTCTTGATTTCCTACTTTTGCATTCCAATCCCTTATGATAAAACGGGGATCTTTTTTTGGTGTTAGTTCTAGAAGGTCTTGTAGGTCCTTATAGAACCATTCATATTCAGCTTCTTTGGCATTGGTGGTTGGGCTGTAGACTTGGATTACTGTGATGCTGAATGATTTGCCTTGTAAACGAACCAAGATCATTCTGTTGTTTCTTAAGTTGCACCCAAGTACTGCATTTCAGACTCTTGTTGACTATGAGGGCTACTCCATTTCTTCTAAGGGATTATTGCCCACAGTAGTAGATATAATGGTCATCTGAATTAAATTTGCCTATTCCCATCCATTTTAGTTCACTGATTCCTAAGATGTCAATGTTCACTCATGCCATGTCCTGCTTGACCACATCCAATTTACCCTGATTCATGGACCTAACATTCCAGGTTCCTATGCAATATTGTTCTTTATAGCATCAGACTTTACTGCCATCACTGGTCACATCCACAAATGGGTGCTGTTTTTGCTTTGACTCAGTCTCTTTATTCTTTCTGGAGCTATTTCTCCATTCTTCCCCAGTGGCATATCCGACACCTACGGACTAGGGGTCTCATCTTCTGTTGTCATATCTTTTTGCCTTTTCATACTGTTTATGGGGTTCTCAAGGTAAGAATACTGAAAGAGTTAGCCATTCTCCTCTCCACTGGACCACATTTTGTCAGAACTCTCCAACATGATCCATCTGTCTTGGGTGGCCCTACTGGCATGGCTCATAGCTTCATTGAGTTACACAAGGCTGTGATCCATGTGATCATTTTGGTTTTCTGTGATTGTGGTTTTCATTCTGGAAGCCATGGGATTGTAGTTTTTGCTTCTTCTGTCTGCGCCCTGATAGATGAGGATAAGATGCTTGTGAAAGCTTCCTGATGGGAGAGACTGAGTGTGAGGAAAACTGGGTCTTGTTCTGGTTACACACGTGTATATACATACATGTGAGCTTCCTTGGTGGCTCAGTGGTAAAGAATCTCCTGCAATGTAGGAGACACAGATGTGGGTTTGATTCCTGGGTTGGGAAGATCCCCTCGAGAAGAGAATGGCTACCCATCCAGTATTATTCCTTGGACAATTCCATGAACAGAGGAGCCTGGAGAGCTAGTTCATTGGGTCACAAAGAATAGGGCACTACTGGTTATATCTTGGGCTTCCCTGATGGCTCAGAGGTTAAAGCATCTGCCTGGAATGCGGGAGACCTGGGTTTGATCCCTGGGTCAAGAAGATCCCCTGGAGAAAGAAATGGCAACCCACTCCAGTACTCTTGCCTGGAGAATCCCATGGAGGTAGGAGCCTGGTAGGCTACAGTCCATGGGGTTGCAGAGTCGGACACGACTGAGCGAATCTTATATGGGTTTCCTTGGTGGCTCAGACCATAAAGAATCTGTCTGCAATGCAGGAGACCTGGGTTCGACCTCTTGGTCAGAAAGATCCCATGGAGAATATTCATACACAAGTATACATACAAATATATTTTTATGTAGTATTTAAACTCTGAAATCAATACAAGGATAAGGACAGATAGAGAAGAGTCTCAAGGCCTGAGCCCTGGGCACTTAATTATTTAGAAGGGAGAAAGAACCAGAAAGAAGCCCTGAAAAGGAACAGCTAGTTGCTGAAGTATAAATAAATATATGGATGTTTAATACATAAGTATAAATAAACATATGTATAATATACATTTCCCTATATTTAATATCAATATATAACCTAGTATCATACATATTTAATTTATAATTCTAAAAAGATACACAAAGTAGGTATTATTATCCATTTTTAATAGCTGAAGAAAGTAAAATCCAGAGAGATTAAGTAATTTTCCCAAGCTTACAGTATATAGTTAGGCTGATGGACAAACTTAGAACTTTCTGACTGAACTCCAACACTTTCTACAACATCATATACTATATGTCTTACAGTACACTGCTATGAATTTATCCCTTTCATCTAGATTATCTAATTTGGTGGCATACAATTTTTCATAGTATTCCCTTATAATTTCATTTATTTCTGTAGTGTCAGTAGCAAAGTCCTCTAGTTGATTTTTGTATATTTAGTATTCTTTTTTTTCTTGGTCAGTTTAGCTAAAAGTTTGTCAGTTTTGCTAATCTTTCAAATAACCAACTTTCTACTTTGTTGATAGTCACTATTATTTTGCAATTTCCATTCATTGGTTTTTCCTTTAATCTTGATTATATTTTTCCTTTGTTTACATTCATTTTAGTTGGTTCTTCATACTTTACTTCCTATGGTGAAAGTTTAGGCTATTGATTTATTTCTTTTTTAATATAGGTGTTTACATGTACAAAGTTATCTCTAAAAGTACTGCTTTTCCTGCATCACACAAGTTTTGTTATGTGTATTTTAGTTTCCATTGGCCCATTGGTTATTAAGGTGGGTATTCATTTTCACATATTTGTGAATTTATCAAATTTATTTATTTTATGAACTTGTAACTACATCCCATTGTTGTTTTGTGAAGATACTTTGTCTAATTTCATTCCCTTTTAATATAATAAGATTTGATTTATGGCCTGTGTATGGTCTATCTTGTAGTTAGTTCCCTGTGAATTTCAGAATAATGTGTTTTCTGCTGTTTTGGGGTGGAGTGTTCTGTAGTTTGTTGTCTAATTGGTTTATAATATCAATCAAGTCTTCTTTTTCCCTGTTGATTTTTGTTCTTCTGTTTATTCAATCCATTACTGAAAACATTAAAGTTTTCAACTATTAATTTTAAATTGTTAATTTCTCCTTTCAGTTTTGTTACTTTCTGTTTCATGTACTTTGGGATTCTGTTGTTAGTTATATTCACATTTATAAATGCTAATAAATTCTGGAGTGATTTCACCTTTTTTCATTATAAAAAGTTCTTTGTCTCTAGTAATAATTTTTGTCTTTAAGTCTATTTTGTCTGGTATTAAAATAGCTGTTCCAGCTCTCTTTGATTATTATTTGCATGGTATATCTTTTTCATTTTTTTTACTTCTCAACTTATTTCTGTCTGAATGCAAAGTGTGTACACTGTAGATAATATATAGTCGATCATTTTTAAAATCCACTCTACTGACCTTTGCCTTTTCATTGCAGTGTTTCATTTAGAGTGTAATTCATGTGCAATTAATTTAATTATTCATAATTTAAGGTATATGTTTGTCATTTTAATATCTACTTTGTATGTCTTATAGACTTTTTGTTCTTCTATTCCTCCATTACTGCCACTTTTTGTATTAATGATGAGGAGTGACTGCTTAATAGGTATAGGGTATCTTTTGGGGATGAATTTTTTTAAAGTTTTGAACTCAACAGTGGGGATTGTTGCACAACATTATGAACGTACTTAATGCTACTGAATTGTATACTTTTAAATGGCTAAAGTGGTAAATGCATGTTATTTTTAGTTTACTACAACAAAAATATTTGGATGCAATTTCAAAAATGACAGAATGATCTCTGTTCATTTCCAAGGCATTATTCCATATCACAGTAATTCAAGTATATGCCCCGACCAGTAATGCTGAAGAAGCTGAAGTTGAACGGTTCTATGAAGACCTATAAAACCTTCTAGAACTAACATGTAAAAAAAAGACGTCCTTATCATTATAGGATATTGGAATACAAAAGTAAGAAGTCAAGAAACATCTGGAGTAATAGGCAAATTTGGCCATGGGGTACAGAATGAAGCAGGACAAAAGCTAATACAGTTTTGCCAATAGAGTTTGGTCATAGCAAACACCCTCTTCCAACAACACAAGAGGAGACTCTACACATGGGCATCACCAGATGGTCAACACCAAAATCAGATCGATTATATTCTTTGCAGCCAAAGATGGAGAAGCTCTATACAGTCAGCAAAAACAAGACCGGGAGCTGACTGTGGCTCATATCATAAACTCCTTATTGCCAAAATCAGACTTAAATTGATGAAAGTAGGGAAAACCACTAGACCATTCAGGTATGACCTAAATCAAATACCTTACAATTATACAGAGGAAGTGAGAAATAGATTCAAGGGATTAGATCTGATAGACAGAGTACCTGATGAACCATGGACAGAGGTTCTGACATTGTACAGGAGACAGAAATCAAGACCATCCCCAAGAAAAAGAAATGCAACAAAGCAAAATGCCTGTCTCAGGAGATCTTACAAATAGCTGAGAAAAGAAGAGAAGTGAAAAGCAAAGGAGAAAAGGAAACATATACTCATTTGAATGCAGAATTCCAAAGAATAGTAAGGAGAGATAAGAAAGCCTTCCTCAGTGATCAGTGCAAAGAAATAGAGGAAAACAATGGAATAGGAAAGACTAGAGATCTCTTCAAGAAAATTAGATATACCAAGGGAATATTTCATGCAAACATGGGCTCAATAAAGGACAAAAATGGTATGGACCTAACAGAAGCAGAAGATATGAAGAAGAGGTGGCAAGAATACACAGAAGAACTGTACAAAAAAGATCTTCACGACCCAGATAATCACGATGGTATGATCACTCACCTAGAGCCAGACATCCTGGAATGCAAAGTCAAGTGGGCCTTAAGAAGCATCAGTATAAACAAAGCTAGTGGAGGTGATGGAATTCCAGTTGAGCTATTTCAAATTCTAAACAATGATGCTCTGAAAGCGCTGTACTCAATATGCCAGCAAATCTGGAAAACTCAGCAGTGGCCACAGGACTGGAAAAGGTCAGTTTTCATTCCAGTCCCAAAGAAAGGCAATGCCAAAGAATGCTGAAACTACTGCACAACTGCACTCGTCTCACATGCTAATAAAGTAATGCTCAAAATTCTCCAAGCCAGGCTTCAGCAATACGTGAACCACAAACTTCCAGATGTTCAAGCTGGTTTTAGAAAAGGCAGAGGAACCAGAGATCAAATTAGCAACATCCGTTGGATCATCAAAAAAGCAAGAGAGTTCCAGAAAAACATCGATTTCTGCTTTATTGATTATGCCAAAGCCTTTGTGTGGATCACCACAAACTGTGGAAAATTCTTTTTTTTTTTGGAAAATTCTTAAAGAATTGGGAATACCAGACCACCTGATCTGCCTCCTGAGAAATCTGTATGCAAGTCAGGAAGTAACAGTTAGAACTGGACATGGAACAACAGACTGGTTCCAAATAGGAAAAGGAGTACATCAAGGCTGTATATTGTCACACTGCTTATTTAACTTATACGCAGAGTACATCATGAGAAACGCTGGACTGGAAGAAACACAAGCTGGAATCAAGATTGCTGGGAGAGATGTCAATAACCTCAGATATGCAGATGACACTACCCTTATGGCAGAAAGTGAAGAAGAACTAAAGAGCCTCTTGATGAAAATTGAAAGAGGAGAGTGAAAAAGTTGATTTATAACTCAACATTTAGAAAACTAAGATCATGGCATCTGGTCCCATCACTTCATGGCAAATGGATGGGGAAATGTGGAAACAGTGACAGAGTTTATTTTGGGGGGCTCCAAATCTGCCGAGAGGAGATAACCTACGTCCGAGGTCGGGGGCGGTGGCTGAATTGAGCTACCCCACGCCCGAGGTCAGGGGTGGCGACCGAGACGAGCTACCCCATGACCGAGGTTGGGGGCAGCGGCCGAATTGAGCTACCCCACGCCCGAGGTCGGAGGCGGTGGCCGAATTGAGCTACCCCATGCCCAAGGTTGGTGGCAGTGGCCGGGAGGAGCTACCCCTCGCCTGAGGTCAGGGGCGGCGGCCGGGAGGAGCTACCCGACAGTGACTCTAGTAATAGGTAAAACTGTGGCTAGAGGGCCATGAGTTAAAACGATTCTGACCATTTCCTAGTCTTCATGATACCATCCCCTAGTTCTCTCACAGCCCATGCCCATCCTTCCTGTGGCGTGAATGTGCCCCTAACTGCTCACGCTCAGTGAGGTAGTCTCCATTATGTGTATCTGGGCTTTAGTGGTTGGACCCCACCCCACTTCATGTCCCTAGTACATTTGTTTGTGCAGTTGTCAGGTGGGCAGCTCTTTAGGCTCACTTTCCCTCTCAGATGGATTCCTATCCCGGTGTCATCTCCATTTCTTTTTTTCCAATTTTAGTATATGTGTTTCCTAAGCTGCTGCTGCTGCTGCGTCGCTTCAGTCGTGTCCACCCTGTGCGACCCCATAGACGGCAGCCCACCAGGCTCCCCCGTCCCTGGGATTCTCCAGGCAATAACACTGGAGTGGGTTGCCATTCCCTTCTCCAATGCGTGAAAATGAAAATAAAAGTGAAGTCGCTCAGTAGTGTCCGACTCTGAGTGACCCCATGGACTGCAGCCCACGGGGCTCCTCTGCCCATGGGATTTTCCAGGCAACAGTACTGGAGTGGGGTGCCATTGCCTTCTCCGGTTTCCTAAGCAAGCGCTCTCGAATATAGTTGCTGTGGGGAATTAAATTCGCTGCTGAGAGATTTGATATCTCACTTTAATTTTACCCTATTGCACTTTAGTTTTACCCCCTAACAGAAATGGCAGCAAAGAACTTTGTAGAAGGAGGCAAAGGCAATGGAAAGCTGAATAGGACCGTTGAAATAGTTTGAATTCACTGCTTGAACCAATCACAGAGTCTGGTTTGTGACTCTCTGTGCGCGGTTTGTCCCGTGCTTCCCACAATTCCTGCAACCCCAGTTCAAATGAAAACACTTGAAGCGGGAATTCTTTCCACCAGTAAGAGCGACGCTTGGATTACAGGCACGAGTTCCACATACAGAGAAAGAGTGAGTGGATACTGTACTTGTCAATCATTCTTGCCTCAGCCAATCAGGATCTTTATAGGCGAGACCATCAGTAGGCTATAAAAGGAGTGCACTTGCTTCTTGCCCGCCGTTTTTTCCTGGGTCTCTTGGTGGGTGCGTAGTGAGTTGGTCCTTTCAGCGGTGAGGGAACACAGCGGCTGCTCCTAGGTGAGTTAGGTTAATTTAATTTTTATTTGTCATTGCTAGTTGACTATTTACAATGTGCTTTTTATAGAGGAATATACTTTAATAATGTAATTAATAATATACTTTAATAGTCTGGAGGGCTTTGGAGTTTTGGCTGTGTGGGTCTTTTAGCCGAACTTGGACACAGTGTTGTGCTTTATAGTACAGCATGATAACTTTAATATTTTACTTGTTTTAAATATTGGTCTTGGTTCCCTTTTGTAATCGTTGTTAAGGTACGGTTAGCTGAGGAGGTAGAGGGAAGTCTTGGGGCTGCCAGAGAGCTGATTTTGGCTTTTTATTTTAAATCTTTGCATGATTGTTGTCACTGTGTATTTAATTATTGGTCTTGGTCCCTCTGTTTCTGTTGTTTTCAACCTGAAAAGGAGAAACTTAACAAACTGAGAGGAGTTGTGCATGGGATTAGGACAGTTAGTCGCTTTTGGTTACCTTTAGAGTAACTTTATTGGAGAAGGCAATGGCAACCCACTCCATGTTCTTTCCTGGAGAATCCCAGGGACGGGGGAGCCTCGTGGGCTCCCGTCTATGGGGTCGCACAGAATCGGACACCACTGAAGCGACTTAGCAGCAGCAGAATAACTTTGTGCTTATGTGCCAGCGTCCGTGCCCCGGTGTGTGCCTGTGTGCCGGCGTGTCTGTGCACGCGTGTGCCCATGCCTGGGTGCCTCCGTGTGTGCCCATGTGTGAGTGCCCGCTTGCGTGCCTCCATGTTTGCTCATGCTTGAGTGCCCGCGTGCGTGCCTCCATGTTTGCTCATGCTTGAGTGCCCGCGTGCGTGCCTCCATGTTTGCTCATGCGTGCGTGCCTCCATGTTTGCTCATGCTTGCGTGCCCACGTGCGTGCCTCCATGTTTGCTCATCCTTGCGTGCCCGCGTGCGTGCCTCCATGTTTGCTCATGCTTGCGTGCCCACGTGCGTGCCTCCATGTTTGCTCATGCTTGCGTGCCCGCGTGCGTGCCTCCATGTTTGCTCATGCTTGCGTGCCCACGTGCGTGCCTCCATGTTTGCTCATGCTTGCGTGCCCGCTCGCGTGCCTCCATGTGTGCCCATGTGTACGGGCCCTCATGTGTGCCCTGGCGTGCATGTGCATGCCTGCATGCCCACATATGTGCCTATGCATGCATGCCCATGTGCATGCCCACCTGCGTGCATGCCCACGTGGGTGCCCATATGTGTGAGTTCTCATTTGTGTCATTAAATTTTGGAATCAATCCTCTCAGACGCTGATTTAATTAACAAGAAAAAAAAAAGCTTCTGACATTTTAAGCTTGGAATGAGGTAATCAAAGGTCTGATTGGCACAGGAATTGTTCACTAATGACTTTAAATAGCTTTCAGTCACCGTTGGGGCAGTTTTATGTTTTTGTTTAAGGTACTTGTGCATTTGATATCATATTTGACCAAACGTGGTCCTGGGGTTTTTCATGTGTTTTCCTTTAAAAGCCTGATCTTATTTGCACTTGGTATTTTACAAACACTGTGGATACCCCAAAGCCTCTCTTCAGCCAATATTGGATGCAGTTTGGCTTTAAATTTTATGTAACAATTGTTTGTTCATTCTCTTTGCATTTCAGTTAAGTTTTCTTGATTGGGATTTCATAGTTTTCTTATGAAAGGTTTTGTGAAAATTTAGATTTACAGGGGGAGAAAATTAAGTCAGATTGCGTGTCTTTTATTTGGTAATTGTGTATTTGGTATAGTTTTATTTGTTTAAATTGTGATTTTATAGCCCATTCCATAAATTTCTTTAAAAATAAACATTTTAGGGTACTCGGGATTTACAAATGCAGGATTTAATCATCAGGCAGAGTCTTTAATGTTTTACGATAGTGAATGCACTTAAGTGTCCGTCATAGGCTGCCTTGTAGTGCAGTTTGGCAGTTTTACAGAGGAATTGTGTGTTTGGTATCATTTGAATCCATTAAATGTAGATCTTGGTCCTTTTCACAAGCTTTGTGTTTAAAAAAAAAAAAACACAAAACACCGTATGTTGTCTTCAATTCACAAATAAGGAAACAAGTTTTCTAATCGATAGATTTATGGTATTTTCAGTGTAAAAATACATACCTGGACAACCTGAGTGGCCACGAGCTTGTTTTAGGACACCGGATGCTCAAAAATGCCTGGTACTGGCCAGAGTTGAGTCATGTTTTGGATTTCGTCTCCTGTAAAATCACATGTTGAATATGACGTTATTCCATAAAATATTCTGTCCCTGCAGCTGCTGCTAAGTCATTTCAGTTGTGTCTGACTCTGTGCGACCCCATAGATGGCAGCCCACCAGGCTCCCCCGTCCCTCAGATTCTCCAGGCAAGAACACTGGAGTGGGGTGCCATCGCCTTCTCCGATTCTGTCCCTAGCCTTTGGCATATATTTGCTTTGAAAGATGTGAGTCATTTAAAGATAAAAATCAGGAAAGTAACGGGGAGATGGAGGGCTTTGTGTTTCCAGGCTGCGAAGTCGTGTTGTGTGTTCAGTTTTGAGTTTTATTTTACAGGCTCAGTGTGCATTTAACATAACAGTAATTTTAAAATTTTGGTCCGGGTCCTCTTTCCCAGGTCCTTTTCCCCCTGTTATTCCACAGGGGGGAAATGATTTGTACAGTTTCTGTTCATAAGCAAGGAGGACAGCAGTGTTGGGTACCAGGGTAGTCAGGACCGAAAACGGCGGGAATTCCAAGTCCCGCCCCAATGTGCTGCCTTCCCCTCCCTATTGGCCACACCCAGCGGAGGTTTTTGCGCTTAACCGTAGAGCGAGGGGAGGCTTCTGAAATCTAAATGGTAATGGTTGCTTGTGCCTCTGTTACCTGACATGTATTCATGAGGAGAATTTAATGAAAGGAAAACCCTTGTCTTTCAGAAACCCAAAGACCAAACTCACTGAGAGGAGCCCAATTCTTGCTTTGAGGTAAAATGATGCTATTATTGAATTTGTCTGGTTTGTTCTTGATTTCTACCTGAATAATGCGCATTGTTCAATATGTCGGTGACTGCTGGACACCTTTTTTGGTAGAACACTAGTGATTTCCGACTATTCTCTTCCTGGATTATGTTTAGAAATCAGAAAGTTGGATTGTTGGTAGGATTGAAAGCTACTTCTGCCTCTGTTATGTGACATACCGAGGTTTTAGGCATTGGGGCATTAAAGCATCACAAATACTACCGTTTCAAGCTCTAAACCTCGTTTTTGACTGTGGGATTTAGGTCCAAGGGTCAGGCTTGAAGGCATCTTTATTGCATCTACTTTGCTCATAGGAATCCTAGAGGGCATATTTTCCAAAGAACACATCTACAAAAGCCAATATTAGCAATGGTTATATTTCTCTCATTGCTACTACCTTGAAGGATCTGTGCTCAGTTTCAGACAGCAGCAATGTTATTTAATGGTTTGGATTATTCATAAAAGTACCCCTAATGATATTAGCTGCTTTCTGCTGTCTGTGACTTTCTAACTGTGTTACTGATTACTTAAACTAATACCTCATGAAATTGTTGTAGAGTATGGTGAACAGTTCAGCCTCCCATTTCAAAGGTTTAAGCCTTTAGCTATGGTATTGAAAATAAACAGATTGGTTTGAGATGCACCGTCCCCCATAGAAATTAAGGGACATTGCCTTTTAGCCTAATATTTCATACTTTCCCTGTGATGTTTGATTAAAGCAGGATGAAGGTTGATTTTGAAGGGGCAGTCAGACCTCTGAAGTAGCAATCTCATCTGATCTTGTAGCCACAAAATGAGTGTTGTCCCTTACGTTATATTTCACTCTGAATGATTGGGTACCCACCAACCATTTCCAAAAGTTCCTCTGGATAAGGGGAAAAAAAGGATGTTTGTTCCAGCCACTCACCTAAATAAGTTTCCAAGTGAAGTAACTTTCCCTCTGTGGTGCTAAGCTGCCCACCCTCAGGCAAGTCTTCTTGCAGATTTGCTAAGTTACCACCTTTTTCGGGACCTGCTGTGGAAAAGTCCAGTACTGATAAATCTGTGGACTTGTAACATGAAGAAAAAGGAACCAGAACCCGCCAGATGATTCAGTGCATTGCTGTGTAGTGAGAGGTGAGGGGTGTTGGCCAGAGGGCAACTCTGCTGTCTCCTGGGTCACTACACAAGGTGTTGGGCGCCTTCCCTGTGTCTCTAGAGATAGGAACTACCAGCAGTGGCAGGGTCACTCCTGGACACTGCCGACTAACTCGATGGTAGAGACCGTGTTTCTACAACCCATTGTTTTAATTAAGCAGGTGCATGTTTTTACCCATACTTATTTGTATTCCTCTGTACCCTGTGAGTGCTACTGTTACAGAGACATTGGCAGAATCAGACTGGTTGAATTTCAAAGAAACCTCACTTTGACTTTTTAAAACCAGAATTTTGACTTTTCTTTTTATTCTTTTTGGAAAGCCAGAATGGACTAGATTGTAGAAAACAAACTTCGGGAGTCAAGAGTGCAGGGTGCTGCTTAAATTCCTCTGTTTCAACAGGTACGAGAACGTGGATCTGAATGTAATTTTAGAGCCCAGTTCTATCTATGGAAAAGGGGGAGGGATGAGATTCATGGACCAAGCGGGGAGCAGGGAATGGTAGTCTGCCAGCCTACCTACCCTAATTGTGACATTTGGTAGGAGTCCTGAAGGCAAAGGCCAGCAATTAAGGTAATATGTAGGTCGTACTCCTCCAAATCTTTACCTTCCCATGCATTTTGGGCATTTTCCTGCTCTACAGACATTGCTGGGACCACATATCATGTTTCATACATAGTAAGCCTTCAGTCTCTAAGCTTGAGAGACACTCAGCTCATTTTCACTCTAAGACAGGTCTGGTAGTTCAGCTGACTTCTAACGTATTCAATACTTGGTGTCACTGTTAAAATGTTTCAACTGATTCAGGTATTGGAAGCTGGGAATAAGATTTGAGATTTTCATGCTTAAGTCTCCCTGACCCCTGTGTTTCCTGTTAGTTACACCATGGGATGAATGGGTTTGGGTGAGGTGATCATGACAAAAAGTGCTAATGTTATTGGGTTACATTTAAGCTCCTGTATAACAAATGCTGTCTGTTGTCTATGTCAAGGTCATCGTCTCTGTCAGTACAGTGGCCAAACCACAAGGCTTGATTGGTAAGAATTCCCCATGTTTGGTGCTGTTTTTCCCAGATTGCTCTCTGATGTTTCTGTAAAACATGTAAAGGTCTTGTGTGTGAACCTGATCTCACCTTTGCAGGCAATTTTCTGACAAGGTAAGTAGTAGCTAGATCTGGATTCTTTTCTGGTGAGTGATGAGATTTCATATGAATTTGGGGTTGAAGCTTTCAGAATATTGGAATACCAAATCGCAGCATGGGACATCTTCTAACCACAGTTTTTACATTTGGAGTTGTTGCTCACTCTGGCGTACGTTTAGGAATGCAGTCTTCCCCTGCAGTCATCTAACAATAAGCCTTATAAACTAGAATCATGTGTAAATTCCTGCATTATTGGTGGCTCAGACGGTAAAGCAAGCGTCTGTGTACAATGAGGGAGACCCGGGTTCAATCCCTGGGTCGGGAAGATCTCCTGGAGAAGGGAATGGCAACCCACTCCAGTACTCTTGCCTGGAAAATTCCATGGACGGAGGAGCCTGGTAGGCTACAGTCCATGGGGTTGCAAACAGTCGGATACGACTGAGCAACTTCACTTCACTTCATGTAGCCCTATGCTTGGTACTTTATAACTTGCCACTTGGATTGCTTTGGAGTCAGTCAGATCACAGTTCCAATCTGATTCCACCAGTAACTGTGTGTAGACATAAATACTAGAGTGGGTAGCCATTTCCCTCTCCGACCCAAAGATCGAACCCGTGTCTCCTGCACTGCAGGCAGATTCTTTTCCATCTGAGCCACCAAGGAAGCCCACACTTTTAAGAAGTTCTATCCAAAGTCCAGGAGGAGCTGATGAGGTGGTTGGATCAGGCAGAATCTGCAGAGAACTCTAGTGGAATACTGCATTAGGACTCTGGATAGCCACGAGTGCCTCAGGAGAGTCTGGAAACTGCTAGATCCCCAAAAAGCAAACCTGTGAGCTTCTGCTAGAGTTCTTCCAGGGTCAAGAGTGGAGGTTCTGCTGTCCCTACTTGGGTCTTTCTGTAGCTGATGATGCAGTCTTTACTGTCTAGAGAAGGACTTCCCTAGAGGAGGCAAGGCAAGAGATGTCAGCTAAAAGCACAGTGCAGTGAACTTCCCTGGTGGCCCAATGGCTCCCAATGCAGGGGACTGGGGTTCAATCCCTGGTCAGGGAACTATGATCCTACATGCTGCACCTAAAACTTCACATGCTTCAACTAAAGATCCCTCATGCCTCAACGGAGATGGAAGAACTCACGTGTTGCCACTAGAGACCCGGTATAGCCAAATAAATAAATAAAAATATTAAAAAAAATAAAAGCATGGTGGGAAGAGAGTAGAGGAGAATGATTGTTCCTAGTGCACAAAGGTACATGGGTAGCTTGCTGGTCAGGGAATAATTTTTCTAAACATGATCTTTTCTCAACAGATCCAGTTTCACTGTTTCCACCTGGGCTGATAAGGACGTGCCTCTCAGGATCTTTGTGGAGGTAAGGACATTTGACAGTCACAGAAAAGTGTTTTTATTAATACATCATTTTGATTCACAGAATAAGCAAAATGGCGGCAGGTAGAGATTTTCACAGCTTGCATGAGTGTTAATTAGAAACAACTAGAAGCCTTGGATGTGAGTGTCACTTGTTTAATTTAAATATCTTTGCAGAGAAACTGGTCCTTACTCAGTTAGTCATAGCTGGCATCCAGCCATAAGGAAACCCCAAAACCCATCTGTTCCTTGGACTTTTGACCAAAACGGTCACCCCACACACACCTAGTTAGTATAAGTGTAGATCATTTGGGTACTTCAACACAGTGGGAATTTTGATTCCTCATTTAAGCAAAAATCTTTCCAGCTACCTATTTCAGCATGTCTCATTTTTGGCTGTTCTATAGACCTGTTTTCTCCATTTATGTATGTAGTTAGGTTGGAAATGTCAAGGGACCACAGGGGAATGTTTATGAAATTCCATAAAAATATGCTTTCACAAGACTGAGGTTTATTGGTATTCCAGAGGAGCTAGCTGGTAATGACTTCTTTTCCATCGGAGTCTGCTCCTCGCCTCCTCCCTCTCACCTTGAACTTTTGCTTGAATCTAGGAATCAATTTTGTCTAATTTCCAAATGTTACTTGTCGGTGGTTTGGCTGGATTCATTACACATACACACACACACACACACACACACACACACACCCACACCCAGAATGGAAGTAGCTTGGTGCATCTTAATGACATAAATACTACCCTTATCTTGAAAGCTTTTATTCTTCCTTCCTGTTATTTTGTTTTGTGATTTCTCAGCAGAATAAAGGGATATAATGATAATTTTATTAAAATGAGAGGTTCTCTTAGCAGTACCATGACCCTACTGTCTCATTTCATGGTAAACTCTACTCGTCATTTGTAGGCATTTGTGGGAATTCATATTTTTCATGGAGTTCTAATGAGTCAAAAGTGATCCAGAAAAGACTGTCCTTTGGTCAATGACTGTCCAGCTGTGGGCCTGGCATGCATTCCCTGCAATCTGTCTGTGCACAAAGTGGGTGCACAAACCAGTCCAAAAATAAAAGTTTGTGTTTTTAAAAAAATTTGTATCAAATTTATACAAGTATGAAATTTAAAGAATAAAATAATTCCATGAGGTTTACTCATCAAAATAATACCTCCCCCAGCCTACCACCATTCCATTTCCTGCTCACCATGTTTATCCAGAAGTGACACGTGATTTTGCAATTGTAGAAGTAGCTGGTGCTGAAAACTGCTCAGAAAATCATGAGAGCACTAAAAGGATTTTAGATGTAGTTCTTTGGCCACTTATTGTCTGTTTTTCTGAGGGGAGAAGAATTGCAGCAGATAAATCCTCAGAAAATGAATCAGAGAGGGAATGACAAGTAGGAAATGGTCTCTTACCTTCAGCCCGGCCCAAAGATGGGGAGAAGGCTTGAAACAGTAGTGCTGTGCTCCCGAGGATGAGGACAAAGCAGACAGTTAGAAGGATAGGGCTTTTGGTATGAAAGGTGTCATGGGCATTGTGGGTTCAGGGGGTGTCTCCTACCCCCTTTCCTCTTCTCAATCCTCCCTGTGCTTCAGCATCTCCTCAACTAAACAAGTAACATAAAGGATATCACAGATCTGGAAGTTTTATTACTGTGGTCTGAGATGTAGCTAGCAAATATGGAAGGAGATGTATATATCAGGAGGCAAAACCATGACTTATTGCAAATACTACTTTTCCCTACACATTTTAGCTTCAGAATATAGGTATTCAAAGGAAATGTCTAGTGCTGTGGCCACTTGATTTTTTAAACTTTCATGCGTCTTCCCACCTTCTACCTTGGGGTTTGATTCAACTAATCAAAGTAATATTTAAAGGTGGGCAAAGATATCAATGTAGATGAAAATTGAAGGCAATCTCAGTTTGAGATGCATCAATTAATTGCTTTAAACGCTTCATTTAGATATATATGCCATCTATGGTCTATTTCAGAGAAGGCAATGTCAACCCACTCCAGTACTCTTGCCTGGAAAATCCCATGGACGGAGGAGCCTGGTAGGCTGCAGTCCATGGGGTCGCTAAGAGTTGGACACGACTGAGCGACTTCACTCTCACTTTTCACTTTCATGCATTGGAGAAGGAAATGGCAACCCACTCCAGTGTTCTTGCCTGGAGAATCCCAGGGACCGGGGAGCCTGGTGGGCTGCCATCTATGGGGTCGCACAGAGTCGGACACGACTGACGTGACTTAGCAGCAGCAGCAGCAGTACAATGCTCCAAGTATGTATAAGGAAGAAGAAGATACCAGTGCCCATTGTGAGTATAGGAGAGAGAATTGCCCTTTAGGCAAAGTTGAGAAACTGGTGATGGAGATGACTCTTTACCATTTTTCTCTGAATTCTTTATTTCTTTGTTGATGTAGGCTTTGCTGCTCCTGTTTCTTGTGGATTTTTATTGGGCCTCTGAAAAATGACCCTGGGAATAAGTGGCCTCTCAGCTTCTCATTTGTTTAGAGTCGAATTTCTGGTACAGACTTTTTGCACATGAGCTATTTTAAGGGTGAGATTGTTCCAATATATTCCTCAAGACACTGTTTTCCTTCAATATTCCCATATTCCGTATCTTTCTTCTGGACTTTAATCTGAAGTCATGGTTGGTACCTGTAATATTTCATCTCCCTCTTGTGATCTTTCATTGATTTTTTTTTTTCAGGAGGACTCAGCTAAGTTTCCAAGTTTTAATTCCATACATTGATCAATTTCTTTTTCTTATTTTGAGTTAGTTCTATGTGCTGAGATTCAGTGCCTTTTCTTCCTCTACTTTTTTGTTTTCTAGCCCAGATCTTTGTTTTCTTAGTATATTCTTTGTGAGGTTTCATGGCAATGACACTTGTGAAGGTGATATGGTTTGTGTCTGCCAGAAAGCATCTATTCAGCTAAATCCTGTCTGTCTTCTATGAAGACCAGCAGGCCATCTAGAATCTGCTCTAAGCTTTGGTTTTCTCTATCCCTTCCCTGCTTGGCTAGACTTTATCATGTTTCATCTTTGATATATGGTTCCTAATTCCACAAATTCTGCTCTGTGCGCTTAAGAAGCATACAATTCCTATATGCCAATCCACCTACAAGAGCTGTCCCTAGAAAATCATCCAGTTAGTCTGTTAACTCTTTTATACTGGTACTCCTGGACTTTTGTTGTAATCTGTCTAGTTTTTATTTTTTGTCTTAATTTTCAAGAGGTATTTTCCTACTTGGTATTTCCATACCCTTTGTGCTTCTTTTTTTTTTTTTTGCATCTATTGAGATAATCATATGGTTTTTGTTTTTCAGTTTGTTAATGTGGTGTATTACATTGATTGATTTGCGGATATTGAAGAATCCTTGCATCCCTGGGATAAAGCCCACTTGGTCATGGTGTATGATCTTTTTAATGTGTTGTTGGATTCTGATTGCTAGAATTTTGTTTAGGATTTTTGCATCTATATTCATCAGTGATATTGGCCTGTAGTTTTCTTTTTTTGTGGGATCTTTGTCAGGTTTTGGTATTAGGGTGATGGTGGCCTCATAGAATGAGTTTGGAATTTTACCTTCCTCTGCAATTTTCTGGAAGAGTTTGAGCAGGATAGGTGTTAGCTCTTCTCTAAATTTTTGGTAGAATTCAGCTGTGAAGCCGTCTGGACCTGGGCTTTTGTTTGCTGGAAGATTTTTGATTACAGTTTCAATTTCCGTGCTTGTGATGGGTCTGTTAAGGTTTTCTATTTCTTCCTGGTCGAGTTTTGGAAAGTTGTACTTTTCTAAGAATTTGTCCATTTCTTCCTCGTTGTCCATTGTATTGGCATATAATTGTTGATAATAGTCTCTTATGATCCTTTGTATTTCTGTGTTGTCTGTTGTGATCTCTCCATTTTTGTTTCAAATTTTATTGATTTGATTTTTCTCCCTTTGTTTCTTGATGAGTCTGGCTAATGGTTTATCAATTTTATTTATCCTTTCAAAGAACCAGCTTTTGGCTTTGTTGATTTTTGCTATGGTCTCT
Source organism: Bos indicus (assembly GCF_029378745.1). Taxonomy (NCBI): domain Eukaryota; kingdom Metazoa; phylum Chordata; class Mammalia; order Artiodactyla; family Bovidae; genus Bos; species Bos indicus. Next base: position 17,034,182 of record NC_091789.1, on the reverse strand, counting down.
TTTGTTTCTTTTGCATTTATTTCTGCTCTAATTTTTAAGATTTCTTTCCTTCTACTAACCCTGGGGTTCTTCATTTCTTCCTTTTCTAGTTGCTTTAGGTGTAGAGTTAGGTTATTTATTTGACTTTTTTCTTGTTTCTTGAGGTGTGCCTGTATTGCTATGAACTTTCCCCTTAGGACTGCTTTTACTGTGTCCCACAGGTTTTGGGTTGTTGTGTTTTCATTTTCATTCGTTTCTATGCAAATTTTGATTTCTTTTTTGATTTCTTCTGTGATTTGTTGGTTATTCAGCAGGGTGTTGTTCATCCTCCATATGTTGGAATTTTTAATAGTTTTTCTCCTGTAATTGAGATCTAATCTTACTGCATTGTGGTCAGAAAAGATGCTTGGAATGATCCTGGGCCATAAAGCTAGCCTTGGTAAATTCAAAAAAATAGAAATCATTCCAAGCATCTTTTCTGACCTTTTGTGCTTCTTAATCACTTCCTGCTCATGGCTCCTTCAGTGAGTGGGAGTGGAGTCAACCCTCTCTGATTACTGAGTTCTTATATATCATTATTTCTTAGGTTCTCCACGATCTTGGTCACCCTTTGTGATCTTGTAACAACTTAAACATCCTTGTTTGTACAACACACTCTTACGGAGAATGTAGACTCCACATGTATTTCCTTTGTTTGTCCCTTCTGGTCTTAAAGATCTGGAATTTCCCTATCTGTACAGGCTGACTTATAAAGATCTCATAGTTAATATTAAGAACTCTTACTTTGAACTTAACCTGTTTTCATTCTTCCACTGCTGATGTTCTTTGATGTGGCTGATTACTTAACTTCTGTGAACTTTAATTACTCTAAGTATAAAATGGAGACGATGAGATCTGCCCCAGCTTCTTAAAGCGGCTGTTATGAGAGCAGAAGTTAAAGCATTGTTGAATACTGGGTCCTCAGAAATATCACCAGAATAACTTGTTGATAAGGACAAGTTGAGTTTATCCTTACTGTGGTAAGGAAGAGTACTATCTTGAAAGCTAAATGGGGATAATTATGCGGTTTGGGAATCTGATTACAGGTGGCTATTGGAGTATGGGTGATTGATTAGGATTAGGTAAAGTTCATGACATAATATTATACTTTGGATTGGTGGACACAACAAGGCAAGGTTTTTGAGACAAGGGTATTGATCTCAATCCTATCTGCTGAAAGTCTGTTCGACATTCATGTGAGTATCTTTGGGACATCTCTGGAATGAGCCACAGAATTATTTGCAATTTCTTTCTTCACGAGCAAGAGTTACCTGGAATTGTAAAGTCATGTTGATGAATACAGTAGAATAGTTAAATTGTTTGGTAAGACAGCTGAAGAGTAAAATCATGTTAATGTAGGCAGTGAGCTGTGAGGAGGTTGAAGCTTTTAGTGCTTGGTATACAAAAGCACTTTGTAAATGATAAGTACTGTATAAATGGTGGTCATATTCATGAGGCAAGTGTTTCACTTGTTTTTGATTCTTATGCCTTTTTATCTAAATGCAGTCTTTTTCTGCTGAAACTCAGTAGAAAGGGGAATCTGTATTCAGAATGACTAAACTTCTGATATGTTATTTAGCTCTTTGATGCCTGGGACCAGCCTTGAAAAAGTCGTGTGAAACCTCTACAAAATTTTCCTCAACTCTTTAAAGCAACTAATCACAAGAGATAATGAAGGCAAAGTCAGGGAGTTTTAATTCAGGTTAAACCTTCAAAGTAAGATAAAACATTTAGGGGGAAAATATATGCCAACATGGTGAGTGAAGCAAAACTCCTCACTTGGCCAATCAAGAGTCAGCCTTTTGCCTTCCTTATCTGAAAATAAAATCTTGGATAGTTCTTTCCTTTATAACTTCCATTTTGGCCTAACACTGGCTCACTAGTTAACTCCAGGTACATGGTATATAGACTGTTTTTAAAAGCTCATTGGGCATAACCTTTAAGATAGACTAATGTAGGTAAAATATCATAGGAATATTATATTTAACATTGGACTAGCAGTTAAAATATAGTTCTCCCAAGAGAGTTATTGCAGGTCTGTTATCTCTAGGCAACATAAATATCATATCAACACTATTGATTAGTTCTCTTTTACTTTGATAGTCAGGTGTGAATTATTTTTAATATGTCTGACACTGTCATAGAAAATAAGTGGACACAGAGGAAAGAGCACTGAGGTATTTGACCATTGTTGTACAAATGTGGACCATCATGAAATAGAAAAACTGTAAGTTTTCAGAATACATAGTACTTTTCCTATCTCATAGTACTTTTTTATCTCAAGTAAAAGCAACAAAGAAAATAGATTTGCTTTAGGATTCAGAGTGCATGACATACTTGAAATAAACTCATGACAATGCCAGACATGGAAGAGAGAATTTAAAAACATGGCAAGGAATGATCCTTTTCTCAAGGATCTTACAATCTAGTTAGAGACAAAACTAACTTAAATTCATTTCATCTGTATAATGAGTTAAGAGGAAGGAAACATTGCAATTTCAATAGAGAAGTCTTAGAAAAGGTCAATGGTGGGGTGCTTCTTGCTCTCGATTCGCAAGGATAGAGGAAAAGTCAGAATCACAGGGGCTTCCCAGGTGACCCAGTGGTAAAGAATCACCTGACACTGCAGGAGACATGGGTTCTCTCCCTCGATTGGAAGATCCCCTGGAGAAGGGAATGGCAACCCACTCCAGTATTCTTGCCCGGAGAATCCCGTGGACAGAGAAGTCTGGCAATCCATGGGGTCACAGAAGAGTTGGACACAACTGAGCACACACACACACTCCAACACACACACAGAACCCATAAAGGAGAGGGAAAGTACTGAAGAGAAAGGTGTGAGGTAAGGGGACAAAAGTGGGAGGGCACAGACAGACCTGTGATCTTTAAAGTTGAATTGCTGATGGAAATCTGCTGCTGCCACCAGATTTACATCTTTCTCGGCTGTAGTGCAGCTTGGCCCTGAGTATACAGATGCTTTATTGGATTATTATGTCTGTGACACTGCAGCTATTAATCATACTCAGCCATAGGACCTGACAATATAATGATGTTCTATTTTTACTTCTGTCCCCAAAATGCCCCAGAAGTACTGAAATTATGACCAGAAAATTAATTTCTTTGCATTTGGACTAGAAGTAAAAGAATAGGGAATAATTCTACATTCAGTCTATAAATCTCCAGAGTTGTTGAGAAACATTTTGTGTTAACAGTTTAGGCTGAGTTTTACAGTAAGTATTGCACTCCTCCCCAGAGGAACTGGTGAGAAAAATACCTGATCAGAGCATTTCAGTGTTGTTCAAGGCTATCAAACAAATGCTTGCACATATATGCACATACAGTTGTAACACTGATTATTTTGCAAGGTCAGAAAAGGAGTGGCTGTTTTGTGCCACATCCTAGTTGCTTTCCTGAGTATAGAAATAAAACAGGCTACTTCATCCAAGCTTCTCACAGAGGTTTTCTTGGTGATCTGTGTGTGTACCAGGAAATTAGCACACAGGACCATTTATATTCTTATTTATATTGAGTTCCTGATGAGATCAGTTAAGCCACATTCTCAGTCTTCTTCCCTAGTACTTGGTCCATACTCTCAAACTGTCATAGACAGGTGGGCCCTTGGAGATCACTGTCCACTGTATAAGTGAAGAAATGTCAGTGCAGTGAGATAGTGACCACAGAGACTGTGATTAAGCTGACACTACCACCTTGTCTCCTGCTTTGTGTTGTCATCTTCATTCTGTCGTGCACCTTTCCTCTCTTCCCAGAGGTCCTCCATACATTAACATATGTATTTGAAGTGACTGCGTGGAGAGCGAAAGGAGCAGTGATAGATAGTGTGCCTGTTTGTGGGGAATGCTCTCCCCCGCCCACTATGTGTGCCGCACACTTAGACATACACAGCAGGGCAACCATATGACAGCCTGTGTCACCTGTAAGGCCAAGAGTTCTATTTGTAAAGATGTGTTGTATTGCTTTAACTTTTTGGGGTGGGGCACAGGTCAGTTTCATAATCTGTTGACATTGTATACCATCTCTTGGAGAAACAAAAGGCTTTTGCACATATCCATAGACATAGAGTTTTTAGGAGATCAGGGGCCAACCTCAGGAGTCCAACATATTACTGACGGTAAGAATTCCTCTTCATGTTATAAGCACTTATTTCTTTATCTGATCATAAGACATTTGATTGCCTGCCATGTACTCTGGGCCCTGTGCCAGTTCCTTGCTAAGTAACCCTGTGACCTTGGGGTCACCTCCCCAACTCTAAGTTTTGTGTATAAGATTAGCGTGTTTTAATGGAATGATCTCTAAAGTCTCTTATAGTGTTTTATATACTCAGCCTTGTTCTAAGTACAGATAGGAATGCACAGTCCAAGCATCTAATAAAGCAGAACAGTGACCAGGAGCAGGCAAAAGCAAGAAGCAAAGGGAAAAGGGATGGCGGCTCCTGTTTAGTCCTTTGAAACAGACACTTAGGCAAAGAAACTGTTTTGCTGCTGTGTGAGAACTACAGCACTGAGTTTGTCTCTACATGTGGCCTCTGTATAATAATGAATGCTCACATCATTAATCCGTTTGGGCTATTGCATAATTTTTTTATTTTATCGATGAGTTGCTTTTAAATTTTTTAAAAACTCACTCCTTTTCAACCAAGTACTTAATGGGTCAAGTTACTGTTACTGGACTGCAGGAAGTCAGGGAGATGATACCCTGTGTAAGGAAGAGCGGAGTTTCACACAAACTCTTCCAAGTAAACTATATTTAAGATGTTTATGTTATTACAGTCTCTACTGAAAGCATTTCTAAAGCTCTTAGTAAACTTGTCCCTAGGCTGCTTGTGTCTGTATTTATTCAGCCTTCAAATAATTCATTTGCTCATTTCAGGCATGTGTTTGTTTTATTTTTTTCAACATGATTTAATTTAACTGAGACTTCAAGTTTGTATCAGGATGTCCAAATAAGTTCATTAATTCTGGGAGATTTTCTCCTAATAAGTAGAAATTCATCAACATAAATAATGACATATTAAAGTTATTAAATTGAAAATATCTTTATGCTCACTCTGGAGCTTAAATATGTCAGTCAATAATAATCAAATGCCACCCAAACACTCATAATTTTCTGAGAAGACAAAATTAGTTGGTTTCAATATGTCTGAAAGATAAATCAGACTATCAATGTTTTATCATTCATATGAGAAATTTATATAACTCACATTAAACAAATCAGATCAACTGGAAAATTGGAGTAATTAAACGTTATAGGGGAAAGAATTTTATAAGAAGAGTAACAAAGACACTCATGCTGCTAGTTCAGTTCAGTCGCTCAGTCGTGTCCAACTCTTTGCGACCCCATGAATCACAGCACGCCAGGCCCCCCTGTCCATCACTGACTCCCGGAGTTCACTCAGACTCACGTCCATCGAGTCTGTGATGCCATCCAGCCATCTCATCCTCTGTTGCCCTCTTCTTCTCCTGCCCCCAATCCCTCCCAGCATCAGGGTCTTTTCCAATGAGTCAGCTCTTGGCATGAGGTGACCAAAATATTGGAGTTTTAGCTTCAGCATCAGTCCTTCCAATGAACACCCAGGAATGGTCTCCTTTAGGATGGACTGGTTAGATCTCCTTGCAGTCCAAGGGACTCTCAGGAGTCTTCTCCAACACCACAGTTCAAAAGCATCAATTGTTCGGCGCTCAGCTTTCTTCACAGTCCAACTCTAAGAGCAGTGAGAAAATGCAGACAGGTGAGGGCAGAAGGTGTAACGAAGGCACAGGTTTCCTGTTCTTAGGAGTAAACAGGGAGCGCCCAAGGCAATTAGATTCATAACAAGTAGCTGGCGAAGCTAGAATATGCCAGCACACTGGAGAAGAGCACAGATACTATAAATGTTGACTTTACTCCCTTTAATTTAAATTTAAAATATTTTGGAGTAAAAAAGAAAAATGCTTTTAAACATAGTTGCATTTGTGATGATGATCAGGAGCCTTCTCTGCCATGTTCTCTACCCTTTCTCTAATACCTGTTTTTATTTTTTTAATATTTGTTTTTCGTTTTGGCTATTTCCCTGTCTACATATACTCTCTTAATACTCATTGTTTAAATTTTTATCTTAGGAGATTGCATATTGTATTCTTCTCTAATGGCTCATTTAACCCACTCTCATCTTTAGCTTCTTTCCTCCCAAATCACATCATCATTTCTCTACTATTTTAGCCACTGGACTTTAACATTCATCTCTTGTTACATCAAGAGTCCATACTTAACAAGGACATGTATATTGCCCGTCTGTCCTTCACTTCATTTCTTTCCCTTTTACATTCTGCACTCTGTCAAACATACCTTTTCTTTTACATTATCAAGGTTGTTAAAAGCACTCTTATTTTTTATAATCACCTAATTTTGTGGGATAAATCATTAAGTAAATTCCTAAGAAAGGTATGCATAAGGCGGAGTTTATGAACTATTAATTATTTGAAAATATTTTTCTTTAGACCTCACACTTGATTGGTACTTGTATAGAATTCTGTGTTCAAAACCATGGGCCCAGGGTTTTCTTTTTAAATTTTTCTTTCTTCTTTTTTGGATCTTCTATTAGATAGATATTGGGTCTCCTGGACCAATCATCTGTTATGTTTGTATTTCTCCTTACTTCTATCTTATACTTTTGCTCTGTATTCTGGGAGCATATTCTCAATCTTAAGAAACTTATGATTCATCAGACACCCTTTTCTAGGCCCCAGTGAACTCCCTACTCTGTTACCTGGGTCTTTGATGGGACATACTCTTATTAGGCTCTCTGAAGTTTCTCACTCATAATTATGACTCCGACTATGGTGATACTAGACACAAATGTCATTATTTCTAATCTTAGTTGTGTTCTCTGAGAAATATAATATAAACCTCCTTTCCTCTCTGTCTTCCCCTTAATTTCTCATGAAAATATAGTTTCTTCTTCCCTTAGAATATCATTATGCAATATAGGCATCAACTATAAACTTTTCTATTTGCCAACACATCATGAGGGTTGCCTTTCATGCTGTTAATGCCTGGGATTTGAATAGAATTTATTTTGTGAACTTGTTCCACGTCTGATTTCTATACCCTTTCCTCTTGAATCTGGGTAAATAAAAATAGTACAAGATCATGCATTAAATGAGCCATTTCAAAATATCTCAAGTAACAAATAGAAAAAGGGAGGAGGTTACTTGTGTAGGAGTCTGCCTATGCAGATAATTACAAATTTAAAAAATCTACAGTAAGCACTATTCCTTTGAGCTGCAAATTAACTCATTCTTATTTGGCAGAAAGAAAGTGAAAGTGAAACTCACTCTGTCGACCCCATGGACTATATAGTCCACGGAATTCTCCAGGCCAGAATACTGGAGTGGGGAATCTTCCTGCCCAGGAATCGGACCAGGGACCCGCCTGCACTTCAGGCAGATTCTTTAGCAACTGAGCTATCAGGGAAGCCCTAATTGGCAGAATGCCCCCAAAATACCACCTTGGTGTCAACAAGTCACTTAATTTAAGCTCTACACTGCACTTTGCTCCTTGAAATATATAGCATCCCTTCTGTCACAGAAACTCTTGAGACTTTTCCTGCAGTAATGTTGTTTTGTGCTAAATGGAAACTTCCCAGATGACGGGCTCATCCAGCCTCCTACTTGCTGCAAAACTCCTGGCACACTTAGCCCTACCAGTTTCTCCTGCCTGGTAATTAACCAAATCCTTCATCTTGAACTGAGGGTCTATATTGTCACTGGGTACAAGAAATAGGTAAATGAAATAGGTTTTTCTCAATATTTAAACTATCTCATGGTGCCCAAAGCAAGATTGTGAAATAAGGGACAGGCTTCTGATTTTAGAGCTTGATCTTACAATTTGGAGCTAGAAGGCTCTGTTTCTTTGAAGAACTATTGTATTTTCTTTTCCATTCATTGTTCACTTAAGCTTCTCTTATTAGGGCCAAAGTTTCATATGCTATTCCTCACTTCACAGCCTGTGAAAGCATACACAGATTATCTTTTTGGAAGTGACTGGTTGTGGGGGGACAAGTCTTTCATACTTAGAAGTGACTAAAAGAAATAAGACCTGCAACATACTTTGCTGTCCATTCTGCTTCATTGGAGCATTCATTATGTGTCTCTCTATATCTGGATTTACTAAGCAAAGAGGGCATTCTAGAAGACAGTATGTTAGCAATTGAGAAACCACCAACTTCAATTAATTAATTGTTTCTATAGTCTCCTTTTAACATGTGTCAAGGATTTTCCTAGAGCAAACTTTTGTTTGTGGTTAATATTTAGAAAAAACAGCATAATTGTGTATTTTTACTATACCCTGAGGCTGAACATTAAATTATCCTAGAGATGTTAAGATTTGGATATGGTTTGCCTTTAAGATTACCCTAGTACATTTGTTAATGAATCTTTTACATGAATTGATACAACTTTAAAAACATTATTAATTTTTACTCTGATTCTAAATGCAGTATAATAATCTACATAGTGTTTTTAAGCACTCAAAGCAACTGTGAGAAGAAAGATTTTTACAATCTGGGAAGAAAAATGTAAATTTTTAGTATTTCATTAGTATTAGGGGAAAAGGGCATTTTAAATGTTCATATTGTGGTAAGCGGGCTTCCCTGGTAGCTCAGCTGGTAAAGAATCCACCTGCAATGCAGGAGACCCCGGTTTGATTCCTGGGTCAGGAAGATCTCCTGGAGAAGGGATAGGCCACCCATTCCAGTATTCTTGGGCTGCCCTGGTGGCTCAGATAGTAAAGAATCCGACTGCAATGCGGGAGACCTGGGTTCGACCCCTGGGTTTGGAAAATCCCCTGGAGGAGGGCATGGCAAGCCACTCCAGTATCCTTGCCTGGAGAATCCCATGGACAGAGGAGCCTGGCGGGCTACAGTTCATGGGATCACAGAGTCAGACATGACTGAGCGACTAAGCACAGCACATTATGGTAAGTAGTGTTTTTTTAAATTGTGTGTAATTTCAAGGCAAAATCAAGATCTGTTCTTATTGTCAGTTTTCTGTGCTCTTCCACCAATCTGCTGAACAGAATGCATTTCAACAGAGCAGAATGGTACTATTAGGAATTATTAGGACTTCTGTGTGTCATACTGTCTCTTGCTGCAGCAGAAGAGTGCTTCAACATCTTAGAGAAATGATTGCCTAAAACCCTAAACCTCTCATACACCAAATCTCAGTTTTACTGTAATACTGAATTCAATTTTGATTAACACCCCTTTCTGTCATTCAGCATTCAACACCTTGGACCTGGGAAATGCTGGGTCACAGAGAAGGAATTGGCGATGGCCTGTTGTCATTCTTGGGTGTTCATAACACTAATCTGTTAAACAGGATGCATTTTACCAGAGTAGAATGATAGGAGTTTTAGGAATTATCAGGACTTCTATACTTCTAAGGAGAAGGCAACAGCACCCCGCTCCAGTACTCTTGCCTAGAGGATCCCATGGATGGAGGAGCCTGGTAGGCTGCAGTCCATGGGGTCGCTAGGAGTCAGACACGACTGAGCGACTTCACTTTCACTTTTCACTTTCATGCATTGGAGAAGGAAATGGCAACCCACTCCAGTGTTCTTGCCTGGAGAATCCCAGGGATGGGGGAGCCTGGCGGGCTGCTGTCTATGGGGTTGCACAGAGTCGGACACGACTGAAACGACTTAGCAGCAGTAGCAGCAGCAGCAGCAGCATCTGGATAAAGTGAGGCTATTGATGGCAATATTATTAAGGATAGGCATTTGGAATTGGGAATACTCTGTTACAAGATATGAGCGTGACTTGTGAAGAAGTATGGTGTTATTAGAAAGTCAGACTAGTTGTAAATACATATTGCAAACACTAGGAGAATCACTAAATTTTCTTCTAAACTATTGTTGATATTCCACGAGAAGAAGTAAAATGTACTCATAAAGCACTTGATTAAAACCAGAAAAGGCAGGGATAGAGAAGAAGAAAAGAAAAGAGCAGGGAATAAAAATGGTTACTACCGTAGTAGATATTAATATATCTATATCAGTAGTCACTTTAGAGGCAAATGATCTAAAAGTGTCAATTAACATATTTTCAGAGTGAATGAAACTATATGTTGTCTATGAGAGACCCATTTTAGATGTAAATATTCTTTAGTTTGTACGTAAAGAGATGGAGGAAGATGAGTAGTTGTATTATTTTTCGACAAAATAGATTTTGTAACAAGGGAAATTATCAGGAATAAGAGGGAGCATTACATAATGAGAAAAAGGAGAAAGCTCTCCCAGAAAACATAACAAAATTCTTAATGCATTTATATCTCACAACAGTTTGTCAAAATACCTAAGGCAAAACAAGTAAAACTTCAAGAAGAAATAGACAAATCCTCTATTACAGTTGGCAGTTTCAGTGCCCTCCTTTCATTCATTGATAGATGAAGCAGGCAAAAAATCAGTAATGGCATAGTTGACCAGAAAAACATCATCAGTCAATTTGATCTAATTGACACTTAAAGAGTACTCCATCCAACAACAGCAGAATACATATTCTCAAACTCACATAAAACATTCACCAACATAGATCACATTCTGGGTGATGAGAAACACCTAAACAAATTTGAAAGAATAGAAGTCATGTAAAGGATGTAGTTGAACCACAATAAGATTCAATTTAAAATCAATAAGAAATAGAAATTCCACAAATATTTGGAGATTAATCAACACATTTCTAAATAACATATGGATCAAAGAAGAAGTTTTAAGATAAATTTTAAAATATTTTGAACTAAACAAAGAAGGGAAATAAAACTTATCAAACTGTGTAAGGTTGCAGCAAAAACAGTGCTTGAAGGAAAATTTATAGCATTAAATTTAGAAAAGAAGAAAGATTTAAAAATGATTCAGCTCACATGTTAGGAAAGTAGAGAAAGAAAAGCAATATGAGCCTAAAGCAAATGAAAGAAAAGAAATAGATTCAATAAAAATTAGAGGAAAAATCAGTGAAATTAAAATTGGGGAAATAATAGAAAAAATCAAGGAAATTAAATCTGGATCTTTGAAAAGAGAGTAAAGTTTAGCCAGGGTAGTGAAGGTTAAAAAAGGGAAGACACAAACTACTAATACCAGAAATGCAAGAGATGTATGACTGTTGATAATGATGGGCATTAAATCTAAAACTTTCTAAAATAACTATCTATTTAAAATAAACATTTTAAAATGAATTATTATTAAGGGTTTACTAAAGGATATGGATTCTCTGCAGATTATAGAGTGTATAAAAAGGCTGAGCTCACAAAAGGTCTTGTTGCGTTTAGGGATCAGTAGGCTTCCAGAGATCCCTGGGAAGCCTACCCTTCTTTCCCCTTCACCCTTCCCTCTTCCCACTGGTAACCACTAGCATGTTCTCTATGAGTCTGTTTCTTTTTTTTTGTTTGTTATATTCACTAGTTAGTTTTCTTGATACCATAAGTTATATCGTATAAGTGATATCATATAGTATTTGTCTGACATTTCACTAAGCATGATACCCTCCAAGTCCATCCATGCTACTGTAAATGGCAAAATTTCACTTGGTAAAAGGCTGCGTAGGATTCTATTATGTATATATACACCACATCTTTATCCATTCATCCATTGATGGACATGTAGATTGTTCCCATATCTTGGCATTGTAAATAGTGCTGCTATGAACATTGGGGTGCATCCATCTTTTTGAATTAATGTTTTCCTTTTTGATGGGTATGATTATATGCAATTTCAAATGTTATGTGTCCAAAATCTCTGCCTCTGAGTCACTGAGCTGTTTGTGTAGCTCCTGACAAAGAGAAATCCCTCAGTTGTCTATTTCTAGGAATCGCTAGCTCTGTATTTTCAGAAAATTCAGATGGGTCAGAAAGGAGTGAGAGTAAGGAATGTCAAGAGGTTCAGGCAGGAGGAACAAAAGGTCCAATGAACTGCCACCACATCTGCCCTATTGGTAGCAAGGGATTACAGAAGGGAAGAGGTAGGAAATGGCAGTGCTCAGATATTGGGAAAGGATAGCCCAAGTGTTCACAGTTTGATAGCACCTGGACTCTACTGTTCATTCAGGTCATCATCTGTTTTAAATTGATGTATAGTTGATTTACATTGTTGTGCCAGTCTCTGCTGTACAGTAAAATGACTCAGTTCCACATGTGTATACATTCTTTTTAAAATATTGTGTTCCATTGTAGTTTATCACAGGAGACTGGATGCAGTCCCCTGTGCTATACAGTAGGACCTTGTTGTTTATCCATTCTGTGTATAATAGCTTGCATCTACTAACCCCAAACTCCCGCTCCATCCCTCTCCCTTCTTTACTACCTCTCCTCCTTGGCAACCACAAGTCTCTTCTCTGTGTGAGTCTGTTTCTGTTCTGTAAACACGTTCATTTGTGCCATATATTTGATTCCACATATAAGTGATATCATATGACATTTGTGTTTCTAACTTACTTCACTGTTGGTGGGAATGTAAGTTGATGCAGCCACTATGGAAAACAAAATGGAGGTTCCTCAGAAAACTGAGACTAGAATTACCGCATGATCCAGCAATTCCACTCCTGGGCATATACCTGGACAAAACTATAATTCAAAAAGATACATGCACCTCTATGTTCATAGAGCTGTTTACAAACCAAAACAAGGAAACAAGCTAAATGTCCATCGACAGATGAATACAGATATGCTACATATATACAATGGAATGCTACTCAGCCATAAAAAAGAACGAAAAAAATGCCATTTGCAGCAACATGGACGGACCTAGAGATTATCATACTAAGTGAAGTAAGTCAGACAGAGAGTGTCTCATCTTTAAAAAATGGCTGCCAAATGTGACTAAGTACTCACTCATTTCTGTTCAGCATAGACAATGTCCTTAACAGACAGCTGCAGGACCCTGATTACACTCTGTTTTGCTTATTAGATGCTGTGACTTATTCCGATGAAGAGAGAACAGGTCTCACTGGTAACAAAACAATCATGCTTTCAGCCCCAGTGAGCATCACCTCTGATCTAGGCTGAATTGTATATATAAAATTCGTATGTTGAAGCCCTAACCACCAATGTGACTGTATTTAGAGATAAGGCTTTTAGAAGGTCATTAAGTTTAAATAAAGTCAAAAGGGTGAGATCCTAATCAGATCGGATTAGTGGCCTTATAAGGAAAGAGAGCTCTCTTTGCATGCGCACACACTGAGGAAAGGCTATGTGAGACCACAGTGAGAAGGTAGCCATCTACAGGCCAGGAAGAGCAGTCTCACCAAGAAACCAAGCCTTGCTTCTAAAATTATGAGAAAATAGATTTCTATTTTTTAAACCACCAATACTGGTATTTGTTATGACAACCCAAGCTGACTAAGGCATCCTCCATTCTTCTTTCTTTAGCCATGGAGGATCAGTGGGAACAATAAGGAAAGTATTGCCTGCGTATAAAACACAGATAAAGAAATTCCCTGTGTGGAAGTATGGCATTTACAGTTGTTTAAAGGGCAATTTGGCTTGTCTCTTTTGTGTTTTAATAGCAGAAAGACATTTCACATAATAATTCAACTCCATGGTTCACTCTAATCTCTGTCTCTGAGTGGGGCTTTGCATTTTTTGCTTGTGATTTACATCGCCTGACACCTAATGTAATGACTCCCATTGCAAGGGCCATTGCTGCATCTGTGCAGCTCCAATCTGTCACTGGCAACGTTCTGAGAGCTGGGGTACCCTCCATTCAATCATGAAACTAGACTGAGTATAATTAATTACATCCTTTACCCCCAGCCCCACCAACTGCAACACATCACTTCTCTTAAAAACTCAGTCAAAGCAATATTTTTTCCCATACCCTCCATCCCCATCTTTTCAGTAAATGCAGACATGGTTGTGCAATCAATCTGGAAACTTTAGGCTGTTTTTTTTTTTTAATTTCAAATATTCATGAGCATATCTCTGCTGCAGATTTTAAATGTATTCTTTTAAGAAATGTATTCTTTTAGAATGAGCTCTCTAACTGGCTACTATACTTCAGGAAGATCTTTGAAACTGGAGTTTCAGCCACCTGTATGTAAGCAGCAGCCATCTCTGTGACTGTCTTCTAGGACTGTAACAGATGCTTTAGCTGATAAATAAACACCCATAATTTTATTGTCAAGTTTGCAGTTCGGTGACAGTACCTAAGCACCAGTTATTCTGTGGGCTACGTTAAATGGAGTAATAGAATGCAGGACTAGGATTTCAAGGGTGAGATTTGATATGATTGTTTAGGTTGTATCATTAGGCATTACACCAAATAATTTATCCAAGTGGATGGTCTTCAATTTTCAAGTCACTCAGATTTTGAGTGACTGATAAATTAAGAGAATGAGGTTCATTATGGGCGGTGAGAGGGGAAAAAAGTGCATCAGAAGCTTGGAAAAGAACAGACTCTCAAAACCAGCTAAGCCCATGATGCATTCCAGTGAATTGTTAGGATGCTATTATGTTAAGAAGTTCTCTGCTTTCCTATAAAGGTCTCTGAGAGTATTTTCTGTTGGCCATTAAGACAGAGCAACACAAACCAGACAGCAGTTGTGACTTGAATGCTCAGTGCTGTAAAACTATTATGTGAATCGTGTTCAGTTTACATATGGAAGATGATGGTGCCTCAGTGCTGTTTGCATCATTACAACTCAGGAGGGAAAAATGTAAAGTGAGTGGAAAAGAGGAAGGTAGAAAAAATTAATTGGAGCTTTGAGACCAAGGACATGCCCACCTGGTCAGCTTCATCTAAAGTTAAAGAAGTAAATGCTGTCTAGAGGACTCAGTCGCTTCTTTTGAATCTCTGGAAGGCTGTTAATCTCTTGCCCACATATAGGAAGCATAGCCCCTGGAACAGACTCCGGGCACTAGAAAATAGAAATCAAAATAAGGCAGAAGTTGTTGGAGTTTATCTAGGACAGTTTAGTTGCTGCTGCTAAGTCACTTCAGTCGTGTCCGACTCTGTGCGACCCCATAGACGGCAGCCCACCAGGCTCCCCCGTCCCTGGGATTCTCCAGGCAAGAACACTGGAGTGGGTTGCCATTTCTTTCTCCAATGCATGAAAGTGAAAAGTGAAAGTGAAGTCGCTCAGTCGTGTCCAACTCTTAGCGACCCCATGGACTGTAGTGCACCAGGCTCCTCCATCCATGGGATTTTCCAGGCAAGAGTACTGGAGTGGGGTGCCATTACCGAAATAATATCCTCATTACTCCAACTCTCTCCTTCAACCTATCACGATTCCTTGTACTTTAGATCTTTGTATTGCTCCTCATCCCCAGAATGTGTCCCCTTTCCTTTCATGTAATGAGTAGACTGGAAGGGGAGAGACTGTACTTAGGAAATGAGACCCTGCACTTAGGTAAGTACTTAGGTAGGAAATTTAAGTTCTAGTCTCGGCTCAGACACTTAAAACCTCTCTGACCTGAATGTCCTTACCTGACATACTTCATTGTGAGGGTAAGGATCTTTTATCTCATCAGTGCCAACAGTTCTTAAGTCTGAGCATTTACCAGCCTCAGAGAGGTTCCTGCTCTGTGGCCCATTGGCATGTAGAGGGATGTGGGATTTACTTACATCTAGGAAATAACATTGACCTGGCCCCTGAATTTTCACATTAAAAGATTAATCCTACTTACTGTGCTTGTCTTAAGTATGAATCTGTTTTATATCAGTAGTAGAAAATATTAACACTGTATTTTTTCTCTAGTCATATTTTTGTTAAGACATGAGTTTATACTGTATTCAGGGTTCATATCCTCCTTTCTTAATATATCCATCTCATGGGCTTCTTAACAGTGACCATATATCTTGAACCAAGTAATGTACACATAGTATATTAGTGGAGTCACTTTAAATGAAAGTGTCAGAAAGAAAAGCAATTCAAAGTAGCTTCTAAGCAAGAGAGGGAATGAATGACATATTACTGAGAAATCTGATGGAGGCACTTTAGTTCACATACAGCATTGACTTTCATTCTGTTTCTCAGTGCTGCTTTCTCTTGTCCTGTAAGTCTTGGCTCTTACCTGACACAAAAAGGCCCTATCCGTATGGTAAGAGGACACAACTGCCAGGGCTCCCCCTTGTCTACATTGTAAGACAAGATGTTTAAGCTCTGTGGCATCCGATTGTCTCTGCATGGCTCATGTGCGTCACATGTACCGATCTTGGTGGACAGGGATCTTGGGTCACCATGATGGGCAGGCAGTGCTCTGATTGCCGGCTAGCAGACAAAAAAATCAACAGCCCTTCACTACACTATTCCTAGTCTACTCAGCACTCACACGCCCTCGGTGAGATGAAATATAATCAAGCTGATGTTTCCAGTGATACCTGTGGAGGGACTTCTTTCTGCAGTTGTGAAATTCATTTTGTGAAGTCTTTAACAGGAATAAAAATCAAATTTTACTTTTTTCCACCTTTTTGGTAGTCACAGACACATTCACTCCCTTTTCTACATTTCAAAGTCAGGTAATTCTTGGGGCTTCCCTGGTGGTCCAGTGGCTAGGAATCCACCTTGCAATGCAAAAGTTAAATCATTCTGAAGCCTTGTAAATATTCAGACCCACTGTGTTCATTCAGTTGGTCATACATATGGCATCAGGTGCCATTTGCAATCTGCATATTATTTCATTCCCACCCAGGGGTGCTGTCTTAGCTCCTTAAATGGATAACCAGTTGTCTACTTCAGTGTCTCTTGGACTCAGACCCCACTGTCATAAATCATATTTTCATTCTCCATCTCTGGGACCACATCTTGGGTTCACTAAGTTCCACATCCTAGTGGCTCTTAGCACCAGACTCTCCATCCAGAGGGGCTGTTAACTGCTCTTGCTTTGTTATTTTCCCAGGGCCTGCTTCTTGATGTGGAGCTCTCATTTCTACAATTTCTTCTCTCTATATTTAACTGCTCCTTTGTTGACAGCCAAAATCCCATCTATTCCATACTAGAAGGGAATGTGAATGTGGAATAGAAACTTAAACTATCAGGAAACTGTTCATTTTAAGTAATTCTACTGGCTTAAATAAGTAGGAGTTTAATTATTTTCATTATTTTTCACATAAGAGCTATGTCTTGCATTGTCAAAATTTCTGTTTAAGGCTTTTCAACATGAATATGGAATCAACGATTAAAACTATCATTTAGGAAGTTTTGACTGCATGTAACAAAATGTTTTAATGTATGTCATGCAAACTACAGGCTCACATCACAGAAACTGTGTTGGTAGTAAATTTACTCCTTGTGTAACAGCTCCAGCTCATCAAGGATCAGTGCTCTTATGAGCTTTCATATTACTCTGCCATCCTGAACTTGTTAACTTTTTAAGTCAATTAATCTAGCGTGACTTCTCCTTTCCCAACCTTTGGACTTAAACCTCATGGTATTCCATGTCCAGTGGTCCTGAGCTTTTAACTGCAAGGAACAAAACAGAACTTCAGTAGCCTAAATAAATATGATGGTTGTTGCAGTGGTTCAGTGGCATCTTCAAGGAACCATGTTTTTAAGAAAGATTTTCAGTCTTCAATTCTGGTTGTCTTTTATCTGCTGGTGGTTGTCTCTTGGAATTAATAAGGCTTCTTTATTGCAGTATTCATCTTCATCTTGTTGTTTCATGAGATAAGAAGGCTTCCTTATTCTATTTATGTTCAGTTGGTAAAAAGGGGAAGTGTGAATGTTGAATGGCAAAATGGGTCTTTGCAGGTATCTTTTTTTATCAGCTACACAAACTCAGTAGACTCCTGCTTTGTTGTTCAGTCGCTCGGTCGTCTCCGACTCTTTGTGACCCCATGGACTGCAGCACACCAGGCCTCCCTGTCCATCACCAACTCCTGGAGTTTACTCAAACTCATGTCCATTGAGTCAGTGATGCAATCCAGCCATCTCATCCTCTGTCGTTCCCTTCTCCTCCTGCCTTCAGTCTTTCTCAGCATCAGGGTCTTTTCTAATGAGTCAGCTCTTTGCATCAGGTGGCCAAAGTATTGGAGCTTCAGCTTCAGCATCTGTCCTCCCAGTGAATACTCAGGGTTGATTTACTTTAGGATGGACTGGTTTGATCTCCTTGCAGTCCAAGGGACTCTCAAGAGTCTTCTCCAACTCCACAGTTCAAAAGCAACAATTCTTCAGCACTCAGCTTTCTTTATGGTCCAACTCTGTGGAAAAACCATAGCTTGACTAAATGGACCTTTGTCAGGAAAGTAATGTCTCTGCTTTTTAATACGCTGTCTAGGTTTGTGGGCTTCCCTGGTGTCTTAGTGGGTAAAGAATCTGCCTGCAATGCAGGAGACCCCTGTTCAATTTCTGGGTCAGGAAGATCCCCTGGAGAAGAGATAGGCCACCCTCTCTGGTGGTCTCGAGTTTCCCAGGTGGCTCAGATGGTAAAGAATCTGCCGGCAATGCAGGACACCTGGGTTCGATCCCTGGGTTTGGAAGATCCCCTGGAGGGAGGGCATGGCAACCCACTCCAGTATTCTTGGCTGGAGAATCCTGAGAGCAGAGCCTGGCAGGCTACAGTCCGTGGTATTGCAAAGAGTCAGACACGACTGAGCAATTAAGCACAGCAGCAGGTTTGTCATAGCTTTTCTTCCAAGGACCAAGTGTCTTTAATTTCATGGCTGCAGTCACCATCTGCAGCATTTTGGAGCCCAAGAAAATAAAGTCTGTCACTGTTTCCATTGTTTCCCCATCTATTTGCTATGAAGTGATGGGAATGGATGCCATGATCTTTGTTTTATGAATGTTGAGTTTTAAGCCAGCTTTTTCACTCTCCTCTTTCACTTTCATCAAGAGGCTCTTTAGTTCCTCTTCATTTTCAGCCATAAGGGTGATGTCATATGCATGTCTGAGGTTATTGATATTTCTCTCTGCAATTTTGATTCCAGCTTGTGCTTCATCCAGCCCGGCATTTCGCATGATGTACTCTGCATATAAGTTAAATAAGCAGGGTGACCATATACAGCCTTGACATACTCTTTTCCCAATTTTGAACCAGTCTGTTGTTCCATGTCCAGTTCTAACTGTGCTTCTTGACCCGCATACAGATTTATCAGGAGGCAGGTAAGGTGGTCTGGTATTCCCATCTCTTTAAAAATTTTCCAGTTTGTGGTGACCCACACAGTCAAAGGCTTTTAGTGTAGTCAATGAAGCAGAAGTAGGTGTTTTATTGGAACTTTCTTGCTTTTTCTATGATTGAACAGATGTTGGCAATTTGATCTCTGGTTCCTCTTCCTTTTCTAAATCCAGCTTGAACATCTGGAAGTTCTCGGTTCATGTACTGTTGAAGCCTGGCTTGGAGGATTTTGAGCATTATTTTGCTAGCGTGTGAGATGAGTGCAATTGTGCAGTAGTTTGAACATTCTTTGACGTTGTCCTTCTTTGGGATTGGGCTTCCCTTGTGTCTCAACTGGTAAAGAATCCCCCGGCAATGCGGGATACCTGGGTTCAAAATCTGGGTTGGGAAGATCCCCTGGAGAAGGGAAAGGCTACCCACTCCAGTATTCTGGCCTGGAGAATTCATTTCATGGACTGTATAGTCCATGGGGTCGCAGAGTCAGACATGACTGAGCGACTTTCACTTCTTTGGGACTGGAATAAAAACTGACCTTTTCCAGTTCTGTGGCTACTGCTGAGTTTTCCAAATTTGCTGGCATGTTGAGTGAAGCACTTTAACAGCATCATCTTTTAGGATTTGAAATAACTCAGCTGTAATTTCATCACTTTCACTAGCTTTGTTCGTAGTGATGCTTCCTAAGGCCGACTTGACTTCACACTCCAAGATGTCTGGGCTCTAGTGTCTTGATAACTGTGTCAGATGTCCTCAACAGTCTGGAAGGGTGATTGGAAAGCCATATGGAAGTAAATATAATGGTAGAATTTCCAGAACTGACAAGGAATTAAGCTATGCCTACAGTCACCTTATCTATGCTGTCCCGTATGGTTCAGTTCAGTCACTCAGTCATGTCCGACTCTTTGCGACCCTGTGAATTGCCGCACGCCAGGCCTCCCTGTCCATCATGAACTCCCGGAGCTTGCTCAAACTCATGTCCATCGAGTCAGCGGTACAATCCAACCATCTCATCCTCTGTCCTCATCCCCTTCTCCTCCTGCCTTCAATCTTTCCCAGGATCAGGGTCTTTCCCAATGAGTCAGTTCTTCACATCAGGTGGTCAAAATATTGGAGCTTCAGCATCAGTCCTTCCAATGAATATTCAGGACTGATTTCCTTTAGGATTGACTGGTTTAATCTCCTTGCAGTCCAAGGGACTCTCCAGTCTTCTCCAACACCACAGTTCAAGAGCATCAGTTCTTTGGTGCTCAGCTTTGTTTATGGAAAAAAGAAAGCTTTCTTCATATATTAAAAAAATAGGGTTTCACCTATCCAAAAGACGTAAATGGAAATCCTTACTGTGTCTTGGGAAAATGACACACAGGTAATAATCCATGGAGAATCTGACTTGGGTAAAGATTGATGCTTGATTCTGATTGGGTAACGATCATGATAAACTAGATTAGAATGGTGGGCATGGCACAACAGGGATTTGGAGGCAAGAGGTTGAAAAAGTTGTGGGATATAAACTGTTAGTCAAGGCTTTGTTTTGAAGAGTTGCTGGAATGAACTGAAAAGCTGTTTGCAGTTGTATCTTTCTGGGCCAAGTCATTTTGGGTAGGAAGGTCATATTGATGAAAATAGTGGAATAGAAGACTCATGCGAATATAGACAGGAAGCTATATAGGGTATATGACTTTGGTTCTCAGCACTTATCTACTGGGGGAGTACATGTGCCCTGCCTCCCATCACGTGTTTTTTAAAGTTAACAGAGATAAGAAGCAATAATTGAGGAAAGAGGGATAGCACTGAGTTGGGAGACTGGTGGACAGATTCATGAGAGAGGTATACATTTGAGCTATGTATGCCTTGATCATTGGTTATAAGTTTAGAACATTTGAGTGGCAACCTAGTGTTTCAATTATGTAAAGTTTAGAAATAAAATTAAATTAAAAAAAAATAAAGGCTAAAGGTTACTACTACTTTCGAGAAGGGCACGGCAACCCATTCCAGTATTCTTGCCTGGAAAATTCCATGAACGGAAGAGCCTGGTAGGCTATAGTCCAGGGGGTCGCAAAGAGTCGGACATGACTGAGTGAAAGGGGCTTCCCTGATAGCTCAGTTAGTAAAAAATCCGCCTGCAATGCAGGAGACCCCGGTTTAATATCTGGATCAGGAAGATCAGCTGGAGAAGGGATTCATGAGAGAGGTAACATTTGAGCTATGTATGCCTTGATCATTGGTTATAAGTTTAAAATATTTGAGTGGTAACCTAGTGTTTCATGCTAAAGGCTACTACTACTTGGTTAGTCATGTCTTCCTTTCTTCTTTAAGAGTTCATTCAGGGCTAGTAAAGTCATAGTCCTATGGGTGGAAAATGAAAGCAAGTTCAGCACCCCCTCCTTTCTAAATTGGAGTACAGTTGATTTATAATGTGTTAGTTTCAGGTGTATAGCACACTGATTCAGTATTACATTTTGAAGGATTGTAGGCCCTCTGAAGCAAGGTGGTATGTTTTCTTGACTGCTTTTTTATAAATGAGCTCATCTTTTGGAGCAGAGCTTCTTAGCTCTGCCTTTTTCACTTGAGGAGTGCTTCCATTAGCACCACATAAACATCACTAAAATATCAGCAGAGAAAGAAGGAATGAGGCGCTTTGTTGGACTCTAGGGATGCTGTGCAAGGATGCAAGTCCAGAGCAGCTGCTCATTTTCTCATTTCAGCTTTGTGAGTTCCTTTTCGTTCCAAGATGACTAAGCTGAGAGGAGCTCTGTTTTTTCAAACAATGAGTTAGTCACTGGAAGCAGGAGCACTTACTTTGATTTTTTTGAAGTGTTTTCTCTCTCATACATGTGTACACACAGGCATTTTTGTTAATGGCAGCAAAGAGGGAAAAACTGGTATGCAGAATGAGGGACTGCTTAAGTAGGGAGATGAATGAGAATTGCTGTTTTAGAAGGATTGGAGGTATGACTTAGGTTTTGGGACTCCATTCCTAAGACTATTTACAGACAAGTTAAAATAAAGCAATGGACAAGTTAAGGCAACTTTGCATTTCTCCTGTTCAGGTAACTAACTGATCTTTCAGATAAGACAGATGGGTGTTTTAAAGGTATGAGAAGAGATTTTAATTCCAGCACTTGTGGCATCTAATACATTTTTGAGTGTTTCCCCCAAAAGTGGCTTTGTAAAGTTCCCTCATAGCTCTTCCTAGGCCTAACAGTGTCACATTTATCCATAACCAAGCTGCAGATGTGTTGGAATTGCTGCCCTCCTTCTCCTTACTTTAGAAAAGGATCTTCCCTAGTGGCTCAGTCGGTAAGGAGTCTGCCTGCAATGTGGGAGACCCAGGTTCAATCCTGGGGTCGGGAAGATCCCCTGGAGGAGGAAATGGCAACCCACTCCAGTATTCTTGCCTGGAGAATACCATGGACAGAGGAGCCTGGCAGGCTACAGTCCTTGGGGTCACAGAGTCAGACACGACTGAGTGTCTAACAATTTCACTTTCTTACCTTAGAAAGGAAAATGCTGTAGCTCCCTCTTGTGTTATGTGAGACCAAAAACATCCTGCTTGATCCACGTCAGCAGAATCCACTCCACTAATTATCCTAAAAGTATTTCCTCAAAGCTTTTTGGGGATGGGACTTTGCTATTTGCTGTACACAGGAAAGAACCAGGGCACCCAGCTAATCTGTGATTTCTCATCTCACTTCCTACTTTTCTGCAGTGTTCCCAAGGGCCTCTTACCTGGAGGATCACCTTTTTCTGGCAGTTTGGGATGATTTTCCTCATGAGGTTGTAGTCCACTTATCTGCCACGTAGTCCATCAAATCTTCTACAGTTTCATGTCCAAATAGAGCAAGTGGAGCTTGCTTTCACTGTGGCCCCCTCTTGCCCTATGATCGGGGTCACTTCATTCTGTATCCTGACTTTTCAGCTTGAGCAGTCACTGGTTTCTTTGCCCTTCCATCTCCAGAGTAAACATGTCAAGTGTTCCCAAGTCTCTCACATTCTAGCACATGAGTTTGGAATTAAACATTTTAGCTGCTTAATAAGTGTGCAACCAGAGTGTGAGATGCAGCCACACATCTCTTTTGGAAGTGATTCCCCAATCTTAGTTCCTATGCCACACTTGACTTCCATGTGGGAGTAGGGGAAATGCCACAGTGCTCCTTATTAATGACTTTCCTTACTTTAATTTATATTTGATAACTAATTGATATTCTACATAAGTGTAGCAATTCTTATATAATGTGTTTTTTTTTTTATTTACTGATTTTGCATCTTTGCCAATACTGCAAGAAGAGGGAAACTCTCATTTTATAGGTCATTTAAAAGTTATTTAAGTTAAATATACTGATTGTTTCAAAGATTAACAGTTTTGCAATTATATCTTGAGGACAAAACCATAATAGAATTGCTTCATTTAAGTGTGTGTGCCTTTGAAATTCTATAGACGGTAGTTTTCACTTGTTCAGTCTCCCGTCTCATTTAACCTGGTCTCTTCATGTGATAGCTTGATGTTCCAGTAACAGTTCCAGCCCATTTAATTTTACCCCCTTCCTGTCCTGCTGGCCCTCATCTTAAAACTTTGGACACTGTTTTCTTAAGGAAAGTTAGAGTTCTTTGATCCCAATCCTTAAAGGACTCCTACTTGTCCAGCTTTATGATTTCCCTTGGGAAAGACAGTTTCACTCCATGCTGACTGAAAATAAATTGGAGTACAGTTGACGAGTACAGAATGATGAGTACGCCCACTCGTCATTCTCTGGCACTCCTTAACTTTGTGGTCAGTTCATGAGAAGCAGCCATGCAAGGTAGCATGGCTAAATGACAGTCTTAAAAAAGTGAATGCTCTGAGTTTCTGAGGCATGAAAACTCAGCCCTAGCACTCATTCTGAATGAACTGAGACTTGGACTCAATCTTAAAAGGAAGAGTAGAACTAAGACGAAAATAGGGAGATTATGCACAAACTTCAGACAGAGAAGAAATGCCATAAGAAGTTGAAATGGCAGAAAACCCATGAACTCTTACGTAACAATAGCCGAAAGTGTGTGTGTGTTAGTCACTTCAATCATGTCCGACTCTTTGCGACCCCGTGGACTGTAGCTCACCAGGCTTCTCTGCCCATGAGGATTCTCCAGGCAAGAATATTGGAGTGGGGTGCCATGCCCTCCTCCAGGGGATCTTTCTGACCCAGAAATCAAACCTAAGTCTCCCACGTTCCAGGCAGATTCTTTACCTTGTGAGCCACCAAGGAAGCCCCAACACTAACTGAATTTTACTTGATACATTTTCCTTGAGCTGCCATTTTCCAGTATATTTGTCTTACAACTTGTCTGAGGTCGGGAGTGCTTTATTGCTTCATCTTCACATCTTGTACATAGTTGATGTCCATATTCGACTAGGTACCAACAAATATTCTGGTTTCAATGTAACAAGTGCACTTTCTCATGAAAGAGCACTTTCTTAATGAAATCGTATTTAATTTCTGGAAAATAATCTACATTCTGTTTTCCTAATCAACTATGTCTTATTAATAGCACTAACATAATCATTTTAAAAGAATGAAAAACAACAACAAAAAAGCTCTGCCAAACCTGTCTCTGAGAAAAGGTTCAAAGCTTGAGTAGTTCATGGGAACAATTTGCTAGTGGAGATTTCTTCTCATTTTGGTCCCGGCCTCCTATGGAGAGATTTATGTGCAGTGTATGTCAAGAGGCAAAATAATGGCATTTCTCTGCTATACAATGACTTGGACATTTGCTGAGTGCAGAAATGCACCTTTAAACCAGAGAAAGAAGCAGTTTGCCCTGATCCAATCATTTTGAAAAGCCATGTGCACTGAAGCTGGGGCCAAACATAATGACAGGATTTAATTGCTAATGCCCTAGAGGCAGTGTGCCTCTTGATGTGTTGACCTTTAACCCAGACTTGGGAAGTTGAAAAAAGAGAGGGGATGGTTTTCCCTTCCCCCTCCCGCATCTGATCCTGCCTGCCTCTAACCCTGTCCACATACTCCTAACTTTCATCTCTCCACCCCCATCCCCATTAGTTACTTCCAGCTTTGGGGCCAAGGGAGAAAGAGTGAAAGAACCGAAAGGAAGAAGGCAGTAGCATTTGAGAAGGAAGTCTACAGGCAGTTGACAGCTGCTCAGAAGCACGGGGCAGAAGTACAGCTACAGAAATGGGAGCTGAACTCCTGGTCCCCTGATGCTTCTACCCCACCCCCAGCCCCGTCCCCAATATCTCATGAGATTTAGGCTATGTCTCCATGTTTCTGTTCTCCACTCCCATTTCACCCTTTCTAGTCCATATTTATAATCACTTCCTTCTGACACCTGACTTTTCCTTCTTCAGTTCAGTTGCTCAGTCGTGTCTGACTGTGACCCCATGGCACGCCAGGCCTCCCTGTCCATCACCAACTCCTGGAGTTTACTCAAACTCATGTCCATTGAGTCAGTGATGCCATCCAACCATCTCATCCTCTGTCGTCCCCTTCTCCCGCCTTCAGTGTTTCCCAGCATCAGGATCTTTTCATATGAGTCAGTTCTTCACATTAGGTGGCCAAAATATTGGAGTTTCAGCTTCAGCATCAGTCCTTCCAATGAATATTCAGGACCGATTTCCTTTAGGATAGACTGGTTGGATCTCTTTGCTGTCCAAGGGACTCTCAAGAGTCTTCTCCAACATCACAGTTCAAAAGCATCAATTCTTCAGTGCTCATCTTTCTTTATAGTCCAACTCTCACATCCATACATGACTACTGGAAAAACCATAGCTTTGACTAGATGGACCTTTGTTGGCAAAGTAATGTCTCTGCTTTTTAATATGCTGTCTAGGTTGGTCATTTCCTTCTTACTTGGTTATTAATGGCAAAATCTTGAGCAAAATTATATTCATAGCTCTATTACACATCTGCACCATGGCAGCCGGGCAGCTAGGTATAGCTGCAGAAAAACTCAAACACGCCCATTGGTTTCGCTGTAAATTCATGACCACTAGCCTGAAGTGGCCCCTTTGTGCTGCTCAGCACGTTTACCAGTCCACTCACTCTCTTGGTTTACTTGTTTACAAAACGTTCGTACCTTCTTTCTCTTCTGTCTTGAAGTTTCTTCACTGATCTCCAGCCATGCTGATCTGCTTTCTGTTTATAACATGTTAAGCACACCTGAGGGCCTTGTTACTTATTCTTCCTCCTGCCTGGAGCACCCTGCATCTAAGTGTTTGCTTCCTCACTTCCTTCAAGGCCTTGCTATGTGATGTCATCCTTATCAGTCCAGCCTTCTCGGGCCACTCTAGGGAAGGCAGCAAGTACATCCCCATCAAGCCTGGGGCACACCCTGTCCTCTTAACTTTATATTTTCTTTGACAGTTACCACCATCTGGTATTCTATATATTTTATGTTTGTATATTATTATCCCTCTACTAGAATGAAAGTTTTATGAAATCTTGGGTTTTTTTTTCATTCTTCTATAGCTAGTGCTTAATACAATGCTTGCTAGTGTGCCATACAAATTTGTTTCAGGAATGAATGAATAATGAATGCCTATTGGGTTTTGAAAATCCCCTCTTCCCATTTGCCAATACCAACATATTCATAACCATGTTTTTTGTATGGTGACCATAGTTTCTAAGCCCAGATTAAAACGTGTCACCTAATTGGTGGGGAAAAACCTTTTATTTTGCACTGTCTTGGGAAATTCAATGTGCTTATTAAGTATATTCTACCTAGAATCATAGTCTTATAGCATAGAGTCCTCAAAGGAAAAAGATGATCATTTTTCAGTTATCTGAATGGCCCCGATAGTGTATTTGGCTTATCTTAGGACACTAAGCTATGTTTAGTTTAAAATAAGTGTGAGTTGAAGTTGTTGGGTTTTTCCAGCTCTTGTTTGCGCTTTGTGGAGATACCTAGGAATTACTGGAAATCTCTGCTAATATCCGGTCCCATCTTTTCTAACTTAGTGCGTTCAGTGCCTGGCATAGCACCTCATGGGTTCAGCATCATCTCTACCCAGTAAGGCTTGCTTGAGTAACCGGGCAGGATTTCTCCCCATATGCAAGGTTTGCCTTTGCTCTCTCACTTCAAATTCTTGAAATAATGACAGCATGAATGGTGGGGATAAGGGATACAGAGGGGAAATACTCTAAAAGCCTCACAAGTCCTCATTACATTATCTTACTATAGAATGGATAACCTGGGTTTCCAGGTTCTCAAGTTTGCAGGCATTCTTCCCAAGGACCAATTTCTATTTGCTCTGCAAAACTTTAGGTTAAGCCTCATCATTTTGCAGAGTTGTGGATAGGGCTTGAGAAATCTCAGTCCAGGTGATCTTCTCTTTTACAAAATACAGCTCCCACCTGTGGTATGTGTTAAGCTCAAGAAAATGGCAGTGAAAGGATATTTTCCCAGATTCTCCCACTGGAAGCAAGGCCCCTTTAACTGTGATGTTTACGCAGTGATGTTTGGAGTCTAAGATGTTTAGTGACAGTGAGTGCTCACATACTTTTGTCCCTGAGAACACTGACCACAATACTTGGCATGAAGCAGACACTCAAGAGCTCATAATCAGCATAAGGCAGGTGCTTAGCAAATACTCAGTGACCAAGAAGATGAGTGTAAAGTAAATCAGTAGAATAACAACAAAGCAGACATTTCTACCTGGAGTATTTCTACCTTAGGATCAAGTTCTTGACACTGTAGGCCATGTCTCCAAATATGATAGGAGTAGTGCAACTTTATGAGTTTCTGGCTATACTTTGAGATCAGCAGCTAGCCCAGTGTGTTGCACTAGTAGGTGATTAATCAAACAGTGTACTGAGTTTGTGGACAAAAAGGAGAGAAAAGCACCTTGACTTTCATAAGTTTTAAATGTAGCTGTCATCCATATGTTTTGAATTTGGTGAGGGTCTGGCAAAGGAGGAAGAGTATCATACGTTTACTTTAGGCTGTATAGAATAGTCACAAAGTTCTCTCCAGATGAGTTTTAAAGAACTGATACATTTTGTAGGTTCTTTTCCATATACTTCTCCTGATGTGGTATAGCTCAGACCTTTGGACTTATTTTGGATTTGAATGAATACAAGTGTTATTACAGTATTCCTACCAATGACCTAACCTGTCAGACTCACTTGGCCGTTACAAGGATTAAATGACAGGTAAAGAACAGTTTAAGAAACACAGTCATTTTCCAGTCCTTCTCTGATGACTCCAGTGTTGGAGCTGCATGTGAGTTAAAGATGCAGCTGCGGTGTAAGAACAGTAAAGGCTGTGAACCATGTGAGGGCCTGTGTTGTGTTCTTTACCTGTGTATTCTTATATTATAATCCCATCTCCCTGAAACCAAATTTGTTATTTAAAAATAGCCCTATGACCTCAAGAAGTTATGTAAGTTTTTTGAGCCTCAGCTTTCCTACTTAAAAAAATAAAGTTACACTATCTTAATGAACCATTCCATGCATCATTCCATGATTCTGAATTGCTAGGTTTTACCTTCCTTCTATGAAATATGACAATCTCAGCTGCCCCTTTGAGTACCAGATTGCACCATTTATACTTTATGACAAAGTAATGATCACAGACAAAATTCGCAAGTGCACATTTTGGTCTGAATACATTTCTCAATCCTCACCTTCTGGCTTGGGAGGATGCACCAGCAGGCTCTTGCCAAGAACCTACAAATCTCTCTTGTGCCTTAATTTTCTTATCTGTAAAATAGAGATAATTATACTTTATGGGTTGTTGAATGGGTTTAATTAAATAATGCTTGGCAGAAAAAAAAATATAATATAAGAATACAAACTATCTAATAGAAAATATATCTAATAAAATAAAAGATAAGGTAAGAAATGAGATAAAATTTAAACCTATTTGGAAAAGTAACAGTGCTTTGTCAATTGGCAATTTTTTGGTTCTCTTTTGAAAATTGAGTTGACTGTTAACATAAAAACAAGCCATCTTTATCATACTGATTTAAATGTCTTATAGTAAATAAATGTGATTTTTTAAATTGAAAAAAAAAAAAAAAAAAAAAAAAAGAACTGATACATTTTAGTTTAAAATCTTCCCCCAAACCTACCAATCAAAGGAAACCCTAAAAGCCTTTGAGTGATGAGGCAGAATCAAGAAAGGAGATTTAAGCTAAAGATGTGCTAGGAAGTGAGCAGTGACCATTAAACTGTGTATCAGCAACACAGTCCTTAATCTTCACTTCCAGTACTCGGTGGGCTCAAAGAAGTCTCCTTTAAGTTGAACTGGGAAGAAGGTATGACAAGTAGAGCCATCGTTTTGGAAACATGTCTCTACACTGTTTCTGAAAGCAGAGAGTGGAAATGCCGTGGGAGTCTAGATTATCTTGGCTATCATTTCAAAGAATGGATAACCATTTTTGATAAATACAGATTAACTGGGATCACAGCATTTTAAAATGCAAACTAGAAGTGGTTCTGTTGTAGGAAGGGGGAGGCCCCCTTACAGGGCCCCAAGAGCGGGCTCTTGTCTAACACTCGGAAAAGAATTGACAGAGGAGACACGTGCTGACAAAGCAAGAGATTTTATTGGGAAAGGGCACCTGGGTGGAGAGCAGTAGGGTAAGGGAACCCAGGAGAACTGCTCTGCCGCGTGGCTTGCAATGTCGGGTTTTATGGTGATAGGATTAGTTTCCGGGTGGTCTTTGGCCAATCATTCTAATTCAGAGTCTTTCCTGGTGGTGCACGCATGGCTCAGCCAAGATGGATGCTAGCGAGAGGGATTCTGGGAAGTGGACGGTCAGGCGGTGTCTCCTTTCGACCTCTTCTGGTTGGTGGTGGCTTATTAGTTCCGTGTTCCTTACCAGGACCTCCTGTCATAAAACAACTCATGCAAATGGTTACTATGGTGCCTGGCCAGGGTGGGCAGTTTCAATCAGTGTGCTTCCCCTAACAGTTCTGGGGTTGTAGTTCCTCTCAAGTGGTTGAAATAGGAGCAATTAAGACTTTTTGTGGAGAGGAATAGTTTAAACTCCTACTTAGCACCAATAGTAGGACAGTGAACTATAAATAATCCAAGCAGTTGAATTTGCAGTTGTGCTTCAAAGTTTTTATGGCCCCATTTCCATCATGATAAACATAATCATTCTCACTTGGATTCATATGCACTTTTTTATATGGATGAGTGCAATCCCTACTTTACTAAACATAGGTTGATAGATAAAATACTTGATAAAACAAAAATCTCATTAATGTTTGCTTCACCAACTTTGAGTTTTTGATAATTTGGATAGGAATCAAGCAGAAGTTTCATTTACTATTATTCATAAAGATAGGGTTTGTTGAGCAAGTTAATAACATAGACAAGATTCAGGAATAATATTAACTATGTAGGGAGAAAACATAGTTTCCAATCAATTCTTGGACATATGCTTTCTGATAAAAAACATTTGTAGTGCTAAGTGCTGAGCTATTCATTAATTCAGATTGGTTCACTACAGTTATTCAGAAATTTAAAATTTTGAGTAATTAAGTACATCCAATCCTTCCTGGCTGGTTTTGAGTACAGGGAGCTAGCGAAGGTTATATGGACCCTGTGGCCAGAGCTGAAGTTAGCCAATTCTTTGATACCTGCTTTAAGCAGTGGTAGTTAGGCCCCCACCCTACACGGGGTAGAATGTATGGACTTACTCTGGTGCTACATGAAAGAAAAGAACATAACAGGATTTGGAAGGAAGTAGATTCAACTGTCCGTCTGTTATTGGGTTGAGGGTTGCATAGGGCCTCTCACTTTCTTATTCACTTATTGTGCTTGGCCTGTGGGGTCATTCTGTGACAGGGGGATTAGCATATTATATACATACATTTGAGACACTATTCATTATGCCCTTCAGCTATGTACTGAAAGTCTTCCAAGTGTTTAATGATTTCAGTTGAAGTGTGGAAATTAATCAGGATAGAATCTAGTATTGCAGTGGAAAAGAGATTTAGCGTGAGAGAGTGAGGTTTGAATTCTATCCGAGCATTTCTCTGATAACTTAAATAATTTTTCTTGATTTTTTTTTCCATAGAGGCCTTGCTTTGGAAATCAAGACTCTGCCCTCATGCAACTGTGGATAGCTCTTGAAGCATACTGGTTTTATCACTAGAAAGCTGGATTATCCAGAGCCCAAAGAGGCTCTAGGATAAAACTAGCACTTGAAACAGGATCATTCTATATAGAGAACTAAAGAACTATTTCTTTGGTGTTGTCTCCAGAGGTGAACTTGCCAACATACTGGAACTTTAAGATTGTCAATAATTCAAGATAGGTGTATTTTATTTGTAAAGAAACCATGGATCCTGTAGCAGCACATGGTTTTGTCCAATTATGGAACAAGAAGAATGGGACGTCTAAGTCGAAGGAAGCAATCGTTGAACTATCGGGAAAAAAGAAGAAAACTAAACTGGTGATCCATTTCTGTAATGGAGAAAGCAGAACTTTTGAACTACATAATAATATTAAAAACGTGATCGTTAGATCCTATGGAGAAAAAGTGAATCACCTGCATTTAACTTTCCAAAACAACAGCTTCTTTTTTATGGAAAAAATATCCTCTAAAGATGTCAAAACATTGAAGGCATTCCTGGATGGAGTCTGTCAAAATCATCTTCCACCATCCATAAGACCTGATGTGGATAGCAGTGCCTCTGCCAGCACAACAGTACAGAAGATCGTTGATGAAACTTCATTTCAAAAAGTGGGTAAGAAGTCAAATAGTCAATCTTCTGAGAAAGAAGAAAAAAACGGGACACCTTCATCTGCATCAGAATCACTAACATCTACCTATGAACAGTTATTAGAAGATGAGTATGGGAAGAGGAATAAGAAGCTCTCATGGGATTTCCAAAATGAGAGTAGCTCCGTGAAAAAGAGGAAATCCAAGAGACACCTATTAAGAATTGTAAGCCACAGTGAGAAGAAGGAATTGAGGATAAAAGGGTTAAAACAGAGTAAATTAGATTTAGATTTTTTATTTAAGATCAGTCCTTACCTACATGGCACTAATCTTGTCCCAAAACTGTCTGAGAATATATATTTCACATTTCTGTCAGAAGCAGCGTATGATAAGGATGACCCATATTGGGACAGACTCAAGCTGACTCTTGACTACTACCCGGAGAAACTATGGCAAGGCTTCCCCAATTTGGGAAACACCTGTTACATGAATGCAGTTCTACAGTCTTTATTTTTGATTCCATCATTTGGTGATGATTTACTCAATCGGAGTTACCCATGGTGTAAAATTCCCCCTGATGCACTTAGCATGTGCTTGGCACAGATGTTTGTCTTGAAAGACATTTATAACATTAATATTAAGAAGAGGTTACTTGTGAATATTAAAAAAACCATTTCAGCAGTTGCAGAGATATTCGCTAACAACAGGCAGAATGATGCCCATGAGTTTTTGGGTCATTATTTAAGTCAGATGAAAGAAAACATGGAAAAATTAAACACACTTGGGAAGACTAAAATTGAATCTAAGGAAGAAAGGTCACCTCAACCATTTTTTGCTGGCAGTGCAGCCAAGCAAGCACTCCTTTGTCCTGTCATCACTAATTTCGAGTTTGAGTTGCTGTGCTCTATTACTTGTAAAGGCTGTGGGCACACTGTTCTTAAGACAGAAGTGAATAATTACCTCTCCATCAATCCTCCCCAAGGACAGCAAGCACTTCCCTTTTCTATTCAATCTAGTCTTGATCTTTTCTTTGGAACAGAAAATCTAGAGTATACATGTGAGCAGTGTAAACACAAGAAATCTCATATAAAGTATACATTCAGTAGGCTACCTAGGGTCCTTATTGTTCATCTGAAGCGCTATAACTTTATTCAGTTTCGGTCCTTAAAGAAGGATGACCAAGAAGTCATTATTTCCAAAAATTTAAAGATATCTTCCTATTGCAATGAAAATACCAGACCACCATTTCCTTTAAACAAGAAAGCACATCTTATGAATCTCAAAGTTTTAAAAATCTTTCGAAACATAAATTCTGAAGCTATCAGTAAGTTGACACCGTCAGCAAAGATGGCCTTGGAATTCATGAATTCTTTGCCTTCACACATTGTACCAGACGAAGAGCCCGAACCACAAAAAGATCATGTTCATCATGAAGATTCAAGAGAAGAAGAGAAACAAAAAGACCTCGGAAAATGCTCTGTACTAGAGATACTAGACTCTGCATTGGCAAACTCACAAGATGGAATAATCGTTGCAAGAGAGCTGTTAGCAGTGGCCTTAATGATGAATATGGAAGACGGCTCATTTTCTCTGAGAGAGATAACCGTCAGCGACCCAGATGTATGTCAGAGAGTGTTTGAAAATCCAAAACTAAAGGACGACGAGAGAATGAGTATGTTTGCAGATTTTGATGCTGTGGCTAAGACCACCGAAGATAAAGATGAAAACGCCAACATTTCAGAAGTTTCCTCAGTGGCTGAACAGACCCCAGATAAAGAAAGGATGAAAACCTATGAACAAGCCCTTTGGCTGGCACTGCTTCAAAGCATTCCAAAGACAAAGACTCAAAAGAAAAAGTGCACAGAGAAACTCAAAAGACCAAAGGAATCAGGCGTCCGGGGAACCAAGGTGAAGTCCCCAGGTGCATCGGGTCGCAATAAAAAGCCTGGAAAAAAGGGCTCTTTACGTACAGAGAAGACAGAAGCTGCATCCAATGAACCAAAAGGAGAAGCTGAGATGGAAGACCGTCAGGCCTACCGGCTCATTGGTGTTCTCAGCCATCTTGGGAAGAGCCTAAATTCAGGCCATTATATCTGTGATGCCTATGACTTTGTAAGGCAAGAGTGGTTCACTTACAATGATTTGCAGGTGTCAAATATCGAAGAGGCCACAATGCAAAAAGCTAGACTTTCCTCTGGGTATGTTTTCTTTTACATGCATAATGAGATCTTTGAAGAGCTGTTGGAAAGGGAGAGCTCCCCACCTTCAAGCACAGAGGCAGGGAAGACCTCTCAAGAGCAGGAATAAAGACAGACTTAAATTTCACAAATCTGCTTGACTGCCTCTCTGGCTATCACTTTCTCCATGGAAGGAAAACTTTCAACTCTAGCCAAGCACAAAGGAGCAACTAGCATCCAGGACCAAAGTTTAAGCAGAAACACTGACTTGAAAATAAATCTTTGTTCTAACCCTGATCGAGACACCTTAACCCACAGTCCTGTGATAAACATTCATCTCCCCTACTAGACTAGAACTGTGCGTTCCATATTCTACTAATGCAGTGAATTTTGAGTGTGGTCCTCAAGCCAGTACTATAAGAAACATGGAAGGACTTGTGAGAAATGCAGTTTCTTGATTGCACCATGGACCCACTAATTCTGAAACTGAGGAGAGAGGCAGCAGTTTGATGGCGAGCTTCCAGAAAGTTGGAGAATCATTTCCATAGTGTGTAGAGTATCTTGGTGTATTTTCCTGTTGTATATTTGAATTGTTTATATTTTGTAAAGGAGTTTGATCACATTTTTTCTTATATTCATTCATACCTTTCCTTTGTAAGTGTATTAATATTAACATCAAAAGACACAAAATTACTCTTCTGCTGATCAGATTCAGCAGTTTGATGGGAAAAAGCAGTTTCTGAAGTTCTAGCAAAACAAATGAAAAAACTAGTTGCTGAAGTCCTGGCAATAAAACAATAGTTGCTAGGGTCCTGACAATAAACACTAAATGAAGCCCGTCGTTTATGCATCCTTTTGGGCGTACATAGATGAGACTGAACACCATATCAAGTCTACAGATTGTTTGCTTAACTTTTCCTTAATGCCAAAAGGGCTGTATACCATCAAGCTTAAACCCTGAGAACGGAGAAGTTGATTTGCCCTCAAGAAATTCAACACGTTTTCCTGTTTGTCTGCTGGCAAAGTGTTCGTGGTTATCTAAGAGCGCCATGCCATTTTCTTCAGAGGGACACTTGCACTGCCTAAAAGGAATATTGATGACCAGAACTTTACCTGAAGGCTTGACGAAGCTTCACTCAACTTTATAAGACTTAATTCCAGATTTCTTTTACTTACTTAAACCTTATAGTATGGTGGCCTTATTCCTTCAATGAGTAAACCATACATGCTTTAAAGTGTACTTGTAGGATTTCAAAGTCTTGTTACTGATTTGATACAGTGTCAAAAAACCTGTGCCTGGATATGATCTGCTTCTGGGTAAAAGCCTTGTGGATCCTGAGGTGGTCATATTCTGTTGAAGTGCCATGTAATTCAGGGATTTAGTAATTCTGATATTAAGTTCATGCCATCTCTGTAACTTAGCTTCTTGCTGTCTTTGAGGCAGTGAATTTGTAATGCCTTGTACCTTTGCTATTAACAAATGATTTGTACTAAGAGACTTTCTTACATCATATAAAAGGATTGAACTTTTCAGTCCCACCTTTTCCAGCATGGGTGAGTCCCCCTTATGGATGGGATATGGTTCTACTATGGCTATATTAATCCAAGGGCATGTTGATGCTGTTCATTCTGGAGGTCCTTAAAAGAAGTGGATGAGAATTCATTGGTGTGAGAAAGTTTAAAACTGCCCTCTGAGAGAAAAACCAGATTCTAAAGTTTGGGAAAATAAGTTTGTTCAGAACACAGTGTGTCTAAAAAGAGGTCTGAATGGAAGCTAAAGATTGCTGAGTTTGGCGGGGGAATGTTTCCTAGGTTGAATTATCTCTGTGGAAGGTGTTGAAGACACAATAATGAGATTTGTTCAACTTGTGTAGCACCTCAGCAGCTGGAGTTTGGAATTAGATTTAGAGGAAGAGAGTGACACTCTGTTTTCCAATTTCAGATTTTTTGCTTCTAATAGAATAGTTAAATCTGAACCTATTTTCGTTGGCATCAAAGCAAGAGTTTTGGAAAGAGTGAGGGAAAGTCATTTCCTTTTTAAAGGAGAATGAAGATGCTAGTTTTTTTTTTTTAAAGCTTAATCTGCTACATTTACTTTCCATTTCTTTATTGTCTTCCCTTTTATTATTTTTTTTCCTTTTGAATGACTTTTAAGTTTATTTTATTTTTATTTATTTATTTTTATTTTATATTTTATTTATATTTTTATTTCATATTTTATTTATATTTTTATTTTATATTTTTATATTTATATTTATTTATTTATATTTTGAATGACTTTTAAGTTTATTTATTTTTTTTACTTTACAATATTGTATTGCTCTTGCCATGCTAGTAGTTTTAAGAGATTAAATTTTTTTGGTATGGAGTATAGAGTGTTATACATTCTGCATATGCTGCTCTTCAGCTTGTTGCACTTCCAAATGCAGGGCAAATGAAAAGGCGAAGAAGGTTCTGGTATCCATGAGAGGAAGGCTCTGTCCTCTGGGACAGATAGTTTGGGTGGAATCCATCACTGTTCTGTGAGAAAAAATTCTTGGTGCACAATGAGTGGCTGTATACTGTTTACCTATTACATTGTTATTTCAAATAAAAGTTAAAAATTCTTAAGTGACTCAGTGACTACTTATTATGGATTTTAATTGGTTCTCTATTTTGCAGATCAGGTTTCTGGGTAATCTGTGGATATAAAACCTTTCGTTGACACTCTGTATGAGTTTTCTACTGGTTCTTTAAAAAATTAACCACAAGGCTTCCCTGGTAGTGCAGTGGTAAGGAATCTGCTTGCCAGCAAGGGACTTGAGTTTGATCCCTGGTCCGGGAAGATCCCACGTGCTGTGGAGCAACTAAGCCTGTGTGCCACGATTATTGAGCCTGTGTTCTAGAACCCATGATCCACAACAACAGAAGAGTAGCTCCTGCTCCCCACAACTAGAGAAAAGTGTAGCAACGAAGACCCAGCACAGCTAAAAATAAATTAAAAATTTTTTTAATTACTACAAAATTAAATGGCTTAAAGCAACACAAATTTATTGTCTTAGAATTCTGGCAGTCAGGAGTCGAAGAGTCATCACTGGGCTAAAATCAAGATGTTGGCAGGTCTACAGTCTTTCCAGATCCTCTAAGGGGACGACAGTCTTTCTTTCTCAGCTCCTGGAGGCTACCCACATTTCTTGGCTCATGGCTTCATTCCTCCACCTTCACACCCCACAATGCTGTACTGAGTCCTCACACTGCCATCTCTGGTTCGCCTGCATTCCTTTGCCACTTTTAAGAACCATGGTGAGACTAAGCCAAGATAATTCAAGATAATCTCCCTACCTGAAGGTCAGCTGATTAGCACCCTTAATTCCCATTTGTCTCCTAACAGTATTGTCACAGCTTCTAAGCGTTAGGGTGTGGACATCTTTGGGGGACCCTTACTCTTGCCACCACACAATAGTAGAAGGTAATGGGAAACACAGCAACAAAGAGTAGAGTGATTCAGGACACGGACCCCTGGGAGATCATTTTAGTACCACCACCAGGTGAAGAACCCAAAGCATCTGATGTTTTAACCAAGGATGAAGTAAAACTGTAATCAGTAATTAAGCAAAAATCTTGAGACCAGTTACAGAAACAAGGTCTATAGTAGCTTTGCGTATTTTCTCTATGTCTATCATATGAGTGTGTCTGTTTGTACATACTCAACCATTGTCTTTTTCTCTGTCCTGCTTCCTATTTTTAATTTTATATACAAGTTATTGGAAGTTAATTTTACAGCTTAGTTTTTGAAGGTAACAACAGAATATTCAATGACTGCCTGACTGAATTGGAGGGATAATTAACAGATCCCATGATGGATGCAGTGACTTGGGACTGAGTCATCTAATCTGGGGGGAATGGTGAACACACAAAAGGATTGATGTGTCTCTTAGGTAGAAACATGGGATCATTCTGCTGCTGTAAAAAGTTCAAATGTACGTAGGGGTACAAAGGGAAGCTGAATAACCGAAGACGGGCAGTGCCGGTTAACAACGCACTGCCTCGGCCCCATTCACCCTTCAGTACATGATCTGTGACAGCGGGCAGAATTCCTTTAGGCCTTTCTCCTTTACAGTAAACACAGGTTGAGCTTTCTCAGTAGAGGGTGCATGAGGTACACAGCAAGTGAAAGGGGTTCTCTTGCCATTTCCAGTTGTCGAGGGGGGTTGGCACTGTGAGCTGTGATGTGAGAATCTAGGAGGTTCACAAACCCAGCCATGGAACCAGAATGTAAGGCCCTTGAGACTTCCCAGTTCTGGCCTGGCCCACCCTGGAGATGACTAGCTGCTGTCCCCACCTGGACACCATGTGCCCTGACTCCCTTTGATCATGTGCTTTTCCCAGGTTTGGATTCCACAGGCCTGATGCCCACAAGGCCACACACTGCAGGCCTCCTGCTTCTCCAGCAGCCTCTGTCCCTCTGCAGGGCTGAGTTGCTGGCCAGTGGCATTAGCCCTCCTTCTGAGCGACTAACACTTTCACTTTAGTTTCACATGTACAGCAAAGTGATGCACTTATATATGTTCATCCTTTTTCGATTCTTCTCTCATGTGAGTTACCACAGAATATGGAGTATAGTACCCTGTGCTATACAATAGGTCCCTGTTGGTTTATCTATCTTCTAGGTAGTAGTGTGTGTATGTTCATCCCAAGGTCCTGATTTATCCCTCCCCTCCCCCCACCACATTTCCCTTTTGGTACCCATAATTGTTAAATTGCTTTTGCAGCATAAAATTTACTGCATAAAATGAGCAGTTTCCAAGAATGGAATCTGACAGCTACTCCTATTTCCCTGTTCTAATTCTACGTCTAGAGGTCACCAACCACTGAAGCTTCTGGAAGGCATCTCTGCCATGGTAGCACTTAGAACATTCACAACCAGGATTCTCAGTAGAAAGGCATACTTCCTTGCTTCTTCCTTGCAATTTTCCTTGCACATCACAAAATTTCCTGTCATAGAAATGCAAGATAGATGGATAGATGGGTTGATAGATAAGTAGATGGATAGATAGATGAAATGGCCACTGATTTTGTGTTAGATTTCAGGAAGAGTGGAATGTCATAAAGTAAGACTATAGACCAGAGTTCAGTAGACCATAGTCTGTGGGCTAAACATGGCTTGCTATCTATTTTTGTAAATAAAACATTATTGGGATACAAGTCCTGATGATTCATTTACATATTTCTAACTAGAGCAGCCCAGTGCAGTAGTTGTGAAATGGACTGTAAAGCCTGAAATATTTACTATCTTGCCCTTTAAAAAATGCCCTTCAAAAAATGCCCTTCCTTTAGGCTTCCACTCTGATGCTGCTTGAAATCCCCCATTAGGAAGGCATCATTTGGGGATGTTTCTATTGCTATTGGAACAGTGGATGCAATACTCCACTGTTCATGAGGCCAGATACCTTTCTCTCCCAAATTTTAGCCTAGGGCAGAAATGAACACAGGGATAGCAGGGGGAGAGAGGAAGCTGGGGTATGGAGAGGTGCTGCAGGACAGGGTGTGAATGTGAACACAGTTTATCCACAGAGGATACAGATAGAGAATGGGGACCACGGCATGACAGACTTGTATGGATCCCATTCCTTGCAATATCTGTCAAGGACAAGCCCAAACATAGAAGAATGGCATGGAGAGCACCACACTGAGACTTTGAACAAATACCAAAGGATACAGAAAAGGTGCCAACTGAAGTGAATTCAGTTAACCTCAACGAGGATTAACTGAGTACTTCTTCTATACCAGCCAACAAAAGGTAGATAATCTACCTCAGAAGAGAGGACTTGATTTATTTCTGTCAGTGAGCCTACCAACCTTGAAGTAGTAGCATCAACCTTCTCCCTCAACCACCACATATTCAACCAATCCTCTGTCTCTTCCTCTTCATTCATTCCCAGTGATATCAATCTAGAGCAGACTAATCAACCAACTCAGTCAACTCATAATCCTTTGAGTCTGGGATGTATATACGAACATGTAATTGATAAAACCCACAGCACAAAAAAGAACAACTAGACTTTGAGAGGGAAAGAATTTCAGAGAAGCTGGATTCCTATTGTCTGGGCTGATTAGAGAAAATTTAAAGACATACATGGCAGTTGAGCTGAGCCTTGAACGTTGCACAGAATTCAATTATGTGGAGAAAGGGGCATCTCAAGGGAAGAAATGGGCGTAGCAATGGCATAGCATATGGATTGCCTCATTCTTATATGACGACACACAGCGGCCCTAGAAAAGGGTCTAAAACTCTGCTCCCTAAGGATGAGGCGGGTCATGAAGAGCAGCGACCAGAGCCTTACCCGAGCTATGTGACCACTAAACAGCTGGGTAAGCTGATTAATGGTCTCTTGTATCCAGAGAGACTCTTCCTTATGCTAAAGATAACACAGTAATGGGGAGGAGGGAAGTAAGTGACTCCCATACACACACCTTGCAAAATGGCACTCGACTGAAACAAAACATAAAGAAATGAAGGTGACATCCATGGCCATATTGAGACTGTATCAAAAGATTTTACAGGGACTTCCCTGGTGGTTCAGCGGTTAATACTCCATTCCTTATAACATGCCACACATCATACAATGGTCCCACCAAGTATATACACTTCCAGTTTTAAGAACAATGAGTTCTGGGATTTAACATACAACATGGTGATTATAGCTAATAATGCCGATAGAACTGTGTTAGCATAATACTGTATCGACTTGAAAGGTGCTGAGAGCAGATCTTAAATGTTCTCACCATAAAAAAGAAATGGTAGGGGCTTCCTCAGTGGTTTAGTGGTTAAGAATCCACCTTGCAACACGGGAGACACTGGTTAGATCCCTGGTCTGCGAAGATCCCACATGCCTTGGAGTAACAAAGCTCAGGAGCCGAAACTACTGAGCCCATTCACTGCAAGTACTAAAGCCCATGTACCTAGAGCCTGTGCTCTGCAACAAGAGAAGTAACTGCAATGAGAAGCCTGTGCACCACAATGAAGAGTAGCCCCTGTTCACTGAAACTAGAGAAAGCCTGCATGTACCAATGGAGACCCACCACAGCCAAATAAATAAATAAATCTTAAAAAAAAAGAATTGGTAATTATGTGACAGGATAGAGGAGTTGGCTAAAGCTGTGGTGTCATCATTTTGCAATATATAGGTGTACCAAATCCAAATGTTGTACACTTTATAAACTTATTCAATGTTTATGTATATGTCAATTATATTTCAATAAAGCTAGAAAAAAAGAGAAAGAAACCCCCCCCAAACCTTTTGTGTTCCAGGAAATGGCTTATTGTAAAGAATGTCTATTCCCATAGGATGTAGGTAAGACCTGGGCTGGCCCCCTTCTTTACCTATGACAAGGCCAGACACAGACCCTCCCAATGCCCGTTCTCTGTCTCATCAATTCAACTGAACTAGATATGCAGATGACACCACCCTTATGGCAGAAAGTGAAGAGGAACTAAAAATCCTCTTGATGAAGATGAAAGTGGAGAGTGAAAAAGTTGGCTTAAAGCTCAACATTCAGAAAACGAAGATCATGGCATCTGGTCCCATCACTTCATGGGAAATAGATGGGGAAACAGTGGAAACAGTGTCAGACTTTATTTTGGGGGGTTCCAAAATCACTGCAGATGGTGACTGCAGCCATGAAATTAAAAGACGCTTACTCCTTGGAAGGACAGTTACGACCAACCTAGATAGCATATTCAAAAGCAGAGACATTACTTTGCCAACAAAGGTCCGTCTAGTCAAGGCTATGATTTTTCCTGTGGTCATGTATGGATGTGAGAGTTGGACTGTGAAGAAGGCTGAGCACCGAAGAATTGATGCTTTTGAAGTGTGGTGTTGGAGAAGACTCTTGAGAGTCCCTTGGACTGCAAGGAGATCCAACCAGTCCATTCTGAAGGAGATCAGCCCTGGGATTTCTTTGGAAGGAATGATGCTGAAGCTGAAACTCCAGTACTTTGGCCACCTCATGCGAAGAGTTGACTCATTGGAAAAGACTCTGATGCTGGGAGGGATTGGGGGCAAGAGGAGAAGGGGACGACAGAGGATGAGATGGCTGGATGGCATCACTGACTCAATGGACATGAGTCTGAGTGAACTCCGGGAGTTGGTGATGGACAGGGAGGCCTGGCGTACTGCGATTCATGGGGTCCCAAAGAGTCGGACACGACTGAGCGACTGATCTGATCTGATTTGATTTGTTTCCATGGGCTTCCCAGGTGGCGCTAGTGGTAAAGAACCCACCTGCAAATGCATATGTAACAGATGTGGGTTCTATCCTTGGGTCAGGAAGATGCCCTAGAAGAGGCCATGGCAACCCACTCCAGTATTCATGCCTGAAGAATCCCATGGACAGAGAAGCCTGGCAGGCTACAGTCCATAGGGTCACACAGAGTCGGACACCACTGAAGCAACTTAGCACGCACGCACATGCATGGGCGTGCACACACACACACACACACACACACATGCACATTTATTTCCATTAGCCAATCTGGACATAATATTGGCTAGTTTGGCTTGACCAGACATTAGTCAAGCTTATCTCCTCCACACAGATCCCTGAACTTTGACTTGCTTTCAGCCTCAGAATGTGGAACGGCCCCTCCTTAACAACCCCT
Organism: Bos indicus; assembly: GCF_029378745.1. Classification (NCBI taxonomy): domain Eukaryota; kingdom Metazoa; phylum Chordata; class Mammalia; order Artiodactyla; family Bovidae; genus Bos; species Bos indicus. The sequence continues at coordinate 16,991,582 of NC_091789.1, read as the reverse complement.
CCTGAGAATCGGCTGACCAGCAAGAAAGATATTCCTTGATTAACTGCCTGATTATGCCACAGGCTCATCCTACTCCCCCACATCATTTTTTTCTAGCCAGAGTTCCTTTTTCCTATAAAAGAAAAACACTTTCTGCCTGCCCTTTGAGGTACTTGCATATCTCCTGTTCCTATTGCAGTAGCCTCCTCCTTACCTCCATCTCTTCTGACCTCAGTCAGGTGTTTTTTTATTATTTGACACAGTCGTCCTTTCCTTCATGATGTAGCAGCAAACTGATTTCTCCTTTGTAATGAAGATCAACCACCCCAGTTAGTAGATGAACCTCTCTTTACACCAGTTTGTTCAGTGACACAAGATCAAAATGGTCAGTTGGCACTTCCCACCTCCAGTTCCCTGAAGCCATTTGTGTGGCCCCAGGAGGAAGCATCCTTTCCTTGGGAACTAATATCTCCAAGACAGTAGAGCTCAAAATTCCTAGCATGGAAAACAAAAATGCGGGAAGTGTGGTACTGGGTGTAATAGTAACAGGGGCTGTTCCCACTGCCTCTCCCACTCCTTAATTCCTGGACTTATGTGTTCTGGGTATGGCAGACACAGGACAATCTGTGATTTCAAACATAAACTGCATCCTGGGAGGTTGAATCGCATCCTAGCAAGGTGTTTTCTCCCAGTTGACACTGTGAGTCTTCAGTAAGCCATTTCACCTCTCAATCATGCCAGGTGCTTGTGGGGTAATGGAGGGTGTCATAAGACCAGTTATTTCCATGGATACAAGGTCATGGCTGCACTTCCTTGCTGGGAGATGAGTTCCCTGATGAGATGCAAGGTTGGATTGCCATATGTCAGATAAGACTTTCTGTGAATCCAGGGATGGTGGTGCTGGCAGGATGACAAACCCATTTCCAGAATATATGTCTACTTCAGTGTGGACAAATATTTATTCCCTCTATAGGAAAAAAAGGGTTTTCCAGGTGGTTCTGTGGTAAAGAATCTACCTGCCAATGCAGGAGACGCTCATTCAATCCCTGGGTTGGGAAAATCCCCTGGAGGAGGAAATGGCCACCCACTCCAGTATTCTTGCTTGGAGAATCCCATTGACAGAGTAGCCTGGTGGGTTACAGTCCATGAGGTCACAAAGAGTCAGACACGACTTAGCAATTAAAACAACAGTGGGAGAAGAGGTCCAGGGTAATCCATATGCCCACAGGCAGGTGGCTTGTCCTGCCAAGGAATGGTGCCATATCCGGGGCTCAGCATGGATCTTTGCCCTCAGCAGGTTACACACTCAGCAGTAGCTGTAGCCGGGTCAGCCTTCCTGAGGGCAAGTCTGTGTTGTCCTGCCCACGCACAGCCTCCATCACTGCCACCACGGCATCTTTCTGTCCACCTGCTATCTTCACATCCCGTGTCCATTCGGGGTCACAGATCCACATGCCTCTCCCCTAAACATCCTCGCGTCTACACCGCTGACCGCTGACCCACGGTACACCACATTCCTGACAGCTGCCGGAAGCAGCCGCGAACTAACTCCTTTTCTCTTGCAATGTCCCTCCGACGCCCTCTACTGGCAAAGCCCAGCATCGTGCTCATTGTAAACTAGGGATGTTAAGTGAATTCTGTCCACTATCGCATAGCGGTATGGACCTGGGACTTTGGAGCTAAGATACAACACATTGATAACTGGCATAGATTCTCCACTTCAGGGCCATCAGGCCTCTGATTTATTTGGATTAGAATCCTGTGTGACTGTTGAGGTAGTAAATTTCTGAGCCTCAGTTTTCTGACCCTTGAAACATAGCTCAATGTTCAGGGCTTAATGCTTTATGTTTTCAGCAACATATTTCCTAAATACTTGAAAGTAATTATGTCCGTTTGGAATCTTGCCTAAAATCCTTGATCCTTCCTTTTTGTACCCCACAGAACCCTTGCTTCACTTAAAAATTGTAAAACAAGTCATACATTCGTTCTACAGTCCTGGATACCCCCAGAAAGGCAATTGGAGTAACTCATCTGCAAACTTGTGGCTTTAAGTGTCTACTGAAGCAAGGAAGACTTTGGGAGGTTTTACACTAACACACCAGTCCACTTTGCTTCCAGTTGTTCTGGTGCAGAGAACGTTGACTGATTTGCATTATGAAAGACTAGGTGGTAATACAAGTCCCAGAAGCTGGCCTGATGCAGCAATTATTTTCTATACCTGCTACAGGGTCTCGGGCATTGTGGGACTCAGCAGTGTCCTCTAGTACAGAGTGTACATTCTTGTGCATGATGAGTGTCCTTTTATCAGGGTCTACCCAGAGGGCCGAGGGTGGCAACGAACTGTCCATAGGATTGTCCCCAATTCGCACAAGCCTCTGTCTGATTTTGAGGGAGATAGTTTTCCACTTTGCTACATCAAACATGCAAACCCTCAGCCTCTCTGGATGCAGCAGCTTAGTTCACGGGTACTGTTACCTTAGACCACTTTGCTTTGGATAAATTCCTTCCATCTTTCATAGCCCACCTTTATGTCAGCTTTCACCACGTTCAGTCTCTGAATCCTCTGCATTTATTAATATTAGCAACCTCCATTCAGTATTCCCCCAAGACTGCCTTTCCCCATCGCTTTACATTCTACTCACCTCTTACTCTTGCTTCTCTCTCCCTCTCATAACCTTTCTTTAGAGCCCGTTAAAACTTTCCTTTTCTCAGTAGGCTGGTCTCCCCAACACTTGATAGTAATTGTACTGTCAAGGTGAATCTTTATTTACTGAAGCAATACTCCCCTCTCACTGGTGGCATTTGGGGTCTTGTGATGAAGAGACAAGAACTGGATTCTGAAATCACTCCTAAATCTGGTAGGTATAAGGCATATTTCATTTAGCCATATTTGGATTTTGTTCTAATGGCTGTATTTTTTTTCCCATCTGCGATCACATTCACAATTCTGAGGGAGAAGTTGGAGTTCAGCAAAGAGAAGTACAAGTAGTAAATGAAAGCTTTGCTGAGCAGAAACTATCCTTTAGCAATAATTATATCTATTATTGCAATAATTATCTTCTCTATAGGATTTTCAGTTTCCTCTTCTAGAAGCTTCTGATTTTCTTTTTACCCTTTTCATTTTATGAGCAATTATCTATAAATGCAACTGAAGTGCCAACGATCTGAACTGTTACTAAAACTGAAAACTATGCAGTCTGAGGAATAAATGTTAAAATTGATAATACCTTTTATGCACAGTCTCTGTGGGTTTTGTTCTTGTGTTAGAGGCACAATTTCTGTAAAGAAGGAAAACAAGCTACTGTGTTTGTATTCATTATAAGCCACCATACTAAGCACTCTCTTTGTAAGTTGGAATCCAATGGCACTAAAAGAAACCTTCCCTGTGTCTGCAACTCTGCCCCACACTGGCTGGGGTTGTAGTCAGAAGTGTTATCACAAATGTTTACTTTCATAAGGTGTAAACTGTGAAGCTGCCTTACCTTGAATACATTAATGACTGTGCCTGTTGGAGAAGTTTGAACTGTGGTGCTGGAGAAGACTCTTGAGAGTCCCTTGGACTGCAAGGAGATCCAACCAGTCCATCCTAAAGGAAGTCAGTCCTGAATATTCATTGGAAGGACTGATGCTGAAGCTGAAATTCCAGTACTTTGGCCACCTCATGGGAAGAGCTGACTCATTTGAAAAGATCCTGATGCTGGGAAAGATTGAAGGAGGAGAAGGGGAAGACCAAGGATGAGGTGGTTGGATGGCATCACCAACTTGATGGACATGAGTTTGAGTAAACTCCAGGAGTTGGTGATGGACAGGGAGGCCTGGCGTGCTGCAGTCCAGGGGGTTGCAAAGAGTCGGACACAACTGAGTGACTAAGCTGAACCGTGCCTCAGTTTCCTAATCTGTAAAAAGCACAAAAATTAATTTCTTTATCTATGAATGATTGTGGGGATGAAAAGAAATATCTTGTGTGAAAATACCATGTATAGGCTTAAGGGTTAAATTAGTAAACACAGAGGTACCTGCAATGGCACCCCAATCCAGTACTCTTGCCTGGAGAATCCCATGGATGGAGGAGCCTGGTAGGCTGCCGTCTCTGGGGTCACACAGAGTCAGACATAACTGAGGTGACTTAGCAGCAGCAGCAGCAACCTGCACTTTAGGTTTGCCTAATGGTTACAAAACCAAATCTGAGTCAGGTGAGATAACCAAATAGCACAAAACCTTTCCTTCCCAAGTTGTTGATATCTTAGAATTCTAAAGCAGTGGTCCCCAACCTTTTTGGCACCAGGGACCAGTTTCATGGAAGACAATTTTTCCACAGACTGGGAGAGGGGGATGGCTTCAGGATGATTTGAGTTCATTATATTTATTATGCCACCACTGCTGTGACAGGAGGTGGAGCTCAGGTGATAATGGGAGTGATGAGGAACAGCTGTAAATACAGATGAACCTTCCCTCACTCACCCACTGCTCACCTCTCCTGCCGTATGGCCTAGTACCAATACATGGCCCGGGGGTTGGAGATCTCTGTTCTAAAGCTCTTGCCTCCCAAGGAAATCTAGGCATTAAAGTAATGTTTTCCAGGTTGGTAAGTATTTACTAATTCTAAAATAACCCATGCTCTTTCCATTTTCCTCCTCCTTCCCATCCATCTTCTCCATGTCATCTCTTGCACCTCAATACCATTTCTCTATGGGGTTAGAGGCAGTTTCTAAGCAATTTGTTTGAGTCTGGCTTCCTGGGAATTCTAGATAGGTCCCAATCAGTGGCGTGTTGGACCCAGTTTGTATTGCTGCCAAATGTGTATGCACATTCCTTCCCAGCTTCACCACTGATATCCATTGGTACCTTGAACTTGGCCATGGTGGGAATTTTCACACCATAAAAACCGGCAAACTTTACAAATTAGGCCTTTTCTTTTTGTCTTTCAGAAAGTTGGTTGTTAAACATTTAGGAGCACACATATCTCTTTTGGGTTCTCATTTGCTTAGGGAGACATTGGTTCTCTTCCTGAAGCAGATAAGAGTGTATTTGGCTGCATGAAACCAAAACCCCAACTGAACAGTAGTGTAATACACTTGTTTCTAGCAGGCATTGTTGAGGGTCGTCCAGCTTTGCCTTCCTTAACACGTTGGCCTGGTGGCTCCTTTTCATCCAGTTATTGCAGCCTCCAGACAATACGTTTTGCATATGGCTACCAGTAAGTTCAAGTCCAGGCAAGTGTGTGTGTTTAGCTTTTCAACCTCTACAGTAGAGAAAAAGAAGAGAATGGGTACATGTATATGTATGACTGAATCCCTTTGCTGCACACCCAAAACTCTCACAACATTGTTTGTTAATCAGCTATACCCCAATACAAAATAAAAAGTTTTTTAAAAAAGATGAAAGGGATTGGATTTTCAGGGTAGAAATCGGCGCCAATCCACTCATGTTTATTGGTCCCCTGATATTAACAAGATTCAGAGTCAGTACAGAGAATAAGTTAAAGCCAGCAGACGCTTTTACTTTGTTTCTTCTAGAAACAGCTGTGGTCCAAATTGATTCCATGGAACATACCTTGCTTTCCTATAATACCATCCTCGGTTGTATGGCATTACTTACACGTGATGACTTTGTTTCACATTTGTGACTGGAGTTATGAGTCTTTATAGAGATCATCACAGAGCCACTCAGTGCTTTTATTCATAATCTTTTGTGGGATCCTTGGTCTGAAGTCCCCTGTCAGGAATCAAATATCCTTAGATGCTGGTATCTGCAGTCCTGGCCAGATGCTGATGAGTTTGGTAAGCCACATCTCCAGAGCCTCTGACCCCTATTCTCTGAGTCCACTTCCAATGCAGTGTTGATTTGGTTTCCCACTCTCCAGAGGAAAGTTATTATGAGAAAATACTTACTGTTAATGATGACCAGTGTTTGAGCTTGCTCTCCAAGGTAGATGGTGATTTATAAACTTATGGAAATGTTCAAACATTGAACATTTGAAAAGTTGAAAAGTAGTGCAGAGAAACTTTGTGTTCCCATCATCGATCCATAATTATCAACTGATGGTCAATCAAGTTTGATCTCTGCCCCTTCTCCCTTCCTATCACCATGGGATTATTTTGAAGAAAATTCCAGACATCATAATATTTCACTTGAACATGGGTGCATATGTACAGGACCTTGCTTTATAAAAGAAGGAACAGAAACCTTTATGAATGACTTCTATTAAAGATGCAATTTATAGTGAGTAGCTGCCTAAAACAGAGAGATTTTCCTTCCTTTTAGGCGTAGGGTAAGTGGAGGTACAGAAAGAATGGTGTAAAGTCCTTCCTCTAATATTTTATAGAAAGCTTTGTCCCTTCTTTAAGTAAGTAGGTAAGTAAATGAAGTCAGTCGTGTCCGACTCTTTGCGACCCCATGGACTGTAGCCTAGCAGGCTTCTCCATCCATGGGATTCTCCAGGCAAGAATACTGGAGTGGGTTATCATTTCCTTCTCCTTCATTTTCCTTCTCCATTTCCTTGTCCTTTCTTTACATCATACATATTTGTCATCTCATCTTGGTTATAAATTAGCTAAGGAGAGATTGCTTATCTTATTCACATTGTACCATCAGCTTTGCAAGGTTTGGTTGTTTTTCAGAAATTCCAGACCTGTGTCATTTGTGTTTATTCAGTTTTTCTATGGTGTCAGCCTCATCTGCATAGTTTAGTCTCAATCATCTGTTACATATCAGTGTCTCAAAATGGTGTTAGGTCCTGGGCTCCAGCATTAGAAAATAAATTGCTGGTATGTATATTGTCACCCTGCTTATTTAACTTCTATGCAGAGTACATCATGAGAAACGCTGGGCTGGAAGAAGCACAAGCTGGAATCAAGATTGCCAGGAGAAATATCAATAACCTCAGATATGCAGATGACACCACCCTTATGGCAGAAAGTGAAGAGGAACTAAAAAGCCTCTTGATGAAGGTGAAAGAGGAGAGTGAAAAAGTTGGCTTAAAGCTCAACATTCAGAAAACGAAGATCAAGGCATCTGGTCCCATCACTTCATGGCAGATAGATGGGGAAACAGTGGAAACAGTGTCAGACTTTATTTTTGGGGGCTCCAAAATCACTGCAGATGGTGACTGCAGCCATGAAATTAAAAGACACATGCTAAATAATACCATGTCTGGATTGTCATTTTCTAGAATTTGCAGTACTGAGGGGATCTTTTAACTTCATCTCCTTTAAATCACTTGCTTTCAAGGTAGAAGCAATTTACTTTTCAAGTAAAAAGATATTGCAAGGTTATAAAAAAAAAATTCCAGAGGTGAATGGGTATGAAAGCAGTTCTTCTAGGCTCCCAGCCAGTCCTAGAAACAAAAATGAATTGCCCTTCTGTACAGACTTTTCAAGAACTGTTCAAATGCCCAAAAAAAAATAAAAATAAAAGACACTTACTCCTTGGAAGGAAAGTTATGACCAACCTAGATAGCATATTCAAAAGCAGAGACATTACTTTGCCAACAAAGGTTCGTCTAGTCAAGGCTATGGTTTTTCCTGTGGTCATGTATGGATGTGAGAGTTGGACTGTGAAGAAGGCTGAGCGCCAAAGAACTGATGCTTTTGAACTGTGGTGTTGGAGAAGACTCTCGAGTGTCCCATGGACTGCAAGGAGATCCAACCAGTCCATTCTGAAGGAGATCAGCCCTGGGATTTCTTTGGAAGGACTGATGCTAAAGCTGAAACTCCAGTACTTTGGCCACCTCATGCGGAGAGTTGACTCATTGGAAAAGACTCTGATGCTGGGAGGGATTGGGGGCAGGAGGAGAAGGGGACGACAGAGGATGAGATGGCTAGATGGCATCACTGACTCGATGGACATGAGTCTGAGTGGACTCTGGGAGTTGGTGATGGACAGGGAGGTCTGGTGTGCTGCGATTCATGGGGTTGCAAAGAGTCGGACATGACTGAGCAACTGAACTGAACTGAACTGAACTGATGGGGCCCTTATTTAATACAATTCTACCTCTGTGTTCTGCCACTTTATTAGACCATCTTAGGCTCGAGTATCTGGTAATAAGTTGCCTTCTTTATGAAGAAAAAAAATCAATACATTGTTAGTGGTGTTTTTCCAGATGAAATGAACAGATTAAATCAGCTTTTACCTTATTACAAAGTTTATTTTTGAATAGTTAATGGGGGTCATAAGATCCCAAGAACTGGGCATCTTCTGGAAAAATTTAATGACCCGGTTTCATTTGAGATGAAACAGCTCCCATCTAAGTTACTTTGTTCTCTATGACCCAATCCATAACTGGAGGCTGTGCTGATGAAGCCTGGCATTTGCCTTCCTTCCAGGCAGCTGGTGATGAAGTAGGCTAATGGTCAAGTAAAGTGTCTTATGCTATTGAGCATTAGGATCATACTTCATATTTTGCAAAGTGCTTTTTCATTATTTATTCCTCACAACCTACCTATGAGATCTCCTGGCTGTCTTATCTCCCATATTGTGGCTGAAATATGACTAACCTATGTTCATAAATGCTTCAGGAAGCTGAAATGAATACAGGTACTTGCTGACATACAAACACCCCGCATTCAAAATGGCCAGCCTACACAGCCCTTGGGAAGGGGGGAGGCAGCTCCCCCAGTGGGAAATAATTCCATTTTCCTGTGTGTACAGAGGTCCCTGGGACTGCAGGTATGAGAGTTAAAAATGAGGGCAGCAAGGGCGAGTGATTATACTCTTACTGCTGTTCAACAGAGAATTTCTATTTCCACAACATTGTTTACCTGGGGCTTCTGCACTCAGATAAGTTCACCTGATGCCATGTTGTTCACACTTCAGTTAAGGTCTATCATGGCTTCTGTGATTTGGATTATTAAATGAATCTTGAATTCCTTTACACATAGAGACTGCCCACATGCGTGCTTATGATGGTTATGTTTTGGAGTAGCTCCGTTTTCCTTTGTGTTGAGCTACTTATGCTGATACTTCATCACATTCTCTTCCAGAGAAGTCTCTAGAACAGAACAGCCTTGAAGTGATTTGGTGACCTAAGTAAGAAAGGACAGCTTCTGTCTGCTGTGGCTGCCAAGGTGATCATGAATGGGAAATAGAGTTTTATTCAGAGCCTCTTTTTGCTTGGTACCATTACATGCTGTATCCACAAGACTTAGGTTGCCATGGCTCCAGACTGCTTGTCGTGCATGGCTTATGCTATCAGTCCAGTGCCTCCTGCTACCTGGCTACTTATCGATAAGTATAGCCAAACTGAAACATTAAACTGGAACAAGGAAAGGAAGACGGAAATCTATTTCCATTGTAAATATAATATGCATATGCAAAGATGAATTCTCTGGTGATTTGGCCTCAGTTAAATGTAGTTAGACTAGTTAGTTTCAAGAGGTACAAGATTTGCTGCTAGTAGAGTCTCAAAAGAAAAAAATCTTTGAACTGAAATTTTTTTCTAATGATACTGGGATTCCCTGGTAGCTCAGCTGGTAAAGAATCCACCTGCAACACGGGAGACCTGGGTTTGATCCCTGGGTTGGGAAGATCCCCTGGAGAAGGGAACGGCTACCCACTCCAATATTCTGGCCTGGAGAATTCCATGGACTGTATAGTCCATGGGGTCACAGTCGGACACAACTGAGTCACTTTCACTTTCACTTTCAAATGATACTATAGATTATGAGCCATATGATATTTTGAGAGGTGAATTTTAAGAGAAAGTGCACTGAATTAGATGTCAAGAGACTGAACTGTACTCAGATCCAGATCTGATACTGACTAGCCCACAAGTGGTTCCTTTGCCAAGCCACTTGACCCCTTGGGACTTGTTTCTTCCTGTGTCAAGCAAGTGTGATGAGCTAGATTGACACAAATGTTTCTTTGCAATATTTTCAGCTCTATTCTAAGAGGAAATAGATCTTAACATACCAGCTAGTGACAAACATGGTTTATTGCCAAAATGCAGGCAGAGGATCTTATCCCAGAGAGTGGCACTGGAACCTATTTCTTCCTTTTTTTCTCTCATTTTCTCTCCCAGAAAATTGTTCCCCTTTGTGTATCTGATATTTGCTCAAGACGTGTACATGCCAAACTTAGATCCAAGTGCCTTAACAACAGATGTATTGAGATCTTCTCCATGTTTTACAGCTCTCCCCTATTTTTCATCTAATAACCTGGCTACTGGAGCTCTTACCCAGGTCCAATTTATTTATTTTTTTAATTTTATTTTATTTTTAAACTTTACATAATTGTATTAGTTTGTCTTACTCCAACTTTCCAGTTGAAAGCTGATTAGGTGGCCGCCTGGGTTACCAGGGATTGGCTGTCTATGGCTTTGCAAGCTGTTCACAAACGTTATTTCATTGGCAGTACCACTTTATTGAAGCAAGTGAAGAAAAGAAAAGGGCGTGTATTCACTGAAAACAAAACCACCTGCGGATCTTTCCTCTCTAGGAGTATGAGGAATAGTCACTACCTTTCTCAGAGATAATTGATAAAACTAGAAAAGTCCAGTCAAGAGAGGAGCTTAATAATGTCTTTTGACCATTATTAATGACCGTGACAAGGATTGCATAGATATATCTATGACAATAGAGAAAATCCTAAATGCATTCTTATCTGTATTATGATTAGAGCTGTAATACACTTTACAGTTTGATTTCATTCAATTGTCGACTCTTCAAAGCAGAGACTGAATGGATTATCAGATGGGACTAGAATAGTTTTTATACATAGTAAATGGCATACTAGTTGTCCTTGAGAGAATGCCAGTCTTTCAGGTCCACACTGCTCTAGGTTGGGGTTTGAAGGCTTAGTGTTGGTACCTGAGATGAGGCACTGAAGCCCATCTGTTCCATGTGTAGAGAGGAGAGTAAGCCCATTGGCACTGCCTCAACCACAAACTCAAATCTGAAGCCAGGCAGATAGATATTGCATCCATAATAGAAACATGAAGGGACCTGTCCTAGGTACAGAATTCAGGTAATTAAAATCTTGAATCGATAGCCAAATCATTGCAACAAGAATCAGTTTGATCTGTGGGTGGAGCAGCATGTTTTAGAGGCCCTTGGCTGGCTCAGGCGTCTATTGTGAAATATCTGTCAGAGCTTCCCTGGTGGTCCAGTGGTTAAGAAGCTAAGCTCTCACTCCAGGGGGTGCAGGTTCTATCCCTGGTCAGAGAACTAGGATCCCACATGCCAAGCAGCCAAAAAAAAAAAAAAGTCGGATTGCTTTGAATAGATAAGGTAAATGGAGTACTGGGTCTAATTGTGTTAAAAGTGTGCACTTGGTGGCTTTTTTGCAACCATCAATACATTTAAGTATTTTCCAACCTCTCTTTCTGGAGAGATGGGGGAAACCAGGATGATGTATATAGAAGCACTAGGGTTAAGAAACATCCTCCCTCCTAACAGTTTAGAAGGAGAAGAAATTTTAAAAAAGCAATTCTGATGCTCTTTTAGAATAAATTGGCCATGTCCCATTCAATCCAGAGTGTTTGGCATGTACAGTAAAAGCACTTTAGAGTAAGAGAATAATTGAGATTTATCGAAAAAAGGGGAGTGGAGGAGTAGATGATAGGAACATAATAATTAAGGTTGCAAAAATATCTGAAAGGCAGGAAAGAGAAGGTGGTGGCCAGGGACTGGAGAGAGTTTGAAGATATTTTCAAAGAGTGGATATTTGAAAGATATTTCAAAAGATATTTCAAAAATGCTTTGATTGCCTTCAACATCATAAATGACTTAGCTTCTGAAATAACAAACTTGTTGGATTATGAAGAGTAGACATTGGCACTTCTCAGCCTCTAGCTGCATTCAGCCACCCTTTCTAAATAACTTTCAGTATGGCCAGAAAATGGAAAAGTACTTTGCAGTTAAGTTTGGGACAAATCTGCATCTAAAGTTCCTGAAAAATGTTTACAAAATATCAAATGAAGACAGGAAGTTGTAGAACAGCTAGCATAGTCTGATTCTATTTTAATAAAAAGCCGGTAAATGTATAGAGAATAATCTGGAAATAATACAGCAACATAAAAACTATAGTCATTTCTGGGAGACTTTTACTTTCAGCTTTCTTCATTTTGGGATAACATGACTTTATTGCTGCTGCTGCTGCTAAGTTGCTTCAGTCATGTCCGACTCTGTGTGACCCCAGAGACAGCAGCCCACCAGGCCCTGCCATCCCTGGGATTCTCCAGGCAAGAACACTGGAGTGGGTTGCCATTTCCTCCTCCAATGCATGAAAGTGAAAAGTGAAAGTGAGGTCACTCAGTCGTGTCTGACTCTTAGCAACCCCATGGACTGCAGCCTACCAGGCTCCTCCATCCATGGGATTTTCCAGGCAAGAGTACTGGAGTGGGGTGCCATTGCCTTCTCTGATGACTTTATTAAACATTATTAAATCATATTAGTATATTTGGACATCAATTTGGCTATATTGAAGTTTTCATTCCAATCCCAAAGAAAGGCAATGCCAGAGAATGCTCAAACTACCACACAATTGCACTCATACCACACGCTAGTAAAGTAATGCTCAAAAATCTCCAAGCCAGGCTTCAACAATATGTGAACCGTGAACTTCCAGATGTTCAAGTTGGTTTTAGAAAAGGCAGAGGAACCAGATATCAAATTGCCAACATCCGCTGGATCATGGAAAAAGCAAGAGAGTTCCAGAAAACATCTATTTCTGCTTTATTGCCTATGCCAAAGCCTTTGACTGTGTGGATCACAATAAACTGTGGAAAGTTCTGAAAGAGATGGGAATACCAGACCACCTGACCTGCCTCTTGAGAAACCTGTATGCAGGTCAGGAAGCAACAGTTAGAACTGGACATGGAACTACAGACTGGTTCCAAATAGGAAAAGGAGTACGTCAAGGCTGTATATTGTCACCCTGCTTATTTAACTCATACGCAGATTACATCATGAGAAATGCTGGGCTGGATGAAGCACAAGCTGGAATCAAGATTGCCGGGAGAAATATCAATAACCTTAGATATGCAGATGACACCACCCTTATGGCAGAAAGTGAAGAGGAACTAAAAAGCCTCTTGATGAAAGTGAAAGAGGAGAGTGAAAAAGTTGGCTTAAAGCTCAACATTCAGAAAACTAAGATCATGGCATCTGGTCCCATCACTTCATGGGAAATAGATGGGGAAACAGTGGAAACAGTGTCAGACTTTATTTTGGGGGGCTCCAAAATCACTGCAGATGGTGATTGCAGCCATGAAATTAAAAGATGTTTACTCCTTGGAAGGAAGGTTATGACCAACCTAGATAGCATATTCAAAAGCAGAGACATTACTTTGCCAACAAAGGTCCGTCTAGTCAAGGCTATGGTTTTTCCAGTGGTCATGTATGGATGTGCGAGTTGGACTGTGAAGAAAGCTGAGTGCTGAAGAATTGATGCTTTTGAACTGTGATGTTGGAGAAGACTCTTGAGAGTCCCTTGGACTGCAAGGAAATCCAACCAGTCCATCCTAAAGGAGATCATTCCTGGGTGTTCATTGGAAGGACTGATGTTAAAGCTGAAACTCCAATACTTTGGCCACCTCATGCGAAGAGTTGACTCATTGGAAAAGACCCTCATGCTGGGAGGGATTGGGAGAAGGAGGAGAAGAGGACAACAAAGGATGAGATGGCTGGATGGTATCACCGACTGGATGGACGTGAGTTTGAGTGAACTCCGAGAGTTGGTGATGGACAGGGAGGACTGGCGTGCTGCACTTCACAGGGTCGCAAAGAGTCGGACATGACTGAGCGACTGAACTGAACTGAACTGAATATTTAAAAGTATCAAAAAACCTCCAAATTAAAAAAGGTTTAAAATCTTGAACAGGAGCTATACAATAGTTCATTTTCTTTATTTCTTTTTTTTAACTTGACTGAAGTTGTCTTTCGTTTTTTGGCTCCACCACATGGCATGTGGGATCTTAGTTCCCTGACCAGGGATCAAACCCACATCCCTTGCATTGGAAGGGGAGAGTTTTAACCCTGGGCCACCAGGGAAGTCCTCAGCTTAAGTTTTTACGATCTAGTCTAAGTAAAGAATCATTTTGTGAGAGGGAATATGAAATGTAAGGCATAAACTGTTCAAAGACGTGTGTGTGTGTGCTAAGTCACTTCAGTCATGTCCAACTCTGTGTGACCCTATGGACCATAGCCCACCAGACACCTCTGTCCATGGGGGTCTCCAGGCAAGAATACTTTAGTGGGCTGCCATGCCCTCCTCCAGGAGATCTTCCTGGCTCAGGTATTGAACCCACATCTTCTCCATTGGTAGGCAGGTTCTTTACCACTAGCGCCACCAGGGAAGCCCACATTTCTTAAATTGTGCATATATGTTTTTGATGATCTCAATTTATATGTGAAAAAATTTATGTTGGTCACTTTGATTTAGACCAAGGGCTTTACTTTTTATCAGCAACTAGGAAGATTTTCTTCTTCTCTGTGGTGAGAGTTTGCAGGAACATGGAATGCAAAATTTGGAAAGTTGGTATACAATATTTAATCCATGCAAAGAATTTGGACAACATGCATACAACCTTATTGAAAGAGTTTTAAAAATAGTCACTTATTTTTTGTGTTTTAGTTCTTTCTCTCTTTTTTTTGGCAAGGATGAGGACATTACACATAGTTCCTAGAATTTATGGTATTGAAGGATATAGAAATCTCTAGACCTTGGGCTTTTATTCTGGAATTTTATACAATATATGCAGTTGTTTATATTTGTAGAGTTTTCTGGGTTCAAGTTCTTTTCACAAATATCTGGCTGTCACAAAATTCAAGACCCAAAGCACATATAGAATCACTTACCTGGAGGGAGTTTGAAGTTCCTCCAAATCTTTTTCATATCTGTTGTACTCTATTGTTCATTGATATAGTCTAAAACATAATAGAAACAAAAAATATGACTGCATATGAAGCATTAAAATTTATCCTAACTTTCTGATCCATGAACAAACACTATCATGGTAAGAAGGTCAAGTAGCAGCCATGGGAGCTCTTTTGCCTCTTAAATGCATGAACATCTAAAATGGGCAGCGTGACTGTTACAGTGTTGTGTGTTGGTTTTCTGCTTTGATGACTCCTCTTAGAGGAGGCAATTTTCTTTGTAGGACCACCTGTGCAGTTGGGGTACCAGTGGGGAAAACCCGGATATCTCTACATTCCTAAGCCAATTCAAGGTGCTCATCAGTCGGTTCAGTTGCTCAGTTGTGTCCAACTCTTTGTGACCCCAAGGACTGCAGCACGCCAGGCTTCCCTCTCCATCACCAACTCCTGGAGCTTGCTCAAACTCACATCCATCAAGTCAGTGATGCCATCCAACCATCTCATCCTCTGTCATCCCCTTCTCCTCCTGCCCTCAATCTTTCCCAGCATCGGCTCTTTGATCAGGTGGCCAAAGTATTGGAGCTTCAGCTTCAGCATCAGTCCTTCCAATGAATATTCAGGATTGATTTTCTTTAGGATTGACTGGTTTAATCTTGCTGTCCAAGGGACTCTCAAGAGTCTTCTCCAACACCACAGTTCAAAAACATCAGTTCTTTGGCACTCAGCTTTCTTTATGGTCCAACTCTCAGATATGTACATGACTACTGGAAAAACCATAGCTTTGACTATGCAGACCTTTGTCAGTAAAGTAATATCTCTTCTTTTTAATATGCTGTCTAGATTTGTCATACCTTTTCTTCCAAGGAGAAAGCGTCTTTTAATTTCATGGCTGTAGTGAGTTTGGAGCCCAAGAAAATAAAGTCTGTCACTATTTCCATTGTTTCCCCATTTGCCATGAAGTGATGGGACCAGATGTCATGATCTTAGTTTTTTGAACATTGAGTTTTGCTCGTGTCAGTAGTTAAAAAGAAATTATAAGTGAGATCCCCCATGATTCTGATTTATTTGTTTATTTCCATGCACTCTTATCAACTCATGAACTACTTCAATTTTACCTTGAGCCCTGAGTTGGCTGATGAGATGACTTTGGGTTAAACTCATGGGTGAGATTACTAGAAGGATTTGTTGTATTTGTGCATTTTATTGGCTTATGAACTAATTCAAACATCACTGAAGCCCTTAGTCAACCGTAGCATGATTGATGTGGAGGTAATCTAATTGCTTTTCTTTTATGTGATCTATACACATGTATGTGACCTGTAATGGCAATTTGAATAATCACCTTTGAAGCCTTTCGATTTGGGTTTGGTCTTCTCAATCCACTGTGCTAACTCCAATATCACAGTTGGAAATTACTGACTGCTACCAGGCAGGCCATGGAATAGTTTGGATTTGGGTTGTATTTCTGAGCTTCTGTTACTTCTTTCTTCATATTTGTGTTCACTTCTTGTCAACTAGCTGCTTCTTATTCAACTTCAAATGTTGATGAAACCTATAGTGCTTTAATCAACTTGACCGAAGACTAGAAGTGGACTGAAGCCCATAGGATTCACTGATTTTTCTCAGTCTCTCCCATCAGTCAAACACAGCAGCCTTACAGGATGATGAAAAGGCCCATTGTAGACTCTGTTCTAGTATCAGCTTGGGGACTATAGGTTGTGCACTCAGGGTGCCAAGCTGCAAGGATGTAGAATACAGTTTTAACCAGGAAGCAGGCTTTTAGGCAGGAACCAGATTGTGCTTTTCTCCCCTAGGACCCAGAATAGATGGCTTTGGGAACATGGCTGCTACTGCTGCTGCTAAGTCACTTCAGTTGTGTCCGACTCTGTGTGACCCCATAGACGGCAGCCCTCCAGACTTCCCCATCCTTGGGATTCTCCAGGCAAGAACACTGGAGTGGATTGCCATTTCCTTCTCCAATGGATGAAAGTGAAAAGTCAAAGTGAAGTCGCTCAGTTGTGTCTGACTCTTCGTGACCCAATGGACTGCAGGCTACCAGGCTCCTCCATCCATGGGATTTTCCAGGCAAGAGTACTGGAGTGGGGTGCCATCGCCTTCTCTGTGGGAACCTGGAGTTAGAGGTAAAAATGAAATCTCGCGTGATTGCAGATGAGTGGTTACCCCAGATGTTTGTAGATTACAGAACTCAAGGGGAAGCACATTTCTACTACAGGAAATGGGAAGTACCATCTACAGCTTCTGTATAATTGTTTTACCTTGATTCTTTAATTTGTATGTCGTATTTTGCCTTGGTGGTGTTTAAGGTTAACCTTAAGTCTGTAGATTTCTGAATCTCAAAGAATCACAGCAGCTCTGCAGAAGTCATGAACTTCTCCATGACGACTTCAACCCAAAGAAGTCCCATGACCTGGGGTCCCAGACTTTGGACTTGGTTTGAGCATGGGGTTGTTTTCATTGCTTATAAGGTGTGCACTTGTGCTTATGCAAACAATCTTGCAATCTTAAGTATGGGGAGATATCAGAGTATGTATATACTGTATTTGTATCCCACACAGTGCAAGGCAGTGTCTCAGGCTGATTGGTCTCCCCAGCAGGACATTTTTGTGATAACTTCCTGCAACCTTCGTTTTCTGTGTCACTAAGTCCCTGGACATAGCTACCTTGTTTGATTGTCAGCTTTCCCTCGTTGAACCAATCTCAACATTTTTCCTATCAAATTTGGAATTTGGGACTAGTCCACAAGACTGAATGATAGCCTGCTAAATCTCATTAATGCTTTTTTATTACAGAGAACACTATTTTGAAGACTTATTGTTGATTTTTCCTGAGCTCTCCTTGTTTCTGTGCCTGTGAAGCGGTTTTCTGTGCTTTTTTTTTTTTTTTTTGGATTTTATAAAATGCTTATGTTTTCCCTGTGATATGTTGTTGTTGTAAGCTCCCACTTGTAGATTTTTATTATTCACAATGGCTATAAACATGATAAAAAAGCTTGTGGTCTGCCAAGTACATTATCCAATGTTTCAAGGCAGAGCTCTGAGTTATAGAACCTAATGCATTGAAAGATTTGGTGGCAAGGTGTGGACTTTCCAGGTCAGGATTGAAATTATCTCCTTTATGAAGGTAAAAAAGTTAGTAGGCAATCTAATAGCTTCCTATTAGAAGTGGTCCCTTTGGCCACTTCTTGAAGGCCACAAATAAGTATTTGGGCGTTGTGGGGGTGGAAGGGACATCTTCTACCCCTGCAAGAGGAATGGCAGACTCCCAGAGCCCTGTAGATGACCAGCCCAGAAGTCAGGAGAGCATGGACTGGAAGAAAGGGGTGCAAAGTTAACCCCTGGTCAAGCCTGCAGTCAAACTCTGGTCCCTAGAGTCTGGAGTGTTTATCATTACACCACACTACCTGGTCTTATAAAGTCATAGTAAGGGTACAGAATCCAAAGAGGTAAGTTAGTAAGAGGTTGTTTTTGGCGTTGTTTGTTCCTAAAATTTAATACTCTTTCTACTGCTTGTGTAAAATTTCCTGTTAACTAAAACTGTATGTCCTCTGTACAGCTTGCCATGGTTTCAACATTCATCAAATAGCTTTATCACTGTGGTCAGGAAACTCTTTCCCCACGGGACAGGAGAGCAAGACTGTGCCATTCTGTCTTGGCTGCAGCTGTGCCTGCTGGGTGGGTGGGCATGGGTCACTTCCTAGGATTTCCTGATGATTTGGAGTTGCAGGTGTCAGCAACTCCATTCCAGCTATTTAGTCTAGAGGCCCCAAGCAGAGCATCCCCTGGTCTTTCAGAGCAGCTGGGACTTATCTCCTTATTATTTATTACCCAATCAATGTTAAGGAGTGGGCCGTCCATTAGCATGGCATCCCCATAATGTGTGCCCCTCTCCCCAGAAAGTCTCTGAAATGTTGTTCTGAGGGGGAATTTTGTAAGGGACCGAAGGGTTAGGTGAGCAGATGGCTGGTGACATTTGGGGTATTGCTATTAACCTGACTCCATTTCAGAACACCTTCTTGAGCTTGCAGAGCTTATAGTGAGAGTCCAGTAATGAATTTTGTCCCATTCAGATACAGCTTGCATTGTCCATATCCGCTGGACGCCAGTGATGAGGGAGTGTCGGCCAGAGGTGGGAGGAAGCTACCCAAGCATTTGGTGTCTGCCCTTGGCCTCACTCTGACAGTTTTGTGAGTTAAGGTAACCCTGGCCTGAGAAAGCCTGGGACACATCAAGGAGGGGATTGCTGCTCTTGTATTTCTATACACGGTTAACTGCCACAGATCAAGGAGAAGTTTGTGTCTTTGTTTCCATGAGAGCAAGGAAATTTGAGACTGGGGAAGTCTTTAGGAATATGAGTGATCTCTTGTTCTCATTTATTGAGGGCTTTACTTTATTTTATTTTGGTGCCAAGTTCTGTGTCACTCACTCTCTGTAGCATCTCATGTAGTATTCATTACATGCCCTGTTGGTAGAAGATATCATCATCTCAAGTAATATTTACAGGTTAAGATGTGAATTCTGACTGGGAATCTATGTGTCTTACCCAGGCCCCATGCCCTGAACCACTAGTTTCTGCTGATTTTAAAAATGAGATAAATGTTTCAGAAGGTAGAGAAGGCCTGGTCCTCTGGGCCCTTTTACAAGTGAAGGTAATGAATGCCAAGGTCCGCTGCTCTGCACCACCACTGAGCTGGGCAGTCTCCTTGAATGCCTCACCTCCCTACCTTTGACTCTGTACTTAGGCTACACTCAGCCTTCTCACTCGCTCAGTCCTCAGTCGTGTCCGACTCTTTGCGACCCCTGGACTGTAGTCCGCCGGGCTCCTCTGTTCATGGGGAATTGTCCAGGCAAGAATACTGGAGTTGGTTGCCATGCCCTCCTCCAGTGGATCTTCCTAATCCAGGGATCGAACCCAAGTCTCCCACATCATAGGCAGATTCTTAACCATCTGAGCCCCCAGGGCCAAGTGTCACTAATTTAGAAATTATCTTTTGTCTTCAAATTTCACTTTACCCTAGACCTTCTTCCAAGGTATTTGATTAGAGGAAAGTAAAGGAAAGTGAAAGTTAGTCACACAGTCGTGTCGGACTCTGCGATTCTATGGACTGCAGCCTGTCCGGCTCCTCTGTCCATGGAATTCTCCAGGCAAGAGTACTGGAGTGGGTTGCTGTTTCCTTCTCCAGGGGATCTTCCCAACCCAGGGATCAAACCCAGGTCTCCCACATTATAGGCAGATTCTTTATCAGCTGAACCACAAGGGAAGATTAGAGGAAGTCCCTACCAAATTAATGACATTGACATGTGATTGAGTGTCAGAATAAATACTCCAGTTCAGGAAACTGTGAAATTGATCTGAAGGACTGAATTTAATGATGGATCTACAGGAGCAGAGAGGACTGACAGGAAGATACTGGCGTGCGTCCCTGTTGTGTGTCTGTGTGTGTGCCACTCCACAACCTGCCTGCGTAGCCCTCAGTATTCCTTAAAGGCATGTTTACACAGAAGAGGGGCAGACATTGATAATAAACAAACACAACTTGGAGTTCAAGTATAATAACTGAGGTTGAGCCAAAGTGAGAATTCCCTGGCAGGAGAGATACCAACTACAGAGACCTCCAGTGTGGATCAGATCATCAGAAGGATGGGGAAAAACACATTTCCTTCAGGCTGCTCTCATTCACACTGTTGAGTATTTTCCTCATGCTGCACACAGGGTCTAGACCGATCAACTTTACCTCCACCTTTCTGAGGCCTGGTGAAGTGAGACCAACAATGAAACTGAAGACACACTAGTGAAAACCAGAAACTCATCACGTTACCTTCTCCAATGGCCCGAAAACCCTTTTAGTGACTCTGATAGTCTCTATGATAAGCAGTTAGTATCCATCATCTTCTTTCACATTCCTGGTAATCTGAAGAGCTAGGTGCTATGTTATTTCACAGAGAAGTTAAGCTAATGGCCTAGGGACACACACGGCTCATAATTTCAGAGTTGAGATTTGACAGCATGTGTTTATACAGCTCGTGTGCTCTTACCTACATAACACCTACATAGTCACGGGACTTTGGGGGTGGAGTGGAAGAGTTTTAAAACATTATTTTAAAAATCATGTTAATTAATGAGATTGTAGAAAATAAAAAGGGATAGAAGAAATTCACTTTATTTTTGCCATCTAAACCCCTAAACTTGTAGTATTTTGTAGTATGTTCCTGTAGGTTTCCCCGGTGGCTCAGACGGTAAAGAATCTTCCTGCAATGCAGGAGACCTGGGTTCCATCCCTGGGTAGTAAAATCCAATGGAGAAGGGAAAGGCAACCCACTCCAGTATTCTTGCCTGGAGAATTCCATGGACTGAGGAGACTGGTGGGCTATAGTCCATGCAGTTGCAAAATAGTTGGATACGACTGAGCGACTAACACATGCACACAGTATGTTTGTACAGTCCTTTATTTGCAGTTATAATTATTTATGTATATATTTTAATTCACTCTACTGTGTACACAGTTTTCTATATTTGTACTCAATGCATCATAGTGTTCTCTATGGTATTTATTTTTGTCATCTGATTTTTTTCTTTAAATAATAGCATTGTATTCTTTCTGCTTATAAAAGTGGCTTGTTCCTCACTAAAGAGAATTCAAAATTCAGAAAGGCACAAAGGAGACAATAAAGAATGAGCTATAATTTCACCATGCAGAAAGAACCATTTTAATGCTTTATTTTTCATTTTTAAGACAATTAAATATTTGGGTTTATTTCCTTTCAGTCTTGCCTTTTTTAAACATATCCACATACTTTTCTTTCAAAAAACTGGGATCACAATATGCATGCAATAATTTGATCATGCTTTTTTTCACTTAAAATATTATGAACAGTTTCATATGTCATTAAAGCACCATTTAAAATGCTTGTGTGACAGTATAGCACATAAAGCACTGTTGATTTATTAAATTCATTATCTAATTGTGAATCTTTCATGTCTTTCCAGTTAAAAATAATTTTTAGATGCTATCGCAATAAGTATTTCTTCAAATAGCCATTTCAAAATTTCTGATTAATACCTTAGGATAAGATCCTAGTCAATGAATTGCTGTTAAAAGAGTATAAACTTTACAGAAGCACTCTATTCATATTGTCAATTGTTTTCATGAATGGTTGTATCAATTTATTCTCTCATCTGCAAGATAAAATGTCTGTCCATTTTAATTACTGTACAGTTTACTATTTTTGATCCATTCTTATTACAAATAAGGCTGCCATGAACATCTCCAGACCAGGGTATTAAGGCGCCAGACCTGGGTTGAATTCCTCTTTCACTTAACCAGTAGACCTTGCACATTGGAGCCTCAGTTTCTTCCTCTGCAGAATATAGAAATAACGGGGCCTCAAAAGGCTGTGATGTGAATTGACTAATAGTTCAGTCAAAACAAATATGTCATTGCCCTTTGTCTGCATTCTGAATTTTTCAGTTCCCCCATTTAATAAAATTATTTGATCTATAATCTGTTTTGATTATATGATCACTGAGCTTTTTCAGCTCTGAGGTTCTATGAACTAAAATGGAGAAATTTGCAGCAATCACAGACAAAATCCACTTACTAATATATCCTTATCATGTTTGGCTATCAGAATGCATATAAGAGGATTTGTTAAAAGGCAGAGTACAGGTGAAATAAGTAGATTAACTTGCTATCATGTATCATGCAAAATGAGTTCATTTTCTTTTTTCTGCACTCCCAAATAAGGAATGAAAAGTAATCAACGCAGAAGCTTCAAATATAACTATCTAAGTTGTCATTTAGTGCCAGTTAGCTCAGTGGTAAGGAATCTGTCTTCCAAACAGGAGACATAGGTTTGATCCCTAGGTCTGGAAGAACCTCTAGAGAAGGAAATACAACCCACTCCAGTATATCTTGCTTGGAAAGCCCATGGACAGAGGACCCTGGCAGGCTACAGTCTATTGGGTCACAAAAGAGTCAGACACAACTTAGCAACAAGTTGTCATTTACTAAAATTCCAATGTTTTTGTAAAACTTTTCTCTATCTTGTCTTTAGCTCTGTGTGTGTGTGTGTGTGTGTGTGTTATTCACTTAGTCATGTCCGATTTTCTGAGGCCCCATGGACTGTAACCTGCCATGCTCCTCTGTCCAGGGATTCTCCAGGCAGGAATACTGGAGTGGGTTGCCATTCTCTTTTCCAGAGGATCTTCCTGACCAAGGGATCAAACCAGCATCTCTTGCATCTCCTGCATTAGCAGGCAGGTTCTTTATTGTCTGAGTTACCAGGGAAGCCCCCGTCTTTAGATTCAGTTCAGTTCAGTTCAGTTGCTCAGTCTTGTCTGACTCTTTGCGACCCCATGGACTGCAGCACGCCAGACCTCCCTGTCCATCACCAACTCCTGGAGTTTACTCAAACTCACGTCCATTGAGTCTGTGATGCCATCCAATCATCTCATCCTCTGTCATCCCCTTCTTCTCCCACCTTCAATCTTTCCCAGCATCAGGGTCTTTTCAAATGAGTCAGCTCTTTGCATCAGGTGGCCAAAGTATTGGGATTTCAGCTTCAACATCAGTCCTTCCAATGAATATTCAGGACTGATTTCCTTTAGGATGGATTTCCTTGGTTGGATTTCCTTGCAGTCCAATGGACTCTCAAGAGTCTTCTCCAACATCACAGTTCAAAAGCATCAATTCTTCGGTGCTCAGCTTTCTTCACAGTCCAACTCTCACATCCATACATGACTACTGGAAAAACCATAGCCTTGACTAGACAGACCTTTGTTGGCAAAGTAATGTCTCTGCTTTTGAATATGCTATCTACGTTGATCATAACTTTCCTTCCAAGGAGTAAGCGTCTTTTAATTTCATGGCTGCAATCACCATCTGCAGTGATTTTGGAGCCCCAAAAAATAAAGTCAGCCACTGTTTCCACTGTTTCCCCATCTATTTCCCATGAAGTGATGGGAACGGCTGCCATGATCTTAGTTTTCTGAATGTTGAGCTTTAAGCCAACTTTTTCACTGTCCTCTTTCACTTTCATCAAGAGGCTCTTTAGTTCTTCTTCACTTTCTGCCATAAGGGTGGTGTCATCTGCATATCTGAGGTTATTGATGTTTCTCCCGGCAATCTTGATTCCAGCTTGTGCTTCATCCAGTCCAGCGTTTCTCATGATGTACTCTGCATATAAGTTAAATAAGCAGGGTTACAATATACAGCCTTGACATACTCCTTTCCCAATTTGGAATCAGTCTGTTGTTCCATGTCCAGTTCTAACTGTTGCTTCCTTACCTGCATACAGATTTCTCAAGTGGCAGGTCAGGTGGTCTGGTATTCCCATCGCTTTCAGAATTTTCCACAGTTTATTGTGATCCACACAGTCAAAGGCTTTGGCATAGTCAATAAAGCAGAAATAGATGTTTTTCTGGAACTCTCTTGCTTTTTTGATGATCCAGCGGATGTTGGCAATTTGATCTCTGGTTCCTCTGCCTTTTCTAAAACCAGCTTGAACATCTGGAAGTTCACGGTTCATGTATTGTTGAAACCTGTCTTGGAGAATTTTGAGCATTACATTACTAGCGTGTGATATGAGTGCAATTGTGCGGTAGTTTGAGCATTTTTTGGCATTGCCTTTCTTTGGGATTGGAATGAAAACTGACCTTTTCCAGTCCTGTGGCCACTGCTGAGTTTTCCAAATGTGCTGGCATATTGAGTGCAGCACTTTCACAGTATTATCTTTTAGGATTTGAAATAGCTGAACTGGAATTCCATCACCTCCACTAGCTTTGTTCCTAGTGATGCTTCCTAAGGCCCACTTGACTTCGCATTCCAGGATGTCTGGCTGTAGGTGAGTGATCACACCATTGTGATTTTCTGGGTCGTGAAGCTCTTTTTTGTACAGTTCTTTCGTGTCTTTAGGTAATTTCCCCCAAATCGATTTTAATAGAATGTAGAGAATCAGAACTCTGACTATGTAGGTTAAATATGCATTACCCACCAAATGCCTAGGTAGAATGCAATAGGAGCTTTGGCAGTGGGGAGCTGTCTTTTAACAAGATAGCTTTGCAAGTCCCAGGAAGCACTAGACCTGCTCCCACAAGGAGGCTGATCCCTTTCCTTGACCTGTTAAATGTCACTTCCTAAAGCTCTTTTGCCTCTGGATATGTTGGGGGAGTGTGTAATTCCCTCAGTTCTGTCTCACCACAGCAAAGATTTGAAATGGTGGACCAGTGTTACAGCTTGGTTACAGCTCAGTTTTATTTGGCAAGCAAAGGATAGTACACCTTCAAGGTGTGAGGGCGGGCTGACCCAAAAAGAGAGGCCTCAAGGGTCTTGGCTTCCTCCTCTTATCTGTTTGTCTCCTCCCCCTGAACCTGCCCTATGTAAATTGGACTAGCCAAGAGGGCTGTTTGTTTCACCTGAGGTTCTCACTCTGTCCTCAGATTTTCTTTTGTTCCATTTTCATGGGCTTTTCCCTTTCTTTGTCTTTTAGCCACTGCTATTTTGGACTTCTTTTTCCTATTTTAACTACCTAACATTCCCTCCTCAAGAGATGGGAGGCCCAATTCTTTGGGAGTAGGGGCATCGAGGTCTCTCTGGCTACTTCCTGCTGAGCTGGGATGGCGAGGGGCATTGGGCCTCCCCCTCCTGCTAGTCTCAAGCCTCAGGGTACTTATGGCAGTGTCCATCTAAGGGTGAGTGATATTTTCCGGGGTCGGGTGTCGGGTGTAGTTTTATATATCCTTGTTGAACTGGTACTACATGTTGTAGCTTGTTGACCTGGGTAGAGACAAAATGGGTTATACAATTGATAATATATGGAGCGATCATAAGCAGCATCAATATGGTAATAACAGGGATTAGTAGGGGTATTAGCTAACTCCAATTCCCCCTCTCCAGGAGAAGGATCCCCCAAGAGAGATTGTAACCACTCCAAGAACTCTCCAGCTCATTCTTTGAGATCCTGAAGGATCTGAATGTTTTTCTTGAGGACTGTGAGACTTTCTTTAACTTGGTTGGAGGTGTTTACCCCAAAACAACATGTCTCATTCAAGATGGCTCAAGTCCCTCCTTGTTCAGGGATCAGGGGATCTATCTCCTGTCTATTTGGAATACAACCCCTTCCAAGCTGTGTTGGCTCTTTAGAGCTATCCTGAGAAATCTTATCCCCAGGAACTTAATTTTGGGAGTGTTCATTAGAATGGCACTCATTTGTAGTCCTGAATAGGTATCTGAGATCTCCCATGGGCTCACAGGTGTATTGAGTGTCCTCTTCTGTTTTCTTTCATGGCTTGACTTGTGAGTAGTGAATCCAGGAATCATGTCCTTGTACCTTGACTCCTGGGGTGGTAGAAAGTATTACAGGGTAGGGGCCCTTCCATGTGGGCTGGAGTTGAGCCTTTGGGGACCCATATTTCCAGACTTTAACTAGGACTTGAGTCCCTGGAGCATATAGTGGTGACTCTTTAGAAACTTTTGGGTCCTAGTTAACACCCCACAAGCATATATCTTTTTGGAATTGCCCAATGGTCATGGTATAAGACCAGAGGATCTGAGCCTCTGGATCTAGGAAGAAATCATTGACATAAATGAAAGGTCTCCCATATAGTATCTCATAACGATTAAGACCAACCTGTTCCTTAAGGGCAATACAGGTGCAGAGGAGAGCTATTGGTAAAGCCTCCTTCCATCCCAGGGAGTTCTCCTAGGTTATCTTTTTTATTGCTGATTTTAAGAATTGGTTGGCTCTTTCTACTTTTCCTGAAGACTGAGGCCTCCAGGTACAATGGAGATAATAAGTAATGCCCAATGCTTTAGAGACCCCTTGGGTGACCTTAGAAGTAAATGATGTCCCATTGTCACTTTGTAATTACCTTGGCAGACCAAATCTTGGAATGATTTCATGGAGCAGTTTTTTTACTACCTCCTCAGCCTTTTCAATTCAGGTGGGAAAGCCTTCAATCCATCCTGTGAATGTATCTATCATGATTAGTGGGTATTTATACCCTTGAGAAACTGGCAACTGGGTGAAGTCCATCTGCCAGTCCTCTTCTCAGTAGGTCCCACGCCATGGGATGAGTTGGGCCAGCTGGGGTCTTTGAGCTCCTTGGGAGTTGTTTAACTGGCAAGTGGGACAAGAGGAGACCACTTGCCTATAGTTGTTTGGAGGCCCGTTCCTTTCAAGGATCTTTCTAGTAATCTTTGGAGGGCCTTCTCCCCTAAATGAGTGATGGCATGTAAAGAGTTAACCGACTTCCATTGGGCGTTCCCAGGCAGAAAAAGGAGTCCCTCCTTTTGGAACCACCCCATATGATCTTCTTGAAAGCCCTCACTTTAAGCTTTAAGCGTCTCACCTTCAGTATATGAAGGAGTTTCTGGCAAATTAGTCTGTGGAGCTAAGGTGGCAATCCATATTAGGTCATTGTTCTGCAATGCTGCTCTCTTAGCTGCCTGATTGGCTGCTTGGTTCCCTCATGCCACTTCTGTGCTCCCTTTTTGGTGTCCTTTACAAGGTGAAACTGAAACCTCAGTGGGCAGATGGACTGCCTCCAAGAGCCTAAGGATTTGATCATCATATTTGATTGGGGACCCTCGGGTGGTCAAGTAGCCTCTTCCTTTCCAAATAGCAGCATGTGCATGTAACACCAGAAAGGCATACTTGGAGTCAGTGTAAATGGCTACTCTTTTTTCTTTTCCCAGCTCTAAAGCTCAAGTCAGGGCTACGAGCTCAGACAATTGGGCCGAAGTACCTGGTGGCAAAGGTTTAGCCTCTATGGTCTCAAAATTGATGACTACTGCATATCCAGCTCTTCTTTTCCCATCCAAGACAAAGCTGCTTCCACCAGTGTACCAGATTTCCTCAAGATTGGTCAGAGGATCTTCTGACAATCCCTCTCAGGGCTTGGTCTTTTGGTCCAAAGTTTCTAGGCAAGAGTGAAAGGGGAAAGAGCCCTCGGGGGTAGGCAGGAGGGTAGCTGGGTTAAGAACCTCACAAGGAGATATAGTCAGGCCTGGATTTTCTATCAACACTACTTACTATCTGAGGAACCTTTGATCAGACATCCATAAATGGCCTCTCCCATTCAGGAGTTGTTTCACTTGGTGACTGGTAAAAATAGTTTGTCCTCAAGTTTTAAAGCATCTTCTATCAGGACTGCAATAGTTGCAAGGTTTCAAAGGCAGGGAAAGATCTCTCCTCAAAAAGGGAGTAGGACACTCAGGGACCATCAGAAACTGGTGGAAAAATATTTGTCCATCCCAACAACAAAGAAGTGCTTGGGTGAATCTTTTCATAATTGTTTTTCCTGTAGCACTCAAAATGGTACAGTTTTGAGAGGAGAAGACTCCACAGTAGGAGGTCAGAACAGAGTAGGTAGCCCCTGTATCAACCAAGAAATTCTGGGACCTACCTGCCACATTCAGTTTCACCCTTGGCTTCAGTCCCATGGTGGTTATCTGTGACAGGCAGGCTGGCTGGAGGGAACCACTTCAGTCCTGTTGAACCATCCTGAGGGAAGGCTTGGCACTTGACCTTGAGGCTGTTGGGTCCCCAGGGCAGAGGGCCACCCAATGTCCCAACTGATGGCATTTGTAGCAAGCCATTTTAGGAGACTTGCCACAGTTTGTATACTGTTTGGCCTAGTGTCCTGTCTGTCTACAGATTAGGCATTTGCCTTGTGCCTTGTCCTTCAAGAACTCGGGGTTTGCCATAGGGCTTCCCTGAAGGGGCAGCCAGCATCTGGGCATGTCTTGTCTCTTTCCTTCTCTCCCATTCCTGGGCCTTGGCCTCCCTCTCCTGTTCTCTGTTATAAAAGGTATTGATGGCTATCTGGACCATTTCATCTAAAGAGGCAGCAGGGTCTTGCTGCTGTAGCTGTTGTAACTTTATCCTGATCTTCGATACATCCTGGGACAGGAGTTTGCCCTTTAAAATCACCTGTCCCTCATAAGAGTTTAAGTCCAAATTGGTAAACTTTTGGAGGGTCTCTTTTAGACTTTCCAGAAAGGCAATGGGGTTCTCCTTGGACTCCTGAGTTATTGCTAAGACTGGGCACAGTCCCACAAATCATAGGTTTCCTTCTATTTCCATGGGTGGACTTCCTTAGGGATGAGTCTTTCTGAAGCTTATTCTACTCAGTATTGTTGCAACCTGAGAGCTGGGCGTCCCTGGGTCAGGGTGCAGATCCCCAGGCAGGTTGAGGCATGACAACCTCCTGGAGATCGAATACCCGGGCAGGCAAAGGCATGTCAACCTCCCAAGAATTGGGTCCCTCTGCAGGTCAAGGTGTGTCGACCTCCTGGGACCCCTGGACTGGTGGATCCCCGAGCAGGTTGAGGTGTGACAACCTCCTGAGGACCAGATCCCTAGGCAGGTTGAAGCATGTCAACCTCCTGGCACCCCTGGACTGTCAGATCCCTGAGGTTGAGGCATGACAACCTCCCAGAGACCAGATCCCTAGGAAGGTCAAGGCAGGTTGACCTCCTGGGACCCTGGGCTGGTGGATCCCTGAGCAAGCTGAGACATGACAACCTCCCAGGGACCAGATCCCTAGGAAGGTAGAGGCAGGTCAACCTCCTGGGACCCTGGGCTGGCGGATCCCTGGGCAAGCTGAGGCATGACAACCTCCCAGGGACCAAATTCCTAAGCAGGTCAAGGCAGGCCAACCTCCTGGGACCCCAGGCTGGAGTTGGGCATCCCCAAGATCTCCAGTGTGAATAGCGCTGGGTAGGATTAAGGGGTTGAAATCTTAACTCATTGCCAGTTTGTCCACTGCAGATGGGAATAGATACCATGATGTAAAGCAATCCAAGCCTGTGCCCTGAGACTGGGAACCTGGTGAAACAGCCATAAGCCTTATCCTCTTATTGCTCTGAAGGAATGTAACTCACTGATTTCTTCCCTTAGTCCTCCATAAGAGCAATTTAGGGTGTTTCGCATGGTAAACATTTCATTGTCATAGCATAATAGAAGTAATGACAAAGGAGTGGGTTATCTGGTACTGTTAGGGACATTAAGAGTATTTTAGTAATAAGCTGGGTGGAGTGATGTTGCCTACAAGGGGGCAGGGTCCTGGTTGTAGGAGTTAGTAAGTGGCTTAAGAACAAATTGATAAGAGGCAACAGACCAGATGTTCCATAAAAGTGGAATGGAGATTTGATCTGGCAATATATTTGTAACTTTAGGAGAAGGGTGGTAAGGGTTTGGCCCCAAATAGCCTTCAGAGCTAACTCCCAAAGTGGCAAACATTGTCCCTGGAAGACCAATTGCCCTTGAATGGATGTCACCAACAGATGGACTTCTGGCAGGCATTGTGTGCCTGTCACCTGCCCTAGCGGGTTCACTGAGAGATGTTGTTATACATGTTGTGGGAAACATGGAAGATGAAGGGATTGGATTTCCCTCCTAAGGGTCAGCTATTTCCTGATTGTCCTGCCAGAAGATTGTAGAGGCAACATTGTAGGTCCAGATGGGGCTCAGGAAAAGAGCATGAAACAGGAGGGAAGGGGGCAGGGCATTACTTTTGAAAGAATGACATGGCCCAAGGTCATAACACAAACCCATTAAAATCAAGTGGGTCCAAGATGGCAGACAAGTCAAATTCAACTAAGCCTTGATCCTCAATCTGCAAGCTAAATGACAGACCCAGAGGTGCCATGACAGTTTCAAGGCACTATCAAAAGACCAAGAAGTGGGTGGTTCCCCAATTGTTGGAAAGATCCTCCCACTCATTAACATATGAATTCACCCAGCTCGCAAAAACTAACCATGCATTTCATGGCCACCACATACACCCTCTGTGATGGCACACACTCTGTGGACTGTGCTTCTCTCTGAATCCAAACAAATCTACCTCTTACCTATCACTGTGTCTCACTGAATTCTTTTTGCAATGAGACATCAAGAACCTGAGCTTCACTAGGTCCTGAAACCAGGCACCATGGGCTTTGGCCATGCTCAAGTCCTGGTTGGACACGACTGAGTGACTAAGCATAGCACAAAGTCCCTGCCATATGGGTTTGAGTCCCAATCTTAGGTAAATGGTTTCAAATACAATTTTCAGAAATGGAAAGATGATGACCTGACCAATCAAACAGTGGAGAGAGGAGCTGAAGGATGGGAGGGAAAAGCAGTGGGAAAAATGTGCTGAGGAACCCCTTTCATAACTTTCCAGAAAAACTGCTAAATGCCTGACCTGCACCCACAATTTTCATTGGCCTGATCCTTGGCACAAAGGAGGTTAAGGACAGAAGAACCTTCACACACTTGGGCAGCAGCTACTAGGGCACAGCAGATAGTGGAGCCTTCGAGACACACTGGGGAGTAGCCCCTGCTGGAGTCACTCAATTGTATGCCACTCGCCTGTTCACAAAGGGTTCAAGGAAATAAGAAATGAGAGACTGTAAAGGAATTAAGATTTTGTTAGCCATATGTCCTTCCAGCCATAGGAGTGAGGACCTCCTACCTTAACTGGAGGTCTTCTGGAATCTGAGATTGAGCCATATGAGCTTTCTGCCGAGTTTGTTTTTGCTGTCCCAGTTTCCAGCATGCTGGGCTTCTTGTCATTTCCACTGCACTGGATTTCCTTTGTGTTCAGCTTCCACCGCATGAGCTTTCGCCAAGTTGGGCTTCTGCTGTGCTTGGTTTCCGCCTTGCTGGGGCTGAGCTGAGGTTGTTTCAGCCAGGTTAAATCCGAGTCATGGCACCAGATATGTCAGGGGAGTGTGTAATTTCCTCAGTTCTGTCTTGAGACAGGAAAGATTTGAAATGGCTGACCAATGTTACAGCTCTGTTACAGCTCAGTTTTATTTGGCAAGCAAAGGATAGTAGACCCTTGAGGCATGAGGGTGGGCAGACCCCAAAGGAGAGGCCTCAATCTGTCTTGGCTTCCTCTTCTTATATATTTGTCTCCTCCCTTACTTGAGCCTGCCTTATGCAAATCGGGCTGGCCAAGAAGGGGGCGTGTTTGTTTTACCTGAAATTCTCACTCCAGTCCATGGATTTTCTTTTATTCCATTTTCGCAGGCTTTTCCCTTTCTTTGTCTTTTAGCCACCACCATTTTGGACTCCTTTTCCTGCTCTAACTACCTAACAAACCCATGCAAGCATGCAGTTTGTTTAACCCCATGCGCCCCAGAGTCTGCTGTGTACCCACATCACCCATGGTAACTGTATGTGTGTGTGTGTGTGTGTGTGTGTGTGTGAAAATAGAGAGCCTCAGGTCCAACTGCCTAGATATTCATAAGTTGGGCAGGATCTGCAAATCAGCACTGCAACAAACTTTCCAGCTGATTCTGATATGACAGATCCACAGACCAGCCCTCGTCAACCACTGACAAACCTCAGCTTGTGCAGCTGGGAGACTGAGGCCAAGAAAGGCTAAATGGACTTGCTCAAGGTCACACAGCTGAATTTCCAGAAAAGATGAACACGACTCTTTGTTTCTCCCAATTTGAAGGTGAATCAGGTAACTGCTTAAGTCAAAACTGAAACGTGGAGGTGCAACTGTTACCAAGTCCAAGCTCGCTCTGCTCGCCACACGATAGACCAATGAATCTGAGAGACAAGATGTTGAGACAAGGAAAAGACTTTAACTGGGGAGCCAGGAGACTGAGAAGATGGCGGGCTAGCGCCTCAAAATAACCATCTTATTGGGGTCTGGATGCCAGGTTCTTGTATAGATCAAAGATGGGGGAGGTGAGGAAGCAAAGAAAAAGGGCTATTAATCTTGCAAATATCTCCTAGAATGGCAAGCCTCAGGCAGAGGATGTGTTAATTTCTTCCTTCCTGCCATCCACAGGTGGGTGGGGTTCTGAACAAAGGAACTTTAGTTTACCAGTCAGGCCGAGGGGCATGATTCCCTAAGGCAAACCATTCTGTATGATTATAATAACAAAAGCAATGAAAAGCAAATCAAAGAAACAGTTCCAACATGGAGTCAGAATTGGCTTCCTTCCTGCAACGCAACCAGAGCTCAACCTCCCAGGGGAGGCAAAACTAGAGAAAGTTCTGGGCTGGGAGGAGAAGGAAGAAACCAAACGTTTAACCTTTCACTTTGGCACTATCTGAGAAAATTTTTTTCCAACTAATTTTGCTTATTTGGATGATGGGCCTAAATTCCATTTTCATCAGTTTTCTCCACCCTACATTGACTCTCCCAGGTTTTTTATACTGTTCTAGGGCACAGAACCTTTTGAGAGTAATTATCTGACTTTATGCAATATCAATGGAATATGTATTAAAATGACATAGTGACTGAATGCAATATGGTATCCTGAATTGGATCCTAGAATAAAAAAGAGACACTTGTGGAAAAACTAAGGAGATCCGAATAAAGTCTGTAGTTTAATGAATACTAATTTATCAACATTAATTTCTTTTTCTTTTTTTTAATTTTAATTTTATTTTATTTTTAAACTTTAAAATATTGTATTATTTTTTTATTTTAATTTTAATTTTATTTTATTTTTAAACTTTAAAATATTGTATTATCAACATTAATTTCTTAGCTTTGACAAATGTACCATTGTTATGTAAGATGCTAACATTAGGCAGAACTGGATGATGGGTGTACAGGAACTCTGCAACTTCTCTGTAAATATAAAACTATCACAAAAGAAAAGATTTGTTTAAAAAATGAGCTTAGGTAACAACAAACCAGAGCAGTCAATGAAGCAAAGACAAACTGCCAATCAGAGTACTGATTCCCTCTCCCACTGGTGGAAGCTGACTGCTTGATTTGTATGAGAAAGTTACTTAAGAGAAAAAGCCTGTTATCTCCTAGAAGGTAACCTGGCTGAGTTGGGGAGTAGAATGTGCTTTAATTTCAGGAGAATCAAATAATGATTTCCTTCCCTAAGAGCACATTCTGTCTGTGCAGTTTTCACTGAGGTAATTGTTTTCTATTTAAGTAAACAAAAACTGGAATAACCTCAAAATGGGGTTTGTATACAGTAGTTTATATACAGTAATGGGATTAAACTGGATGCTTTCTGTAGTAACAAACATTAAAAAAAGTAATATTTTATGAAGGTTGGTCATCTTCATTGTGCTGCATTGGTCCCTATGGAGGAGGTGTCTGTGCTTGATATTGTAGGATGTGAAAAGTCTTCAAACTTCCTGTCCCATCTCACCTTCCTGCAACAGTACCTGAAGCATCCCCATCATTAAATAAACATTTTGTTGTTATTGTTGTTGATTAGTTGCTCAGTCATGTCCAACTCTTTGTGACCCCATGGACTGTAGCCCACCAGGCTCCTCTGTCCATGGGATTCTCCAGGCAAGAATACTGGAGTGGGTTGCCATTTCCTCCTCCAGGGAACGTTCTTGACCTAGGGGTCAAACCTGCGTCCCCTGCATTGGCAGGTGGTTTCTTTAACACTGAGCCACCAGGGAATAAAGCCAGGGAATAAAACATTCACTGGGTACATTAATAATAACAGCTAAAACATAAGAAATAATTATTATGGGCCAGGTGATGATCATCAATGCTTTTAATTTTCACAACAACCATGCAAGGCAACAATGAGTTATTATTTTTGGTTCTGTAAATGGGAGTTCAGACTGTATAGGAAACTTGTCCAGGTCAGACAGGAAGTGTGTGGCAGAGCTAAATATTGAGCCTGGTTTTATCTGGCTCTTCTCACTTTGGATGTCATGGAAAAATGCTTAGCACTGCAGTGAACCATGCCACAGAGGCAGAGGGAAAAGAGCAAAGAGGGAATTATATCTGTGTGCTGATGGGAATGGATGCCAGGAGCAACGTGATTGGTTGGAGTCCTAGATTTCAGAGGCAGCTGCAGAGCGGTGGTCATCTAAGTCGTGGGAGAAAAAAAAAGGCATCTCTAAGGGAGACAAGAGGAATGGTGAGGCCAAAGTCTTCAATCGGCTCACACGTAGGCAGCAGGAGGTGGAGAAGGGGGTTGTTAGAGAGTAAGCAGAGGCCAGGAGAGGGAAATAGTGGGGATGCATATGCAGAGAGAATTTCAAGAAGTCATCAAATGCTCTGAGAGCTTAGATATGATGGAGAAACAAGAAGCAGTTGCATTTAATAATTTGCGTCATATCAGTTCAGGCCAGTACAATAGGAGGATGAGATCCATATTCAGAGGAGTTAGGAGGCAGGGGGCAGCAAGGCAGGAGAGGGAATAAGGTCAGGGTGCATGTCCTACTCATTCGGTGGGGGATGTAAGGAGGGAGGATGGACGGTGTCATTTTCAAAGCTGAGAAATGCTGAGAGGTGGAGGATCCACGGCTGAGTGAGAAAGTGATGATGCACAAGCAGGAGGAGGAGGACCACTGATGCAGCAAGACCCAGACCAAAGGGGTTGCAGAGGGAAGGAGGGCGCCAGGCAGCAAAGAAGGAGCAGGTGGTGACTCCTGGTGGGACTGGGAGCATCTGTGGAGAAGGCCCCTCTCAGAGAAAATTCTTTCCCCTTCCTGCTGTGTGCTCCCTTCTCTCTCCCAGTTTCCAAGATCTGCAGGAGACTGGACTCTCAGCAGCTGGGGCAGTCTGAGGGCACTGTCTTCCTGGGCACTAGGTCCATGAGTGGTGTCAAAACAAATGTCCTTTTCGTCATCATTTGGGGCTTGTTTCAGATCAGAGGTGCGATTTCACCAAGGGCTTCTGTTTTTAGTCTTTTATCAACACCACAAAATCACATTATCCCTCTGATCATTAGATTACTCTCACTAACATCATAATCACATTGCATACCCACAAATACATCATTATTCACTTAGGGTAATCAGTTTTAATGACACTCACTTCAGTTTCTTTCATAAATCACACGCTTTTATGAGATAATGGAGGAGAAACATCTAATTTTGAACTCGGACAAATGAAAAGTGAATGCATGTGTTTTTAAATGTATTTTTGTTGACTTCCCATGTCCATTACTTAAAGGGCAAAGAATATCTCCTGACTTCTCTCTTAGAAATAAATGAGGCAAAAGTACAGTGGATTTTGAATACCAAAGCATTCACTGGAATGTGTTGCAAACAAATAATAAACATAGCTCCTCCTTCATTGGCTTTGCACAAATCTCAGCTGAATAGAAATCAATGGTGGGAAGCAGTGTGTCTGATAGTCTCCAAAAGTGGTAAGGAGGAAAATCTTAACACCACCCCTTTACAGGAGCAGAATCAGACTCAGCTTGCTGTGTTGTCTGTGGAAAATAGAATAGCAATTTCTTCCATCCAACAAATGTATATTGAATTCCTACTATGCACCACACCAGGTACAGAGATGGATAAAACATTTTCTGTGGAACCTGCAGAGAGAGCTTCAGCATACAGTAGCCTTGTCCTACCCATTTTATGTTCCCCTTCCATCCATCTCTGTGAATGCACACCCAGAGATCCAAAAATGCATGGATTTTATGTCCCTCACCACCCCCTGCCCACCTCTCTGCCAGGGAAAGGCCAGCTCTCAGAAGTGCCTCATGGGAGGTAATTGAGCCACCTTCCTTGGTGGACCTGCCCTGAGATCCCAACCCTGTGACTTCCTGCCTTCCCTCCCATACCTTACCAGTCCATCAGGAGACACCAGATCCTTGCCTCAGGCTATCCTTCAGAGGATTCCTGCCAGAGACAGGGGCTCAGAGGAGAAGTTTTTTCCTGCTGGATCAAACAGAAGTCAGCCTGAAGACAGATACTACACTTGATCTTAGCCAAAAGGCCAAGAAGCAATATAGTGAAAATGAGTATACTACCTAAAGCAATCTATAGATTTAATGCAATCCCGTTCAAGCTACCAATGGTATTTTTTACAGAACTAGAACAAATAATTTCACAATTTGTATGGAAACACAAAAAACCTCGAACAGCCAAAGCAATCTTGAGAAAGAAGAATGGAACTGGAGAAATCAACCTGTCTGACTTAAGACTATACTACAAAGCTACAGTCATCAAGACAGTATGGTACTGGCAGAAATATAGATCAATGGAACAAAGCAGAAAGCCCAGAGATGAATCCATGCACCTATGGATGCCTTATCTTTGACAAAGGAGGCAAAAATGTACAATGGAGAAAAGACAATCTCTTTAACAAGTGGTGCTGGGAAAACTGGTCAACCACCTGTAGAAGAATGAAACTAGAACACTTTCTAACACCATACACAAAAACAAACTCAAAATTGATTAAAGATCTAAATGTAAGACCAAAAACTATAAAGCTCCTAGAGGAAGACACAGGCAGAACACTCTCTGACATAAATCATAGCAAGATCCTCTATTACCCACCTCCCAGAGTAATGGAAATAACAGCAAAAATAAACAAGTGGGACCTAATTAAACTTAAAAGCTTTTGCACAATGAAGGAAACTATAAGCAACATGAAAAGGCAGCCTTCAGAATGGGAGAAAATAACAGCAAACAAAACAACTGGCAAAGAATTAATCTCCAAACTAAATAAGCATCTCATGCAGCTCAATACCAGAAAAATAAACGACTCAATCAAAAAATGGGCCAAAGAACTAAACAGACATTTCTCCAAAGAAGACATACAGATGGCTAACAAACACATGAAAAGATGCTCAACATCACTCCTTATCAGAGAAATGCAAATCAAAACCAGAATGAGGTACCATCTCCACTGTTCAGAATGGCTGCTATCAAAAAGTCTACAAATAATAAATTCTACAGAGGGTGTGGTGAAAAGGGAACCCTCTTACACTGTTGGTGGGAATGAAAACTAGTAAAACCATTATGGAGAACAGTGTGGAGATTCCTTAAAAAACTGGAAACAGAACTGTCATATGACCCAGCAGTCCCACTGCTGGGCATACACACTGAGGAAACCAGAATTGAAAGAGACACATGTACCCCAATGTTCATCGCAGCACTGTTTATAATAGCCAGGACATGGAAGCAACTTAGATGTCCATCGGCAGATGAATGGATAAGAAAGCTGTGGTACATATACACAATGGAATATTACTCAGATATAAAAAAGAATGCATTTGAGTCAGTTCTAATGAGGTGGATGAAACTGGAGCCTATTATACAGAATGAAGTCAGAAAGAAAAACACCAATATAGTATACTAACACATATATATGGAATTTAGAAAGATGGTAACGATTGACCCTATATGCGAGACAGCAGAAGAGGCACAGATGTAAAGAATAGACTTTTGGACTCTGCAGGAGAAGGTGAGGGTGGGATGATTTGAGAGAATAGCATTGAAACATATATATTACCATATGTGAAATAGATGCATTTCACAGTCCAAGTTCAATGCACAGTCCAAGTTTGATGCATGAAACAGGGCACTCAAAGCCAGTGCACTGGGACAACCCAGAGGGATGAGATGGGGAGGGAGGTGGGAGAGGGGTTCGGGACAGGGTTCTAGTACCTATGGCTGATTCATGTCAATGTATGGCAAAAACCACCACAATATTGTAAAGTAATTAGCCTCCAATTAAAATAAATAAATTAATTTTAAAAAAAGAAATCAACCTGAGGAAACCACATTCAAAGAGAAGTGGGTGCATCCAGTCTCTGGAATGATGGTGCTTAAACCAACCAACCAAAAAAAAAAAAAAACACCCCGCATTTTCTGCTCTTGATCAGATGGCATGTTCTAGTTGAAGAAGAAGACATAATATATAAGTTCACTCACTAAATCCTGCTAGGTGCCAGGATGAAAGCAATTAAGAGGTGAAATGGGAGCATTGAGGAGGAAGTATTTTCTGTGCCATGTGCTTAGATGTGTGTGTGTTTGTGTGTAGTGGTGCGATTGGTCAGAGAGTCTCAGACACATTGTGCAGTGCTGGTGTTTGAGCTAATCCGTATTGATGAATTGGGATTGCAGGGAGAGAAGAGGAAGAAGGACATCCTGGCAACCTTTCCCCATGAATACACTGTCCTCTGCCCTAGCGGTATCTTTCTCCAAAATCATGTGCAAACTCTGTATGGCATCAGCTCAGTTCAGTTCAGTCGCTCAGTCGTGTCCGACTCTTTGCGACCCTATGAATCGCAGCACGCCAGGCCTTCCTGTCCATCACCAACTCCCGGAGTTCACTCAGACTCACATCCATCGAGTCAGTGATGCCATCTAGCCATCTCATCCTCTGTCGTCCCCTTCTCCTCTTGCCCTCAATCCCTGGCAGCATCAGAGTATTTTCCAATGAGTCAACTCTTCGCATGAGGTGGCCAATGTATTGGAGTTTCAGCTTTAACATCAGTCCTTCCAAAGAAATCCCAGGGCTGATCTCCTTCAGAATGGACTGGTTGGATCTCCTTGCAGTCCATGGGACACTCAAGAGTCTTCTCCAACACCACAGTTCAAAAGCATCAGTTCTTCGGCACTCAGCCTTCTTCACAGCCCAACTCTCACATCCATACATGACCACAGGAAAAACCATAGCCTTGACTAGATGGACCTTTGTTGGCAAAGTAATGTCTCTGCTTTTGAATATGCTATCTAGGTTGGTCATAACTTTCCTTCCAAAGAGTAAGCGTCTTTTAATTTCATGGCTGCAGTCACCATCTGCAGTGATTTTGGAGCCCAGAAAAATAAAGTCTGACACTGTTTCCACTGTTTCCCCATCTATTTCCCATGACGTGATGGGACCAGATGCTATGATCTTCGTTTTCTGAATGTTGAGCCAACTTTTTCACTCTCCACTTTCACTCTCATCAAGAGGCTTTTTAGTTCCTCTTCATTTTCTGCCATAAGCGTGGTGTCATCTGCATATCTGAGGTTCTTGATATTTCTCCCGGCAATCTTGATTCCAGCTTGTGCTTCTTCCAGTCCAGCGTTTCTCATGATGTACTCTGCGTATAAGTTAAATAAGCAGGGTGACAATATACAGCCTTGATGTATTCCTTTTCCTATTTGGAACCAGACTGTTGTTCCATGTCCAGTTCTAACTGTTGCTTCCTGACCTGCATACAGATTTCTCAAGAGGCAAGTCAGGTGGTCTGGTATTCTCATCTCTTTCAGAATTTTCCACAGTTTATTATGATCCACACAGTCAAAGGCTTTGGCATGGTCAATAAAGCAGAAATAGATGTTTTTCTGGAACTCTCTTGCTTTTTCTATGATCCAGCGGATGTTGGCAATTTGATCTCTGGTTCCTCTGCCTTTTCTAAAACCAGCTTGAGCATCAGGAAGTTCGCAGTTCACGTATGGCTGAAGCCTGGCTTAGAGAATTTTGAGCATTACTTTACTAGCATGTGAGATGAGTGCAATTGTGCAGTAGTTTGAGCATTCTTTGGCATTGCCTTTCTTTGGGATTGGAATGAAAACTGACCTTTTCCAGTCCTGTGGCCACTGCTGAGTTTTCCAAATGTGCTGGCATATTGAGTGCAGCACTTTCACAGCATCATCTTTCAGGATTTGAAATAGCTCAACTGGAATTCCATCACTCCACTAGCTTTGTTCGTAGTGATGCTTTCTAAGGCCCACTTGACTTCACATTCCAGGATGTCTGGCTCTAGATGAGTGATTACACCATCGTGATTATCTGGGTCGTGAAGATCTTTTTTGTACAGTTCTTCTGTGGATTCTTGCTACCTCTTCTTAATATCTTCTGTTAGGTCCATATCTGCTTCTGTTAGGTCCATACCATTTGTGTCCTTTATCAAGCTCATCTTTGCATGAAATGTTCCCTTGGTATCTCTAATTTTCTTGAAGAGATCTCTAGTCTTTCCCATTCTGTTGTTTTCCTCTATTTCTTTGCATTGATCACTGAGGAAGGCTTTCTTATCTCTTCTTGCTATTCTTTGGAACTCTGCATTCAGATGCCTATATCTTTCCTTTTCTCCTTTGCTTTTTGCTTCTCTTCTTTTCACAGCTATTTGTAAGGCCTCCCCAGACAGCCATTTTGCTTTTTTGCATTTCTTTTCCATGGGGATGGTCTTGATCCCTGTCTCCTGTACAATGTCATGAACCTCATTCTATAGTTCATCAGGCACTGTATCTATCAGATCTAGGCCCTTAAATCTATTTCTCACTTCCACTGTATAATCATAAGGGATTTGATTTAGGTCATACCTGAATGGTCTAGTGGTTTTCCCTACTTTCTTCAATTTAAGTCTGAATTTGGCAATAAGGAGTTCGTGATTTGAGCCACAGTCAGCTCCCGGTCTTGTTTTTGCTGACTGTATAGAGCTTCTCCATCTTTGGCTGCAAAGAATGTAATCAATCTGATATCAGTGTTGACCATCTGGTGATGTCCACATGTAGAGTCTTCTCTTGTGTTGTTGGAAGAGGGTGTTTGCTATGACCAGTGCATAGGAAGCTCTTTAAAATATGGTCCCAGGCTGCTGATGGGACCTATTTGGTCCATATGCTTTGCCTCCCTGAACTTCTTTTAGTACTTCCACAACATGCTTTTTCACAGTTCCTTTCCTTTGCATGTACTACTCCTGTCACCTAAATGCTCAGCTTGGCAAGGTGACCCTTGTCAATCTAGTACCCAGAGCAAAAGATGGCACCTTGGCAACAACCCCAAGGCTTTCTCTCTCTCTCCAGCTGCTGCTGCCTTTTCCTGGTG
This sequence comes from Bos indicus, assembly GCF_029378745.1. Lineage (NCBI taxonomy): Eukaryota > Metazoa > Chordata > Mammalia > Artiodactyla > Bovidae > Bos > Bos indicus. Next base: position 16,950,276 of record NC_091789.1, on the reverse strand, counting down.
GGGACATGTTCTGGCAAGCTCGGCAGGCAGGGACCACCCCTCTCTTCTGATTGACCTCGTGGGTATAATCCTGCTGCCCAGGTCTCTTCCATGGACAGATGGCTCCTAAGTCAGACAGGCTGGGACCTGGGACCTTTTGCTGCAGTGCTGCAATGCTTGCACTTGGACAAACCTCTCCTCAAGCAACAAAATACAAAGAAACTATATGGGGCTAAAAATAACTATGTGCCTGTGCAGCTGGGGCAAATTCTGGACAAAAAGATACATAGAGACCAAGAAGCTTAATTTTCACTTTTCAAGAGCTGGGATAAAAAACAGGACACCACATGCCCCCTGCACTCAATACCACCAAAGAGGTGGGCAAACCACCTAAGCCACCCCTCTGGCCTGATCCCTAGGCACACCCCTACCCTCACCCCATATAATGGGAACAAGGTGAGAACAAGGTTGCCCCACCTTGGCGAGTGAGGAAGCAAGGGAAACTGTTCTCGCTCCCTCCTATTGCAGTAGGGGCATCAACAAAACCTTGCCTGAATTTGTCTGGCCTCTAGTCAATTTCTATTGATTAAGGAGTCCAAGAACCCTGGTCGGTAACTTACATATCCACTCACTTCCACCTATAGAAATGTTGAACCCTTTTGTTTTCAGCCTTCCACCGCCAACCACTGTGGGGAAACGGAGTACTGAGGTATGATGAAATTTTCCTCTGGTCTCATCACAGGTAGGCAGATTAGAATTTTCTGTTAAGATTACCCCAAATCTAAGCCCTACACTTTGTTGACCTCTTTATCAAAATTGCCTTTGGATAATTAAGAGAAAAGTTGGCCCTCATTACAAAAATCTTTTAAAAAGCTTATGCCTTTCTATCTCAAATTTTGCTCATGAAACCCTTCCTGAGTGAATACAAACCTTTCGACTAAGACCTGTTTGTTGCCCCATCCACTTCAGCCTTTATTTGAGGTACCTCATTATGTCTTCCTCCACAGCATTATGCCTTGGCTCAATCAGAATTACAGCAAAATAAATTAATTATTATGGAGTTGATATGATAGGCCTAGAAGAAGGAGGCTGGAACGAAGCCTTTTGAAGGACTATTATTCCCCATTATAATAGGTTTTATTGCTATTAAGAATTAGCACACAATGGTTTCTACAACTGGATGAATTACATAAATGCTAATGTCAACATCAGACATCATTCAGAAGAGATATGGAGAAGCATTTTCTGTTTGTAAATGTCAAAACCATTTCTCATCCATCAGGTAATAATTTTTCAATTTTCTTTTCACGAATATAGTACATTGTCAGTGCTACTGAAGTCATAATTGATTTCACAGCTACGAAACCATGGGAAGCCAAAGGACCTTCATTATAAGATAGAACTTGAAGATCTGAATAAGATACCATTTCCCTCAAGAACCACAAGATCAATACACGAGTGAAGCAGACGGAGCTGAATCTTGCATTTACTACATAATCTTGGCTTTGGAAGAGTGCCAGATGGCAGTGAAGTAGGTCTTAAGTGACCATCAAGGGCTCAAATGGGTTGCTTAGTAAAAAAAAAACATGGTGCTTTCAATTAAATGTCAAAGACAATTACATGGGAACCATCAGAGAGCTTCAGAAGTAAGACAGAAAGATTACATTTCACTAACCTAACACTCCCATTACCAAACTTCCCACCTTTTGGCATTTTGGCAGAAACTTAGTTGCTCCAGGAAAGCATGACATTCTACATTCACGGAAAGGCACAATCAAAGGGCTTTGGAGTAAATGTCAGTTTCCAAATAATATGTGCGTGATTTAAGGTCATGGAAGTGTAAAATGGCAAGACTCTTCTTTTGATCTCTCAGCGAACACCTAGAACTCTTGAAATTCTTGAACCTGGCCATCATTCTTATGGTAAAAATAAAATATACCAACAACCATGTCCCTTTACTGCAGAACTGATGAATCCTTTCTAGTGTTTTCACTGGCTCTGATTTTACCCTTTCCCCCAGTCCCACCAATCATCAATTATTGGTGAAATGCCTCGAAGCTATGACAAACTCAGGCTTCAGTCTTCAGCCATCAGGCTGGGGTCTCCTGGTAGTTTGGAGGACCCAGATGTTAGCCCTCTGAATTCATTCTAGAAGTATTGGATTACAGCCAACATAATCTGTGTTTATAGCTAGACAGGCTAAGGAGATTTTATTTATGTGCAGCCAGAGGTTGGTCCACCACCTTCAGAGAAATTAAGAAGTAGGTTCCTACCATGACCAGTCCAGGACAAACTTAAGAAAGGCAAGTCTGTGTTTGGTATTCCTTTGCCATCCTTTAGGGACTCCCATCTTTTCTGTATCCTAGGCCTAGTTACCTGCTGCTGCTGCTGCTAAGTCACTTCAGTCGTGTCCAACTCTGTGCGACCCCATAGACAGCAGCCCACCAGGCTCCTCCGTCCCTGGGATTCTCCTGGCAAGAACACTGGAGTGGGTTGCCATTTCCTTCTCCAATGCAGGAAAGTGAAAAGTGAAAGCGAAGTCGCTCAGTCGTGTCTGGCTCCTAGCGACCCAATGGACTGTAGCCCACCAGGCTCCTCTGTCCATGGGATTTTTCCAGGCAAGAGTACTGGAGTGGGGTGCCATTGCCTTCTCCGTAGTTACCTGAGGAAGCACCTTAGATGATTAAGCCATAGTTTCCAAACTTCCTCAAGGGAATGCTAGATCAATGAGATATTAATAGGCATTTGTGAACAACATTCACTGACAAGAATGTTTGGGAAATTATAATGTGCTATATCCCTCCATGGGAGGTGTGTACAATGCCAATTAGCACTAAACACTTGAAGAAGCCTTGCCATTACAAGTCTCTATTTATTTTATTTAACTCAGCTTTTCCTGCCTTTATTTGACCATGGAACACTTCCTTTCATGCCATAGCTGATAATGTATTATGAAACTATGATTCCCTAGAGCTCAGCTATAGATTAAGAGGAACCTCCCAAAGGTCATGCAAGCATTTTGATACAACTCGGAAATTTTGTGGGAGTCAGGCCTTTCAAGCAGATTTATGATTTCATGTAACTTGTTTGTGCAGAATTGTAACTTTCTTTATGTCTCTGTAACAGAGGTCAACTTGCTTGTGAGTCATCATTTCCACTGAGGAGCAAATTACTAAACCTTACCCCTTTAAGATAACTCAGCATCTTCTGGTTGAAAACTTCATCTCTTGTGGTAATTAATGACTCATTTGCTTTTGCATTTCAACTCAGTCCATTCAAAGTTCAATACCAGGGCTTTCCTCCACTCTTAAGAATTTTCTTAAGAAAATCATCCCTCGTTATCATCTCTTTCCCTCTTCTCTTCCTTTTTTCTTCCATTTCTCTTGCTCGTCTTCCACCTCCTCTTGAGGACTGTGCTGTTTTGCCAGAAGAAACCTCCTTCTACAGATAAATGCTTTACCTGTATTGAATATTTTATGCCAGAGCAGAATGTCACTGTGAGCCCACCATACCCTTCAGAAGCATGTGGAGAAATCATGTTAATTAAAATCTCTTTTCCTCCTGGAAAAAAGAATAACAGAGCTAAAATAGCAGAGAGTGGTTGGCTGGACACTCTCATTAACCCAGGTAGCTGGAAGAAGTAAATAAACATCTTTTCCAAACATGCTTTAATATGGGAAATGGAGCAAAACTCAGTACATTGAATATTTTCATGGCTATCAGCCATAATGCCATGCCATTGCAGGGGGGTTGAGAAAAACATAATTTTTAATTATTTTTCATTTTCTCATAGGAGGCTTTGATCCAATTTAGTTATAAAGCTGGTGAAAAGCCCCATACATCTAAGATGACTGCAGATTGAACAGTATGGAAGGTAACTGATTTTGCTATAAAGACAAGTTAAATTAACCCACAGGAATCTGTTATTTATATGATGCACTGACTTCATTATTCTCTAAAATGCCCACTCTTTGTGATCATATCTATTTTATGTTCCATGTGGTTGTTCACAAAGTAAGTAAACAAACGTGACGTTTTTAAATAAACTATTTAAGGGAACTTTTTTTTTTTTTTTTTTTTACAGGCCAACTATCCCAGCAGGCATGGAACCTATGTCTCACCACTACCTTTCTCATAATCAGGGGAGCGAGCCAAACCTCCTTCCTCAAGTGGGGAGGAAGCAGCCAGCGCAGTTGGACACTCTTTTTTTTTTTCTAAAACATATTCCCTCTTTCAACAGACATATTTTATCAGGTAAAATCTAAGAGAACATAACAATAAAAAGGAATTATTAATAAACAACTTCTATCTACACAATTCCACAGGCTGTATGCATTTCTGGAGCAGGAATGTTTTTGCCTCGGCAAAGCTGTGCAGTTATGGGAGGATGTCCAATGTTTGAAGCAACACATGAACTGAGGGTGTCAAGAAAGCGAGCATCACAGGGCCTTCCGTTTCCCCCCACTCACCCTGGGTGGGTGTCTCACCTGCTTAACCACATATTGGACAAGGATCCCAGAGACTGGGATCTTCAGTATCCATCAGAAAAACAAAGATTCAAAACTGACCTTCTGAACAATGTTCCTCCTAGAAGAATGTTGAAATGTTCTTCTAAAAACTCTGAAGCCTGAGCTGGGTCTTGTCAGCAGCATGGTTAATGACCCAGACTTCAGGCTCAGAGTATGCTAGATGGATGCCCATCCCAGCTCTAGGACTGGCTGGCTGTGTGAACCTGGGTGAGTGATTTCACCTCACTTTACTTCACTGTATAGTGAAGATGAGAAGAGTTCATTGATTTGAGGCCATATTTAGGTAAGAAACACAAAGTCTTTGGCATTTAGGAATATTTCAACGTGTTAGCTAGTGGATGGAGGTAGAGAGTAGCCAAGAAACCCTTAAATCTTATATATGAATCCTTAATAAACTCGAGTCCAAGGCTGCTTTGGGATTGTTTAGAACTAATAGAAATGCAAGTACCTCTGAAGACAGGCCTGGGCCCCTTCCTGACTGAGTGGGCAGCCCAGACTTACACATCTGAGAGGATAAAGAACCCAAGTGACAGAGTGGCCTTGCTTTTACTGTCTCAGAGCACCTATATTCATTTTGGACCTGCAGTCCATTCATGGGTTTGTTCAGGAAGCTTAACACTTCTTGAGTTTGATTATAAAATCCATGTTGACTTTTCTCCAGAGAAGGCCTTTAGAGTTCATCATATTTCTCAACCCACAAAGGGTTGAGAAGAGCTGCTCTAATCTCTTGAAGAATCTTTTGCTTTCTCCCTAGAGACTTTCTTTTGGGCTTCCAGTAATCTTGCCTGGAGAATCCCAGGGACAGGAGCCTGATGGGCTACCATCTATGGGGTCGCACAGAGTCAGACACGACTGACGTGACTTAGCAGCAGCAGCAGATAGCTCAGTTGGTATAGAATGTGCCTGCAATGCAGGAGACCCTGGTTCGATTCCTGGGTTGGGAAGATCTGCCGGAGAAGGGATAGGCTACCCACTCCAGTATTCTTGGGCTTCCCTTGTGCCTCAGCTGGTAAGGAAATCCGCCTGCAATGTGGGACACTTGGGTTTAATCCCTGGGTTGAGAAGGGAAAGGCTACCCACTCCAGTATTCTGGCCTGGAGAATTCCATGGACTACAGTCCATAGAGTCTCAGAGTCGGACACGACTGAGCGACTTTCACTCCAGAGACTTTCTTTGGAGATTCAGATACCTTCATTATTCTCTAGTTCCAGCCACAGTGCCCCGTACTGTTTGTTCTCTTGACATCAACCTCACTTCCATTTCCAACCTGCCTCCTCACAAATCTCTCTCCAAGGCAGCATTTTATCCAACCACGCATACTCTGCTCTTGGGGCTCTGGCCAACTGCTCTTTGCTGCCCCCTCTTGTTCAAACTGATGGGGACCTAATAGGATTCCTTTCCTGCGGATCACGACTTGGGCAATCTCCACTGGGAAAATAGTTGGCCGTTTTGCAGTTCAAGAAGGCCTTGTGGTGTTGGCTCACCCCTGTGGGCATGTAATTATATGGACTTATTTCCAGAACTCCAGAAAAGGCTTTTGAAATGGAGGATATTCTCCAACAGCTTCATGCCTAAGATTGTGTACTCAGAGAACAATCCATTTTAACTGGAGATTCTGATCTGCGTGGAAATGTATGTGAAACAAAGAGAGTTCTCACTCACCCACACTGTAGTTTAATGAAGGGTCTGAGGGTGGGTTTGGGGAGAATACTGAGCCCACAAATACGGAAGCAGATGGATCCTCAGGGTTGTAGGGATGGGGAGTAGGGGGAGGCAACTGAACAGAAACTTCTGCTCTTCTACTTATTCACAGGGTCCATTTGGGCCTTGTTATCCTCATAAGCATGTTGTTATCATGAGTGCTTCCTGCTTTGCCCCTTCGTTTTATCCCTGGCAATGAAGGGTAGGGGGAGAACAAGGGGTATCTGATGAACACGCAGCACTAGCTGCTTGGCTGAGAATGTGGGAAAGGAGGGGGGGATGAATTCATGCCCAGTGAGCACTTGCTACCTACCAGTTATCAATAAAAAAAATTAAAAAAAAACAAATAAACAAAAAAAAGAATGTCCACATCACATCAGCATTGGTTATTGGAGAGGGACAGAAATAAGCCACTGAGCAGAGCCATGGTATCTGTCAGAAGAAGTGAGTCAGAACCAACCAGAAGTCAAAAAGCAAGCTCACTCAGCCATTCTCTCCTCTTCACTGATGTCTCCCTTTCAACAGATGAAGAAGCCGAGAAGCAGGGTAAATGACTCCCCCAAGATCCCACAGCTAGTTTATGGTAGAGCTGAGTTTGGGTTCTCTTCTGTCTGAGAGAAGTCACACACCCTTCTTGTGCCAACATGGGAGATGTCTGACTTCGCTTGGTTACATTTATGAGGTGGGTGTCAGGTGTTAAGCTAACCATACATATATTTCCAGAAGAACTCAAATAAGAAATTTGGGACATACACAACGGGATAATTCTTCCTTAGAAGCTGCCAATATAGGGGAAAAAAAGGAAAAGAAAAAAATCAGGAAAGAAAAAGAAAGAAACCAAGGTAGCTGAAAGGCATACTTTCTGGAGAACTCAAAAGATAATGATATTCTAGCTCGAAATTTATCTTAATGAGGAAGACTCAATCAATGGAAAGAGACAGATGGGATAATGTAAAGTTCAACTTTCCTCCTTCTGTTTCTTTGTATAAAAGAGAACCAACTTTTTGATCATTTTTTGCTCAGCTGTAATATTCTGCTGCATAAAGAAGATTGAACACCAAATACCACATTAATATGTTATTGGCATCTTTCTTTTTTCATATCTTACATGTTGATTGTAAAACCATCCAGAGAGACTGATAGCTGTAATATATTACAGTTTCTCAACCTCAAATTAATTTCATAACATCACAGCAGAGCCAAATATCCTCTGCTCCAAGAAGTAGCTCAAAGTAGGTAATATTCTTTTCTTTGCTCCTTTAAAACCTTAGTTATGGTTATTTTCTTTACTGGGTGACGTATCTAGACTTTACTTCCTTATGATCCATTACCTGCTTCAGTAATTACCACCTCCTTTGAAGTGTCCAATCTTCCAGCAGATGGACTGAGTGCCTCTGCCAGCGCCCCCAGGGTGAGCTGCACAAAGCATAGTGACAGGGGAACTGTGTGTGAGCTGTGAAATCCTTGTCTCCAAATGGCCATTTCACATTCAGAGTTCCAGCTTGAGTCACTGGGCCTGTGTAGACACAACTTAAGCCAATGACCACATGAAGGAACAACTTAAGGTGATGTTCAATGACTACAAGAGCATGAATCCTTCTGTCCCCCTGCCCAAGCTCTTCTATCTGAGGAGAGAAGGTGAATGCACTCTGTTGCTTCTTCTCCATCACTTGGGGGAAGGGGTTGTGAACAAAGGGACCCAGCACCTTTTTCTCTCACCTTTGAGTCTCAGGATCCCTCTGGCTGCCATAATCAAAGGATCAAAAATGGATTCCATTCTTCCATCTCTTTCCTCTAGGGGGCTGTACTATCCAATATGATAGCCACTACTCACCTGTGGTCATTTAAATTACTTAAGATTAAAGTGAATAAAAATGCCTTATTATTAAGTTAGATTACAAATTAATTCCTCAGTCACAGTAGCCACATTTCAAGGGTTCGGAAGCCATAGGTAGCTAGCAGCTATGATTTGCGGGAGGGCAGATGAAGAATATCTCCATCGTTGCAGAAAGTTCTTTTTGACAGCTCTGCTCTGGACCCTCACTGATTCCAATCTTGAAGAAAAAGCAGCATACTGACCAGTTGCAGTGAGAAGGGAAGATATTTCAGGACAGAATTTTCAGGGACAAATATTTATTGTTTTGGTATGGTAGAATGCTCTAGGAAGAGAGGATCTTTAAATCCCTGGTTTTCTTTAGTAGTCTCAATTTTATTTATTTATTTTTTAATATAAATTTATTTATTTTAATTGGAGGCTAATTACTTTACAAGTATTGGTTTTGCCATACATCAACATGAATCCGCTACAGTTATACACGTGTTCCCCATCCTGAACCCCCTTCCCTCCTCCCTCCCCATCCCACCCCTCTGGGTCATCCCAGTGCACCAGCCCCAAGCATCCTGTATCATGCATCGAACCTGGACTGGCGATTCGTTTCACATATGATATTATACATGTTTCAATGCCATTCTCCCAAATCATCCTAGCCTCGCCCTCTCCCACAGTCCAAAAGACTGTTCTATACATCTGTGTCTCTTTTGCTGTCTCGCATACAGGGTTATCGTTAACATCTTTCTAAACTCCATATATATGCGTTAGTATACTGTATTGGTGTTTTTCTTTCTGGCTTACTTCACTCTGTATAATAGGCTCCAGTTTCATCCACCTCATTAGAACTGATTCAAATGTATTCTTTTTAATGGCTGAGTAATACTCCATTGTGTATATGTACCACAGCTTTCTTATCCATTCATCTGCTGATGGACATCTAGGTTGCTTTAAGCATAACCAGAAAGAGTTTAGGATATTCTAAAAAATTTCTCGACAACTGTGTAAAGTAAAATTTAAAAATGAGGTAGAAGAAGGACAAAGTAGATTCAATGGCTACAAATGCATAGTTAAATCATTTCCCACATTTCAATGCAGAAAATACTTTCTTAAAGCAGTGACCTAATTGATTTAGAAAATATGATGACTATTACTGTAAAATAATCTATAATTATGGATAATAATAACCTCAAGTTCATATCTTGAGTTAATACTTATGTGTTTATTTAACAAATATTTTTAAGCACCTGCTGTGTGTCAGGGAATTTTCTAGGCCTCTGGGATCTAACAACAACCTAACAGAGATTTCACCCCCTGCCCCCCCATGCAGAAGGTCATATCCTAGTGAGTAGAAATAGAAAGCAAACAATAAACATCCCAAATTAGTAAATATATGGAGTATTTGGGAGTGATAAATTCCATGAAAAAAAAAAAAAAAAAAACAGAGCACAGTAAGGGACATGCACAGTCCTTGGTGGTGATGTTAGTGGTTCAGACAGGCGGGGGATTAGGCTTGTAGTCCTGGATCCTTAGGGTAAAATCCTTATTTTATTTTATTTTTTTTTATTTTATTTTTTTTTATATCCTTATTTTATAGGCATACAAAATAAAGCTCAGATTGGTCACAATTCATTTACACACACAGGCTTCTGTCATAACATTTGTCAGTAAGGATATGGCAAGATGCTCTTGTACAATATGCAGGGTGTTGCCTTATTGGAGGGTAATGTGGCAGCATCTATCACCCTCCTCTGTCCATGGAATCCTCCAGGCCAGAATACTGGAGTGGGTAGCCATTCCCTTCTCCAGGGGAGCTTCCTGACCCCGGGCTCGAACCTGGGTCTCCTACATTGCAGGTGGCTTCTTTACTGTCTGAGCCACCAGGGAAGCTCTATCACCTTTGGTCATAGCAATTCCACTTTCAGATTGCTGCATCAGTTAAGATAGGCTGGATTATTCTGTGGTAACAAAAAGTCCAAAACTTTACTGTCTTATAGCAAAAAGTGTTCAGTTCTATATGTACATATGTTCACCAAAAGATCTGATCCTCACAATATGGATGAACCTTACAAACACAATGTTGAGTGGAAGAAGCTGGACATCAAAGAGGACATCGTGCACATGGTGGGCAGAATCTCCTCTAAGATACCTGGAGCCTAGTGGGCACAAATATATCCCTGGTTATTCAAACACTAATCTAGGTACTACTGTAAAGAAATTTTGCAGATTTACAGTCCCAAAGCAGTGACCCTTAAGATAGGGAGATTATCCAGGTGAGGCCTAACCTGGTCAAATTGGTTCTTCCAAAGCAGAGAATGTTCTTTGCTGGCAGAAGAAGAAGTCAGAGTTAAAGCACAAGGGGGACTGACATGAAAAAAGTTCTCTGTTGCTGGCTTAAAGGTGGAAGAAGCCTTGTGACAAGGAACGTGAGTGGCTTCTAGTTGCTGAGAATGACCCCCAATCGAGAGCCATCAGGAAAATGAGGACCTCAGTCCTACAACCACAAGGAAATCAATTCTACCAACTATTGGTAAACTGGGAAGACGAACCCAGCACCAGAGACCCAAGTCCTGGTGGACACTTTGATTTTATCCCTGGGAGGCCCTGAGCAGAGAATCCAGCCACACTGTGCCTGGATGTTTGACCTAGAGAAGCTGTGAGATGATAGTTTTGTGTTGTTTTAAGCTGTGGAATTTGTGGTCATTTGTGACAGCAGCCACACAAAACTAATGCACTGTATGTTTCAATTTATATAAAGTATAAAAGCAGGCAAAACTCATATACACTGATATAAGTCACAACAGTTGCCATTTGGGGGAGTTTATTGACTAGAAAAGGGCACAAAAGAGGGTTCTGGGGCAATAATAATGGTTTTCAATATGAATGTCGATTATATGTGTGTTCAGTTTGTGAAAATTCAAGCTATGCACTTAACCTATGTTCCCTTTTCTTTATGCATATCATACTTCAATATTGAAACATGCATACAAAACACACATTTTGTTTTTTTCCCAAAAATCCACATAAAACAACACTATGTATTTTTTATATGTCTTTTCTTATATCACTTGCATACCAAAAAGTCCCTTAACCTACAAAACAAACTGAAACCAGCGATTTCCCTGAGGGAAGGCAGTGGGATTGTATGTGAGTCAAGAGAATTTTTGTTTTTTCTACGATATTTGAACTTTCATGAAGTTTGTAGTCATGAATGACTTGGATCATTAAAAACACAAAGGTGAAAGAAAGAGTATGGGCTTCCAAGGTGGTAAAGAATCTGCCTGCCAAGGCAGGAAATGAGAGTTTGATCCCTGGGTCGGGAAGGTCCCCTGGAGCAGGGAATGGCAACCCACTCCAGTATTTTTACCTGGGAAATCCCATGGACAGAGGAGCCTAGTAGGTTACAGTCTATAGGGTTGCAAAGAGTCAGACATGACCTAGTTGGGCTTCCCTGATAGCTCAGTTGGTAAAGAATGCGCCTGCAATGCAGGAGACCCTGGTTCGATTCCTGAGTTGGGAATATCCACTGAAGGGATAGGCTATGCACTCCAGTATTCTTGGGCTTCCCTGGTGGCTCAGCTGGTAAAGAATCTGTCTGCAATGTGGGACACCTGAGTTCAACCCCTGGCTTGGGAAGGGCCCCTGGAGAAAGGAAAGGCTACCAACTCCAGTATTCTGGCCTGGAGAATTCCATGGACTGTAGAGTCCATGGGGTTGCAGAGTCGGACACAACTGAGTGACTTTCACTTTCACTAGTGACTAAACACCAACAACAAAAGGAAGAGTAAAGCATATGTAGTGATCCAGTGTCTTATCTGAGGAGAGTACTTCTTGTCCATAGTGGAGGCAGACATTCACGCATGACTGGAGGAAGCTAAGACACACCTAGCCATCTCTCTGGCCTCTTCCATAACAGTAGCTACCAACTTGTTGGGTACTTATTCTCTGCCAGGTCCTGTAAAAGGTGCTTTATATACATTTTTTTCTCTTTTCTCATGCATACTTTACAAGACAGCTGATTAGAATTATCCCCACTGTATTGATGGGAAAAGTGAGGCCCTGCTTGCCTGAGGCCACACAGCTAGTAAGGAACCAGATGGAGATCCAAATCCTGGTCTGAATCCAGAAAGTGTATTCCTTCCACTGCAGTTGCCAGCTCCTCCAATGGCCTCACTGATTCTTCGGCTGGGATACATCACTGTATTATGACTCATTTATTCATTTAAAACTCTTGAGTCCTTAATGCCTCAGTGGAGGTAACACCTGAGGTGTTCCCCAAATTATGTTTTTCCTCATGTGTTGAAATGCACCTCCAGGCATGGGTGGGATGTCTGGGAAAGTGGGGCTGATATAGAAGGAAAGAAGCAGTGTCCTAAATAGGATCGACTTGAACTGGATTTTGAACTCTCAAAATTCCCCAGGGTGGCTGGATGCCTAGGGTGATTCAGACTCCTCCTCGGGGCTCAGCTCAGTCTAGCTTCAAGCCACAGACTTTATGATGTGGATTTGAGCTTGCTGTCAATATGATCCCCCTGTATAGACTATATTAATAACCTTGGTGCAAGTGCTGTAGACATGGAAAGTGAAATCCTATCCCTGTCCAGGAGATTCCAATCCTCAAGGCATAAGGGCCAAGCCATCCACTGAATTGCAAAAGACTTACAATGAAGGCAGCTGACTCGAGCCTGGACTTGACTCGGAATTCACTGAATGCCAGGCGGAGAGGGAGCCTGCTCTGCAGAGGTGCTCAGGTTACGGAGATGAAAGAGCAGCCTGCAGCACTGACCAGAGCCTTTGTAGCAGACTTTTGAGAAGGAAGGGCAGGAAAAAGACCTGCCCAAACCACTTTGCCTTTGGGAGACTTTTTTACGTTCTTTGACATGAAGAGTGGTCTGTAAATACTCCAAGAGTGACTTCCTTATCATTTCAGATCCGTTTCAGGGGTCTTACAAGGAGGTACAGTTCAGCCTGAATCTCCGACTCTACATTTTTTTAAATCTAAGTATTAGGCTACAAACTCTATTGTATAATAGAGCTCAAAGAAGGTTCAGATAATAAAGTAATGCCTTTAGAGTGAATAGCTTATATTATACTCATTCTCCTTCAGTTGATGAAATCTGGGTATATCAGCTACACAGGTTTTGATGAAATTAGTGTCGAATAAAAATTTTCCCAGTTGATATCCAACATAAAATGTCTATTTAGGATGTCATGGTGGAGCATCTAATGCAGATGATAAATCACATCTAGCCATACTTCCAGATGCATTCCACAAAGAAAACAGCCTCTCCTGCATTCTGGGTGTGCATCATCCTGGCAAACTGTTGTCGTCGTTGTCTTTGTTGTTAGCTTGCTACTCTGCCACAGCATCTTGCGTCTCAGCTGGCAGAAGATTTGTCCTTGATTAGAGAGCCAGGAACTGTTCATCGAGCAATTCCTTATATGGCTGTCTTCCAGAAGACTCTGGAATACCAAAAGTCAGTTTCTGCTTTGACTTGCTAACAAACCGCTGGCAAGATCTGGAACTTTAGAAACGTTTAGGGTGAAACGTTTAGAGTGTGTTTTATTTCACTCGAACTGTGTCTTGTCCCGCTCACTCTTTTCCCTGCAAAAGGCACACTACAGTTTGTATCAACATCTACAGCCCCATTCGGACAAATAGTTGATTTTTTAGACCAAGTCAAAAAGCTGCTTTTTGCAGGGAGAAGAGTGAGCAGGACAGACACAGCTCGAGTGAAATAAAACACACCAGCTTGTTGACTTGGTCTAAAATATCAACTATTTGTCCTAATGGGGCTGTAGATGTTGATACAAACTATAGTGGGCTTGTGCAACCACACACTGCTCACAGTGTCACACTCTTGGTGCCACAGATGGAGGGTGGCATTTGTAATTGGGCAGAGCTAGGGCACTTGAAAATTTTTTTTAATTTGATTGAAGCATAGTTGATTTACAATGCTGTGCTAGTTTTTGGTGTTAAGTGATTCGGTTACTGATCTACCTATCTATGCTGCTGCTGCTGCTAAGTCGCTTCAGTCGTGTCCGACTCTGTGCGTCCCCATACACGGCAGCCCACCAGGCTCCGCCGTCCCTGGGATTCTCCAGGCAAGAACACTGGAGTGGGTTGCCATTTCCTTCTCCAGTGCATGAAAGAGAAAAGTGAAGGTGAAGTCGCTCAGTCGTGTCTGACTCCTAGCGATCCCATGGACTGCAGCCTCCCAGGCTCCTCCATCCATGGACTTTCCAGGCAAGAGTGCTGGAGTGGGGTGCCATTGCCTTCTCCACCTATCTATAATAGCTTGCATTTGTTAATCCCAAACTCCAGATCCATCCTTCCCCCATTCCCAGCCCCACCTTGGCAACCACAAGTCTGTTCTCCATGTCTGTGAATCTGTTTCTGTTTCATAGATGTGTTCATTCGTGTCATACTTCAGGTTCCATATAAGTGATATCATATGGTATTTGTCCCCATCTGGCTTGCCTCACATAGTATGACAACCTCTAGGTCCACCCATGTTGCTACAAATGGCATTATTTCATTCTTAATTTTATGGCTGAGTGGCATCCCATTGTATATATGTGCCACATCTTCTGAAGCTAGGACACTTTTTGTACAACCTCACTGACAAGGAAGGGACTGGGTCACTGGGCACACACATGGGCTGTATTTCCTTACATCAGTGGTAAGCTCTCTGAATGTAGACTGGTGTCTGTTGAATATATTGGGGTACTGGGTAGGATATAATTAGTGCAAAGAAAACATTTTAAAATCATATATTGTCAAGGAAGGGGACAACGGACATCTCTTGAGCGTCTAGTCTATGGCAGATCCTCTGTGAGGGGCCTTGTGATTACCTCGTGTTGGCTTGCGTGCTTGGGGGTATCAAGGGAGTGGTCAGCAGTGATAACTCCACATCAGCTGTGTGCCCTTGACCAAGGTCCTTCGGCCCTACCAAATGCCATTTCCCCACAGATAAAGTGAGGGCAAGAACAGCTGCCTTGTTGAGTTATTTTGAAGGTCGAGTCAGTGTCCATGAAAGTCTTTGGTAAACCAAGAAGCCTTAGACCAAAATTATTGTTATTGGGCTCTGAGGAGAAGTTTTAAAAATGAAGAAGCCAAGGTCCCAGCCTTCCGGAAGGTTATTGCATAGCGGAGTGGACAAAGTTGCTTAAGACACTTCAAAAAAAAAAAAAATAACCATATCAGATAGTGTGGGTGATGTCCCAAGGTTATGTGTGCATTGAGTTACCCAGTTTGCAGTGTCTGCATCTATGCTTCCCTCTTTACCATTAACAAAGTTCAGGCTCTGAGCCCCTAACCTCGATTTCCCTCAGTGTCCTCAGAGCATGTGCCCCCCCACACACCATGATCTCTCTCTGCCTAGGATGAGGACCATCTAAGTTTCTTGATATTCCGTTTGTGGACAGGATGACTCACTCTCCAGCTCATGCCCAGACGTCTTGGAGCCGGATGAGCATCACTGGGACACTGGACTCACTGTGGAGATTAACAGATTTGGGTTCAAGTCTCAGCTCCACTGGGCTTCCCAAGTGGTGCCAGGGGTAAAGAACCTGCCTGCCAATGCAGGAGACGTAAGAGACACAGGTTCGATACCTGGGTCGGGAAGATCCCCTGGAGGAAGGCATGGCAACCCCACTCCAGTATTCTTGCCTGGAGAATTCCATGGACAGAGGAGCCTGGAGGGCTACAATCTATGGGGTTGCAAAGAGTCGGACACGACTGAGCACACCACCACCACAGCACAGCTCCACTACTTCCAAGCTGGGTGGCTCTAATCCTGAACCCCATTTTACTCACCTGTAAAATAGGTACAAGAAAAGTAATCACCTCGCTGGGCTGCCAAACATGTTTTGTGTTTTTTTTTAAAATCTATTTATTTGGCCATGCCAGGTCTTAGTTGCAGCATGCAGAATCTTTTAGTTGTGGCACATGAACTCTTAGTTGAGGCATGTGGAATCTAGTTCCCTGACCCGAGATGGAACCTGGAGCCCCCTGCATTGGGACTGCACAGTCTTAGCCACTGGGCCATCAGGGAAGTCCCTTGCTGAGCATGTTAATTGAGAGAGGGCATGTGAAGTGTGTAGCCAAGTGCTTGACACATAATAGGTGTGGAGTCAAGGAGATCTTCCTGGCATAGTCTGATGAGCATTTTGGAGTCAGTCTACAGGTGACATCACCATGGCCAGCCATCCCTGACCATGGTGCAGAGCACTGGAGCTGGCAGCCTTGACAAAATGTCACCCTCTCCTCAGTTGCCCCCATCACAATTCTAACCCTTTATTCACTCGTATCAACTCTTCTGACTGGGGACTAGAATATTGTCTTCTGTGTCAGCTAAATATTTCACAAGATGGTACCCACTAAGGCAGCTTTTCAGTGTAGATGAATGCTCACCATGTCTTTCACCAAGTTCATTTCCCTCTGCTGCTCTAAGCTTGTAGCTTTCTGCGTTCTCATGTCTTTTAGTGAAATCTGGATTTTGAAAATAACGTACATAAAAAAGTAAGTCCTTTTCTAGGTTTTGCTCTCAAGCCCAGTTAAGTCTAATCTGGCTCCCTCTGATTAAAAATTAATTTTCACTTAGGCGGTGACATGTATGATTTCTCTAAATTAACTTTTCTCTTTTCCTGGGTTGTTCTTATAAAACCTCCCTCTTCAAGCCCATTTGGGTGACAAAGAGATCCTTTTCCTGGGAGCCAATTTGCCCTCAGAGGTTAGCTTCCTCTAAATCCTCCAGATTGCTCTGAGATATAATTTTCAGCTTTTGTATTTGATTATTCAAACCTAGAACTCCCACAGAGACCAGCCAGGAGATGAGCAGTGGGCGTGCTCCTCTCTTGCAAAGATCCCACAGTAAGCAAACAAGTGGGAGGCTGTGGGCCAGGCAGGGCCACTCTTGCTTTTGTTATTATCATTATTAAAACCTACCTAGGGCTTTTGTGTCAGTGGGAGGTCAGTTCTCAACACTTTTCCCCAATCCTTCAGTTTTGACTTTACTTTCTAAGTCAGCAGAAGCCCGGAAGGTTTATTTTCAAGTTTCTCTCTTACCCACGTGATCTAAGAAAGCTGCCTCCTCTAAGTCCTCCTTTGGCTTTTCTGACTCAGCCACAAGCTTGAGGTCATCTTCGGTAGAGCATTTTTGCCTGCACAAAGGCTAGAGAGAGTGCGGTCCCTCCTCAGCTCTGCTTGGTAGCTGGCATAACTTAGATCACAGCAAGTTCCTGCTGGGACCGGTCTTTGGTCTTCAGAATCATCTGATACAGCCCCTCCATTTACCAAGGTCAGGAGCTAAATCCCAGAGAGGTCAAGAGACTAGCCCAGGGTCACACAGTGAGCTGGAGGCAGAACTAAGACTCAAACATTGTTTTCTTCGCCTCCAGCTTGGCGCTCTTTCTACTCAGCCACGGGGAAAGGGTGTTACTGGCCCAGCTCTGGCTCACATCGGATGAACACAAAGCTGACCATGTTTTTCATGACCGCTGTGGTTTGCCCAGCTGATCAAGTCGAAACTGCTCTGGCCAAATCGACCATTAACTTTTGAAGTGAACAGAGTCGAAAATTACTGTCAATAATTTAGAGTGGGGCTGGCCCTGTAAGTTCTGCACATTCTTAAAACCCTCCAGCTCAGCTCCCCAAGCATCTCCTCCACTGCTATTGTGCCTGTTTCATGGTGTCTCCTGGTGAGGATCATTTTTCCTCCTCCTTTGTAGATGTCTCCTGCCAGGGTTCACGTGGACATGTCTCATTCCTCAGTGTGATTAAATGGATCATTTTATTCTTTCGTCACCCAGGGGACACCAGCTCCGGAAAGCACTGGAGATTTGTGAAGGGAGAGTGAGACAGGAAGGCAGGCAAAGAAAATGGGGGTCATTAAATATGTGTATGTTACTGTTGTGGGAAATATAAACCAAGAGCTCAAACCAAAGATATTCAGTCGAAAGTGAAGAGAAATGGACATTTACACAAGGTGTACTCTTTCCAGGAACTCAACTGAATACCTCCCATAGATTGTTTTAGTGAACTCATATTACAACCAAGTGAGGTTGTTATATTCCATTTTCATGGAATGGAAAACTGAGGCTCTGAGACAGCTCAGAGAGCCCTGATGAAACCCCAGGGCAAGGTGCTCTCCAAACCTGTGCCCTTTCCTTTTTAAAATAAACTCATTTGAGATTGGCTTCCTCTTTATTCTACCCCTAAGCCAGTTTTTGGAGGGTACCTGGTCAGGCTATTTTATGAGTGGAGACTGAGGCCCAAATAAGCAACATGACTGTATCAGGAGTGGAGTCTGACCTGCTGCCCCTGGTGGTTGCCAGGCCTTGGCTCACCATGGCTTTCAAAGTCCTGCCTGGACAGACTCCTCCAAAGGCTGTCGGTGAGAAATGGGGGTGTCACTGTTGGGGAAATGGTGGGCAGTTCTCATCAGGAGAAGGGCGGCCATGGGTCTGATGTTCACAGTTGACCATGAACCCTGATCCAGTGCTTCTTTCTCTTGCCTTTGCAGCACGCGTTCATTCAGCATACACATCACCCTGACATCCTCCTCCTCTTGTGATTCCTTCAACCCCATGTGTTTTTTTAAAGGCTAAACAAATAATTCAGTGCTTCATGGGAGAAAAATAGACAACCATTGAGAGTGCTGTCTATAACACACCGAACCTGTTTAGAATATTAAAGTCAAATTTCAGAGCAGTGCTTTCATGAAGCAATGCTGTTCATTCAGTTTGGAGAGATGCAGAAAAACAGCAATGAAGTGACAACAGTTTGCATGTTTTCAATCTTGGTGACAAAAATCACCTATAATTGAGAGTATGAGCTTTTTTTTTTTTTTTAAATTAGCGACAGCTGGAAAGACAGCTTTGAGGCAATGCTCGGGGTAATGGGAAAGCATATTTTCTTAGTGTTTTATATTCTATAAAGAATGCCAGCACTTTTAAAAATAAATTTATTTACTTCAGTTATTCGCCAGCACTTTATTTGACATTAAGTTTCCACTGTTTCTGTTTCAATTTGAACAGGGGACCCTGCTGTTACCCCTGTTACACAGGCTCAGGACAAGTCCAGCTGCTGATTGCCTAATGGTTCCGCACCATGTGACTGTTACAGAAAGCAGGAAGGACTGGGCTCTGCCCTGCGAGGAGGCACTGAGAGTTTGGCAGCACTCTGGCCCTTGAAGAAGACAAGAAAAGCAAGTGACTTACCATATTAGAGCAGGACAATGCCCTTAGGGACAACACCGACTGTGACTTCTTACAAATAGGGCAACTGAGCCCAAGATCGAACAGGTGTCTTCCTCATGGTCATACAGGGTCCTGTTCTCGGCAACCCAAGTCTCTGGACTCCCAGGCCAGGGCTCTCTCAACCACCTCCTGCTCTCCTCTCAGACACCAGCAACCAAATTCGTATTTGGGAGCACACTGCTTAGTATGCAAGCCAGCCTGACCTTTATGCTCCCAGAATCGGCAACATTTTGTGGAAACCATGGGAGGATAAGGTTCTGGATAAATAATGAAAAGAATGGCTCACTGTGGAGACAACCAGAAGCCCTGCTCAGATTGCAGAGTCCTCCTCATGTTCCAAGTCCTGAATCCCAAATACATACACAGACCACCACTCAGGCTGCCCTAAGGAAGAAGATGCAAAACCATAGACCTGTCCCTCACCACAATCTCCAAAAGAGGGC
This sequence comes from Bos indicus, assembly GCF_029378745.1. NCBI lineage: Eukaryota > Metazoa > Chordata > Mammalia > Artiodactyla > Bovidae > Bos > Bos indicus. The sequence continues at coordinate 16,930,534 of NC_091789.1, read as the reverse complement.
TGATTTCAGAGTATGAGCATGCATGATAAGTCACTTCAGTTGTGTCTGACTCTTTGAGACCCCATGGACTGTAGCCCACCAGGCTCCTCTGTCCTGGCAAGACATTCTCCAGGCAAGAATACTGGAGTTGGTTGCCATTCCTGACCCAGGGATAGAACCTGCATCTCTTATGTGTCCTGCATTGCAGGTGGATTCTTTACCACTAGCACCATCTGGGAAGCCCTTCTAGAGTATCAGGATCTTTGTTACTCAATTCCTAGGGGGAACCAGTTCCTGGAAGATGGGCCCAGCCCAGCATTGCAAGAGGTCTTGGAATGTCCTACGAAGGCCCAGGCATGGCCTCAGGAGAACATAGCTCTCAGGACACACACGGGACAAATTCCCTCTTCTTAGCAGGGAGCCTCTTCACCCCAGGAACAGTCCTCTGAGACTTGTTCCCTACTCCCCCACAGACAGTTTCTTCCCACTTTTAGGAACCCAGATGTATGAAATCCACCACAAGAGAGTCATTTCTTTATTTTTCTTACAGGATAAGGGTAGAGGAAAGTTGTAGAAATGCAAATACCCTCCAGGGAGCCGATGTATATAGTCACACTAAAATACACTCAGGTTGCTCAGTGGTAAAGCATCTGCCTGCCAATGCAGGACACTCAGGAGACGTGAGTTTGACCCCTGGGTCGGGAAGATTCCCTGGAGGAGGAAATGGCAACCCCCTCCACTATTCTTGCCTTGGAGAATCCCATGGACAGAGGAGCCTGGCATGCTACAGTCCATGGGGTCACAGAGTTGGACATGACTAAGTGGATGAGCACATACATCCCATCTCAGAAGCTGGACTTCACAGCCTCATCCTGTTCCTTCTTTGTGCAGAGCAAAACTACCAACCTGACTGCCCCTTCCTCTGAGAATCAGACTGACTGTGTGCATGTGTCCTTCTTTATGACCTAAATGAGTAAATCCTGACTGTTTCCTATACTGGTTACCAGTCCCCCACCCCCATCCAAGGCACCTTCCCATGTTCCAGTCCCACTGATCTCTCTTAGAGCAGGAACTCCAGAGTTCTTAAGAGTCACTGGGGGCATGAATGTGTGACCCACTGTGTTCTAGAAGTGTTTCTCTGGGGACCCATTGAATGTATTGGTGGGCAGGAGGTGGTTCTCATATGGCACCATGAAGAGAGCCACCTACTGAAGAGACCAAAGGAGTCGAATGGACAACTGGCAAGTTGAGCTCCTCAGCCATCCTCACGGCTCCCCTGGCTCTCCCCTCACCTGCCCTTGCACATGTGTCCCACAAGCCTGGGGGCATCTGGGGAGCTCTCTGGGAGGCCATCTGACTCCTTAGTCTGACTCCTTCATCCATCAGCTGATCCCCCCCATCCCTCCCCAGATGTGGGATCCCCAGATAGGTGAAATGCCTGAAATGCAGGATTCTCAAGAATCCCTCATGCTTGCCGCCGGACTAAGGGACTCTCACTGTCCCCAGTAGCTTGGGGGCCACAAGGAAGTCCAACCAGGACTGGGGATGTCTGGGAAGGAGGTAAGGGCAAGGGGCACAGCTGTGAAATTGCCTGAGAAGGGCCTCTGCCTTCACTGGCCTATGACTCAGTTGGCACATGTGAGCTTAGAGCAGGAGGTAAACACTGCCTCATTTGAAATTGCCCAAACCCATCCCTGGGAAGCCTTGGTGGCTCAGCAGTGAAGAATCCACCTGCAATGCAGGAGATGTAAGAGATCGGGGTTCAAACTCTGGGTCGGGAAGATCCCCTAGAGGAGGATATGGCAACCCGCTCCAGTATTCTTGCCTGGAGAAATCCCATGGAGAGAAGAGTCTGGTGGGCTACAGCCCATGGGGTCGCAAAGAGTCGGATGTAGAGACTAAACATCAACATCAAAGGCCATCCTCACAGTGATCCAGATGGTCAGAAATGAATTAGTTCTATTTTACAGCAGAGGAAACTGAGGCTCAGGAGGAGCAAGTCATAATCCCAAGGCTGCCCAGCAAGCAAATGACAGAATCTCAGGTCTGGAGACCAGTGTTCACTGCCTTACTGCACAGAGAGAATAGACGAGGGATGAACAGAGCTCAGCAAGGGATCAAATGTTCTAAGGGAGATCCTGGGAGCGCCTGTCTCTGGAGGGACCTACTGCCACCGCTAGGACTCAGCTCATGGGCCCCCACCTCCCCAACAACACTGTTCTGAGACACCACTGCCAGCCCGAGTTCCTTCTGCAGAGGTGGGCCTGGACACCAGTGGACACTCATTCACAGAAATACCAGTTCCCAATACCTGATCAATCAGATGGAAATAGTCAGAGTCCTGAGTCCTGGGACCTTGTTCTAAAGGGACATTCCTTCTTCCCTTGCCAATCCTTACAGTGCTGGTCCTGCAGTGGAATAGAACCTTTCGGGACACTTGGCTTGAGGGTGCTCTGCACCTGTTTATTAAAAGAGGTGGTGTTAGGAAATGGATGGCTTCCTGGGTTCAAACCCTCAGGCTCTGCTGTGTGACCTTGGGCACATTCCTTTCCCTCTCTGGGCCTGCTTCCTCATTTGTCACACCACCTTGGATTAGATGCACCCCCCCCCATGTAGTATTTAATCATGTGCCTTTCTTTTAACGAATCTTATGAGTGAAGCCTTCCTGTAGGCACGGGGCTTGATGCTGGGGACTGAGAAAGAATAGGGAAGTAAGGACCAGTCCCTGCTCTAAAAAAGCTCAAATTCTCATTCTGAAACGTTTTTTTTTGGTCACGCTTTTTCCTTCATGCTGACTTACCTTTTCAGAAAATGCCCCTGCTTCCGTTGGAGAATGGAAATTGGCAAGGAGAGAGGGAAAAGGTCCAATTTGCGCCTTTGCTATTTTAGGGGAGGCTGAAATTACGAGCCAAAGTGTAGTGATGTGCTCACTAGAGTGATCTCCGTTCCCCCAAACAGTAGAAAACCCAGGTCTTTTGCTTAAGTGGTTTGAACTCTTAGGCGTGAGGCATTATTACATAAATTCAAGCTCGCTCCTGACCCTTAGTACCCTGAGTTGCCTGAAGGGGGGAATGGCACTGCCTGCGTGTGCAGCCCGGGCGCTCGGGCCGCCGTTGCAACTGGAGCGAGGAGCGCCCGCCCGCACCACCTGTCCCCGCCGGCATTCCAGAGTAGAGGCCGAATTGGCAGCAAGCCGGCCCGGATCAGTCGCCGCCTCAGTCCGCGCGGGCCCTCCTAGGGGTGTGTCTCGCGGATTCAACTCCCAGCCGCTCCTGGACGAGCCCCTAAAGGCTTCTTCTTCTCTGGCGGGAGCCGCGCGCGCCCCTCTCTTCGCGCTACTGCTCCGAGGCCGCCGCAGGCGGATGCACAACCTCAGGAGACGCTGGGACCTGGGCTCCCTCTGCCGGGCCCTGCTCACCCGGGGCCTGGCCGCCCTGGGCCACTCTCTGAAGCACGTGCTCGGCGCGATATTCTCCAAGATTTTCGGTCCCCTAGCCAGGTACGTTTTAGGCGAAAGCGGGACTCGCGCTTCCGGGCCAGGGCGCGCGGGAGCGGTGCGGGAAAGGAAAGCAACCGCGAGGAGAGGAAAGGGCGCAAAGTTCCGGCTGGCCCGCGGCGGCCGGGCTCGCGGCTCTGGAGGGGAGCGGCGTGCGTTTGGCTACGCTGCGGCTCCTTCCCCGCGCTTCCGCGGGCACCCTTAGCGCAGCGTCTCAGCTAGCAAGTCGGGTTGCTCGCGGACCCCATTCCCCCAGGGGAACTCCGAACGCCGGGCTCTGAGCTCCCTCGAGGCGGCCCCCAAGGTGGGCAACCCGGTGCGGGCAAGAGCAGGGCTTCGGAGGCGCACGGTGAAGGAGCCCGAGATTGGGCAGGCGAGGAGGTGGCGGCGTGCGCGCCAAAGGGACTGGGGGCAGAAGCCCCGGGGAGAGTCCGGTGGGCGAAGCGGGATGGGGATGGGAACCACGGAGCCACCGAGAGTGGAACGAGATGAGCGGAGGCTCGGACCCGTGGTATGAGTTGGGGAGTGGGGCAACCGGGGCAGGCGGGGTCCCACTGGTACGAAACCCCGCGAAGCCTCTCCAGAGAGCTCCGGTGCCGGGAGAGGGCAGGCGGCCAGCGGTAAGGAGTCGATGGGGTGGGGGGGAGGAGGGGTGTGCGGCAGAAGCCACAGCGCTGAGCCTGCCGGGAAGGAAGGAAGCGGGGAAGGGCGCCGCCGCCGCCGCCGCCGCCGCCGCCGCCGCCGCGGTGGAGTACTCGGTGCCGAAGGGAGGGGGAAAGGGGAGCAACCGCCGCGCCAGGGGAGGGGGCGGTGCGGGCGCGCGGCGAGCGCGGGCTGAGCTGCGGGATTGACGTAAGGAGCTTGGGTTTCCCCCAGTGTCGGGAACATGGATGAGAAATCCAACAAGCTGCTGCTGGCTTTGGTGATGCTCTTCCTATTTGCGGTGATCGTCCTCCAATACGTGTGCCCCGGCACAGAATGCCAGCTCCTCCGTCTGCAGGCGTTCAGCTCCCCGCTGCCGGACCCGTACCGCTCGGAGGATGAGAGCTCCGCCAGGTTCGTGCCCCGTTACAATTTCAGCCGCGGCGACCTTCTGCGCAAGGTAGACTTCGACATCAAGGGCGATGACCTGATCGTGTTCCTGCACATCCAAAAGACCGGAGGCACCACTTTCGGCCGCCACCTGGTGCGCAACATCCAGCTGGAGCAGCCGTGTGAGTGCCGCGTGGGTCAGAAGAAATGCACTTGCCATCGGCCTGGTAAGCGGGAGACCTGGCTCTTCTCCAGGTTCTCCACGGGCTGGAGCTGCGGACTGCACGCCGACTGGACCGAGCTCACCAGCTGCGTGCCCGCCGTGGTGGACGGCAAGCGCGATGCCAGGCTGAGACCATCCAGGTGAGTGCGCGCCCGCGGCCGATCAGGGCCCCCCGAGCCGAGTGGGGCGCTGACCCGGCAGAGGATCGGAAGGCGCGGCCGATTGGTGCGGGTGACCCAGGGAGCACCTCGGCGTCCCTGCAGTGGCGCCCGAGCTGGGCTGGGCAGGCGCCTGGCGCCCTGGCGCGTGGGAGCACGGCGCTGTGGCGGCCGCAGGAAGCTTGTCTATTCCTACCCGGGACGGCTCCTATGTCTGCACACGGGTTGGCCTGGTTGGCGGCTCAGAGTGCGCGGGGGGAAGCGGCTGGGAGGCCCGGGACGAGCCCCCCTCCCGCCACCCCCTACCCCCGGCAGCCGCCGGGACAGGGTACAGAATGTAGATTCCTCACTGGAGCGCCGGAAAGAGCCGCGCTCTCCGTGTAGCGTGCCTGAGTCCCTCCAGCCTCTCTCTTTTCTCCGCGCCCAGGTTCCCAAGCTGCCTTTCTCTTCTTTGACGATCCCGCATTCTTCCCCCTCCTCCCCGGCCTTTCCCTTCGCTTCGTCTATTCGCCTCTCTTTCTCTTGCTTGGGATCTTGTCAGCTCCTGGCCGCTTGCTCTTTCCTTCTCCCTCCGTTTTCCTTTCTCACTTTGCTTCCCGTCCTTTCGTTAACCTTTTCTGTGTGTGTGTGTGTTTCCCTCTTCCTTCCATACTTTTGTCGCCTCGCTCCTCCTTTCTTTCCGCTGGCTCTACTCTCTTTGGGCGAATAAATGTCCCTCTGTGGCTGTTTGTGGACACCCAGTACCCAGCTTGCGCCCCTGGTTACTGGCTTCACGCGGGGCATCCCCTGCGCTTTGCGAGTGTAAGGGCCATCTCGCGGGCTGAAGGGCGGGTTGGGACGCTGCTGCGGATCCCGTGTGGGGCTCAGTCTTGAGAAACCTCTCCTGATTTACAAATTCGTGAGCCCTAGAGCAGGGCGCTGCCAGTCCACTTGCTGGGAACCTATGGCTGATGCTGAAAGAGCTGTTTTATGAAAAGCCAGTCACTTTTGAAGCGAGGGCATTTTCCTCCAGCCAGCTGCAATGCCTGGTTGCTGGAGGTCAGGGAATGTCATAAAGTGGGGAGTAGGAAGGACTCTTTGGGGTGCAGTTGCCCCAGTCAAGGCTCCCATTCTGCTGCTCTCTATAAAACAGAGAGGGCTGCTGCAGGGGATGCCGGGAATGGATAAGGTGAGTTTAGTTGACATGGCCATGCTCTCTGTCTCTCCACTGAGCTGACCACAGGAGATTGCTGCTGCTACAGAGGCTGCTTCCCTGGACAGATTCCCCATTCCCTTCTCATGGTGAGGGCTGCTCTGCTCCAGACATTATCACCTTTTGTTGGTACCTCTCGGAATGCGACAGCCAATGTGGGTTTTTCTGTCCAGCCCCAGACGAATAGAGCCCTCCAACTTTCTGGTCATCATTGAGATTTAGGGGAAACCTCACCCGCTACTCACTTTCCCATCCGTCAGTTTACAGTGTCCTTTCTGAATGCTGGAATTCTGGGAGAATCTGTTGAACTTCCATTTCCCTTCCAGCACTAACCTCCTCTGTTCCCAACCTCCTAAGAGAACCTTGACCCTAGGAAGGCTGCCACCTCAATCCACTGTGGGAATTGTGTAAGCCATTGTCACCACAAGACTTTAGGGTTTAAGATGTTCACAAACAATTTGGCAATATTGAAAATAATTCCTCTTGCTAATGGAGCCTGTAGGTGTAGTGAAAGGTGCTGATATAAAAAAAAAACTCTTGAGGGCAAAAATCGAATTCCACAGCCATGGCTGTGGCAGAGGAGGAAAAAACGAAGTCTTGGCTACTATGGCCCGGCTCTCTCTGGAGTTCCACAATGCACATGTGCCTTTTAAAATCCCTTTGGACAGGTAGTGTGACATAGTGTGTAAACACACATTATTGTCATTGTGATCTTGTGTATTTGATGGCCACTGTCCTCTGGCAGATTCCTTCAGAAAATTTCCATAGGATAACGAGGACCCCTCAAAGGGGAGGGCTTAGCCTCTTGGACAGTCCCCAGTGGAAGCAAAATTATTTGACATGAAATACGATTTCCTTGGTCATCAAAAGGGTGATACCACAGTGCCATCTAGTCTAATAAAGGAAGAATCACTTTCTAAAGAGTCGGAGTTACTTGGATCTTCTGATATTCACCAAAATGAAGTAAAATTTGCTAGAGAAACATGTGGCTACCCCAAGGCACTTTATTTCCTTAATTCCTACCCACCTCCAGAAATCGTCATCTTAAAGAGTAGTCATAGCCGGAGGGTTCCAGAATTTCCCAGGATGCTGACTGCTTACAGGACCAGTTCTGTGAATTCTGATAATCTGTGTGAGAGAAGGTGTACACAAGTGTGTGACACTGAGAGTGTGTGTGTATGTTGCAAATTTAGAGACAGAAACATCTGTGCTGGTTGTGATGCATGAGGCCGAGGAGCTGGTCTCATGAGACAGAAAGTCAGCCGCGGGGAGTTCCTGTGTGGAACAGCCTTCCGTGCCAGCTGCTGGTGGGCTCTGTGGTCCACTGAGCTGAGCAGAACAGCAGCTCCGTCTGTTTGGCCTGGGAGTTCTGACGCCTGGGCCTCAGTTCCAGGTTAGCCGTGAACCAGCTGCATGACCTTGGACCCGAGCCTGTCCCAGCCTTATCTGTGTGGTTAGTGCATTCTGGTTCCTGGTGAGCTTTGCCATCCCTTATCTCTGCTATGTCTCTGTAAAGTTGCACTGTCGGTAGCAAGAAGGCAGAGTGGGCAGAAGTCTCCCTATTTATCAGATGAGACAGAAGCCCAAAGTGGTTGAAGGACTTTCTCAAGGTCATTGGACTCTTTAGTGACACAGCAAGGATCTTGCTCCAGCCTGGGCTGATTCCACAGCCCTTGCTCTGTCGACGGCAACTCCATGAGCAAGGTTTTTTTTTTTGCAAAAGCACAGTGAGGTATTTCATGTGAGTCATTACCACAAAGTGAACACTCCATGGATGCTCACTGGTGTTATTATCACCTACATTATCGCCGTTTCCAGTCGTTTTTACACATGTGTTTGAATGAGTGATTGGACCAGGGTTGCCGCAGTCATTGAGAGAGAAATAGAATTCTACCTCCCTGAAGCTTTATGCTCACCAGGAGAAGGTCTGGTGGCTGGTTGGCAAAGGGGCGTCTCATTGCCAAGGCAGGAATCACTGCAAAGCTGAGCAGAGTGGGAATACACTGGGGGCCTGGTGAATAAGTGTCAGGAGGAACCATCAGTGGCGACAAGGGACACCTTCTGACTCACTACATCTGTCCATGGTGGGGGGGAGGCCGGCATGAGAGGCCACGGAGGCTGCAAGCCAAGACATGAATTGTGCTCCCACTGCTACATTCTAGAAGTGCTCGGGTGATATATAACTGCTGAGTGCAAACGGCTGCCATCACGCTGCCTGGAGAGGACAAAGAGAGAGTGCTTGGCTGGCAAAAGGCACCAGTTTATTAAGAACCGTATTTGTTTTTTTTTAAAAAAAAACCTAGAAATTGCATTTCATGCCTCTGTGTGCGAATATGTTGTTTAGGGGCCAGAGCGAAATCCTGCTCATTCGAGAATTCCCAAGACTGTTTTTGAAAATGTATCAAAACATGGTTGCTGATCAGTTCTTCTGACTCCCAGATCCTGCAGGCTTTTTCTCAGGCCAAATTCCCTCTGTTTGTAGCCAACTCTAGTGCATCCTGAGTCTGTGGGAGGACCTCAGAACTGGGCATTGAGAAACTGCACCAGGCTCATTCTTCCCCCGGGCACTGTGCTGGCTGGCACACTAGGGTGGCAGTTGGTGGCGGGAGAAGATCAGCTTCCTCAGCTACCCAAGTCAGAGAATCTGATCATCATATTCATGGTGCATCTTAGACATTTAGCATCTTTACATTTTGCAGCAGTCATAGGGGAAGAGTAATTAATTTTCACCTAGAATCCACTAGGTTATCACTTACAGGAAATCCACTAGGTTATCACTTACAGGAAATATGGCATTTCTATGGAGCATAGCTTTCTCTCTCTTTTGTCTTCTTTGTGGTCACTCCTTTTTAATACTTGTAGTAAAGGCTTCCTTTTCTTTTCCTTTTGTTTAAAGGTGGCTTTATTTTTGGCTGTGTGGCTTCTGAGATCTTAGTTCCCTAGCCAGGGATCGAACCCAGGCTTTGTCAGTGAAAGCACCAAGTCCTAACCACTGGAGTGCCAGGGAATTCCCAAGGTGGCTCTATTTTGACACAGCCATGTCTTGGTAGGAAGTCCATAGTGCATGAGCCTGCTCATGGCTCAGGTGCCCATGTTCCACTCCTTCCCTCATGCAGTGAAGCAGGACGACAAGACTGGCATGTGGTACAGGGTGAGGCAGCCAGTGAATGGATCAGTTTAGGCAGTGGTACGGTCCTTCTGGTCCCTCAAGCTGTAGGCCACTGGATTCTCACAGGCGCAGCTTCAATTAGCCAAGGATGCTAAGAGCTGTTATTGCCTCCTGCCCTGCACACGTGTATCTCCCAGGAGAGGGGGAGAAATTCACCATGATAAATTAACATCTTTGCCCGGATGGCAAATATGTTGCTGGCATCCCAGACAAGCTCAAAGTTCTCAAGGTGGTATAAAAAGCTATTTGGAATTAGATTTTCTTAATAGTAATTTTAGACTAGTGCTGTTACGTGGCAATAAGAATGTTAGAGCTTGTCTTTTCTAGATATCTGTCATCAACTTAAGTAGTATGAAATGACATTAAAGAATAGTCACCTCTTCTATCTGTCATTCGTGAAATGAAATTTTGCGAAGCTGCCCATTATATTCCAGGAGAGATGTGTCATCTTTACTCTCACAGAACTTACAGTAGAACGGAATAATTTGGTGTTTTAGATATTTAATAAAGAAGATGGGTTTTGTTTGAAAATGATTTGAATATCAATAATGTCTTTAAAATGTCATACCTTTATTGGAATACATTTTAAAAATAGAGAAAAGTTCATCTGTTTAGGTAACAGTTTAGGTCTAATCAGCAAACTTTGTGGAGTAAGTATTATGACCTCTGCCTAGTGCTGGCAGTTGGAGGAGATTAGAGCCCAGACAAATCCCCAAAAGCCGAGGTCACCATCTTCAGCCTCAAGTTCATGATGGTAAAAGTGCAGAACTATGTAGTATAGACAGGTGGGGAGTGGGGAGGAACCAGTGATTTGGCAGGTCCACCCCCCCCTCTGTAAAATGGGAGACTTAAACAGGTTGCTTTCTAAGGCCCTTTTCTTTCTAAAGGATGAGGAGCAGGCCAGAAAAAGGAGAGATCTGTTTGGAAAGGCTTCTGGGAATAGGTGGCTTGTTCTTAGGAAGAAACTGGCTTCTCAGGAGACACGGGTTTCATCCCTGGGTGGGGAAGATCCCCTGGAGGAGGAAACGGCAGCCCACTCCAGTATTCTTGCCTGGGAAATCCCATGGACAGAGGAGCCTGGTAGGCTACGGTTCATGGGGCCCAAAGAGTCAGACATGACTTCGGGACTAAACAATGAGCAAACAACAAAATTTAGAAGGAAGGAGGCACTGTGGGTGGATGTGGCATCCTCATGGCACAAGTCCCTGAGAAGGTTCGGGCCTGGGGGAGGGTTAGGGAGCCTCCTTGTAGAGGTCCTGTAATGGCAACCAGAAGGTTGAACCCCAGAGGTATGAGAAACTCTCGAATGGCAGGAATGTAAGAAGCACAAAAGTAAATGAAGGCTATAGTCAAGTTAAAGGTATAGCTCTGATTTCCAGTCTGGAGTCAAGATGGTACCACTGACAAAACAGAGAGGTTGAAAAGGGGGTCTAATGAGAGCTGGGAGGGTACTGAGAGCTGTGACCAGTCTAACTTGCTTAGGTTTCTACTGGCCAAAGCTTGCAAAGAAGTGAGAACCAGAGTTCTAAACAGGTTAGGGCTTAGTTGTATACGTAGGAGTCTGTGAACCCAGTTAATCTGAATTCACAGTTGGCAGTATTATTTAAATGATCACTGCAGTTTTCATGTGGGAATCTTAGCCAAGGAAGAGACTATTTGAATAGAGGAAAATATCGACAGTTATGATTACATAAAAATGAGAAATGTTTATCTGTCCAAAAATAAATGAAAAGGCATGTGTCAAACTGATGAAAATATGCACAACAAATAAAACAGACAAAAGGCTGACATCTTTCCTGGAAAAAGAACTCCAGCGAATTGAGCAGAAAAACAAAGGCTATGACCAGAAAACTTGCAACATGGAACCAAAGCTAGTTTACAGAAAGGAGAAAGATTAGTTTTTAGTTTCTAAACTAAGGAAAAAAGTTTAGTTTCACTGGTACTAAAGAAATGCAGATTTCAATTGTATGTAGGAAAAGCTTTTTGCTTCTCTAATTAATTTCTCAGATTGAAAAAAACAACTTGGTATATATCACCACTGCCGCCAAACAAAAAAAGGATAGTAGTCTGTGTTGACAAAGGTGTGGTAAATACCATCATTCATATACATTGTTGATGGAAATGTAAATTGAAATGATTCTTTTGGAAATAAAATAGATAAACAGAGAACATTGACAGTATTCTTTGACCCACAATTTGTTGTCTGGCATTTTACTGAAAAACAGTCCTGTACATGTCTTTTTATCATTCACTCATTTATTTATTCATTTATTTACAAATATTTATTGAATATCTCATCAATATGCTATGTGCTGGAGGCAGTGTGAGGAACCAGGTAGACATGGTCCCTGGCTTCATAGAGTGGGAAAGGTAGACAGGAAACAAATAATTCATTACTGAAAATTGTGAGAAGTGCCATGAGGAAAAAGCAGAGGGTGACACGACAATGGCATCCTAGGAGGCTCCCATTATCTGTAAGTTACTTGGAGTTATTTTTAAGTGTAGCAAATTGGAAAAATCTGATCAACGTATAGGTGAATGGTTCAAGAAATCTCAGTACATCCACTTGAGGGATTATTTCAAAACCATTTAAACGTCCTTTTTAGAGTATGGAAAATTGGTAGTGATTTAATGCTAAGGGGAAAAGAGATAGACAGTTATGGGCCCAGTTTGACAACAATTATGTGAGAGAGCAAAGGGGCGGGGGTGGAAGGAGAGAGGCAAATCATCTTTCCATCCCTCTCAAATCTAAGCATAAAAGGCAAAGAATGGAAGAAAAATACCAAAATATCAATAGTTCAATTAGTGACTTATTTTCTTTCTCTGTTTCTTTGAAGGATTTTAATTTTCTTTACAAGTATGCATTGCTTTCATAATAAAAATAAATATTAACAGTTTTTAAAATGATGCTTAATTATGGCTTTGATAAATTACACATGTCTGCTTTTTGGTTTCTAAAGACTATTGGCTGGTTATTTCATTAGCCTCTTGATATTCTGGGAGTCCTTAATGAGGAAAGCAGCCTTGGCTAAATAAACTCTGAGACTGAAAGGCAGAGGTGATAAGTCAGACATCGATTGTTGATTTTTCTGATGATTGGCTGTTGTCACATTCCAAAGAATCCATGGAACTCTTACACTAGTACAGTACAGAGATATTTGAGTGGATTGCCATTGCTTGTTCTCTGTTTAAAATTAAATGAAACAGGAAATTAATAATGGCACACAGAAATAAAAGGCTTACTTTCTTCAGCCAGAGCCATCCAAGATAGCCTGGACTTTGAATACTCATGAGCCTCTTTTCAAGTGAGCTGATACAAGAGCTAATGGTCTGATTAGAAGAGCACAGTCTTGGGGTTGGAGAAGGATTGTAGGTTCTAAACGTCCATGACTGAGGGGTTAGATCAGTTAGTGCACATGCTGCCCTCATCCAGGAGAGAAGTGGAGTCCAGTCTGCTGCAGCAGCCTCCCCCTGGAGCAGTTTCACTTCATAAGAGCATTGCCCCTGGTTAACTGTAAATTAAGTCGACTAGATGGCACCCCACTGCAGTACCCTTGCCTGGAAAACCCATGGATGGAGGAGCCTGGTGGGCTGCCGTCCATGGGGTCGTTAAGAGTCGGACACGACTGAGCGACTTCACTTTCACTTTTCACTTTCATGCATTGGAGAAGGAAATGGCAACCCACTCCAGTGTTCTTGCCTGGAGAATCCCAGGGACGGTGGAGCCTGGTGGGCTGCCGTCTATGGGGTCGCACAGAGTCGGACACGACTGAAGCGACTTAGCAGCAGCAGCAGTAGCAGCAGACCAGGGGTTGCCAACTTCTTTGGCACTAGGGACCGGTTTCATGAAAGCCAATTTTCTCATGGACTGGGGATGGTGTGGGGATGATTCAAGTGCATTACATTTATTGTGCACTTTATTTCTATTATTATTTTATCAGCTCCTCCTCAAATCATCAGGCACTTGATCCCAGAGGTTGGGGACCCCTGGACTAGAACACTGCATTCCTCAACTGCTCTGGGTATCAGAGGGGCCACTAAATACAGTGAGGTTCAGAATCTTATTGTTGAAACTCCACAAAGACTACATTCTAGGGACAAGCTATTTTAACAGTGTAAAGAACGTGTTTTGCAGTTGGGAAGCTAATATCAACATTCTGTGCCAAATAAGATGAGATATTTAGTCACTGAGATTAGGGGGGAAAAAAAGGTATAGATGGGAATATTTGGTCTTCCATTAAACTGTAATGAAGAATCCAATTAATGGTATATGTCTCCTAATACAATGTCATTGTAAGCTTAGAGAAATATTTGTCCAAACTTTTAGTAAAATATTTATTGGCAGAAAAGCTTTCCTTAGGTATTGGACTTCACAGATTATTCAGTTGGTCTTATTGCATCCCATTTGTTATTTCTGCCATTTTGCCTCTAAGAACAGTGTTGAAGACTTTGACACATTTCAGAGCATTACACTAAATAAATCTGTCTTGCACATTCCACTGTGCTTTTTCTGGAATATTATAAATATTCAAATATAGGCACACATGCAAATTCAAAATAAAATTAAATAATGCAAATTCGGCATAAATTCCATATTTATAACTTAGCAATAGTTTTGAATTTGTTATCCTATGTTATAAATGTATCAAATATGAGCTCATGGGAATTACCAATAAATAAATTTTTCTGATTAAACTGTGGGTTCTTTCTTAATCACAATTTAAGCTTCAATTCTGATATATATTGTAAGAGAATAATTTGCACTTCATTTATTCTGAATTGTCAAGAATCATGTTCTTTCTCCATGTAAATGTCTGCAAAGAGGGCTTCTTATTCAGTTTGATTGGTTTTTGAATTTTACCAGTGGAGATGCCCTAGTGAGCCTAAGAGAATTGGTTTGTTTCTGTGAAGAGTATAGTTCTAATGAATCACTTCCATGCACATTTCTGAAGGAACAGAGCAACTGAAAGTGTGCAATGCATTGGTTTACATCAAATGGATCAGGCTTGTGTGCACTGTTCCTTGCATTAATTGACCTTTCCCCATAACTGTATAGTATCGGCTCAGATTCACTCATGGAGATCATTGGACTTTTGGTAACTTCTTACAAGAGAGTGAATGCAAGCAGAGTGTTTAGAAATTGACTAGAGTTAGTTACCAGGTTACAGCTAGGATACAAGAAGGTACTTTTTTAAAAGTCCTTTTGATCTTGGCAGCCAACTCCTCAGTTACTACAATAAATAGAAGTTGATTAAACTCATCAGTTAAAAGGCATAGATCATTTCAACTGATGAAAGTACAAAATCTAGCTATATTCTGTGTATGAGAGACAAAGCTAAAACATTAGGATACTGATAGGATTGGAATAGATATCCTATGCAAATACTAACCAGAGGGGAGCTGATGTAGCTAAATTAAGGCAAAACCTTTTGGGGGGATAAAGAGGATCACTGGATAATGATAAAATGTTCAGTTGTTCAGATAATAATTCTAGACCTGTAGCACTTAATACCATAGTTTTGAAATATGTAAAGTGAAAATGGATAGAGCTATTAGGAGAAACTGTAAAATCTACTAACCTCTTTCAGAAAATGCAAAATGAAATGAACAAAAAATGAGTAAGGATACACAGGATTTGAGCAACATGCTTAACAAACTCATTGTAGGAGACAAGCATTCAATTAGAAAAATACACTTTTTTCTCAAACACGTACAGAACATTTTTGAAAACAGACCACATACTAACCCATAAAGTTGGCCTGGAAAAGCTCCAGTAGGTAAATAACTTACAGCGCATTCTATCTGACTATGTGGTACTTAGGAAGGAACAAGAGATCAGGCCATACCTGAGTGCATGGGAAGGAGTATTAATAGTGTGATGTATTTGGAAATGGGCTTCCCTTGTGGCTCAGCTGATAAAGAATCTGCCTGCAATGTGGGAGACCTGGGTTCGATCCCTGAGTTGGGAAGATCCCCTGGAAAAGGGAAAGGCTACCCACTCCAGTATTCTGGCCTGGAGAATTCCATGGACTGTAAAGTCCATGGGGTCACAAAGAGTCAGACATGATTGAGCAACTTTCACTTATTGTCAGTCTTTCACTGACCACATCAAGCTTCTTAATTCACATGCAAGAGTGAAGAACTCCATGTTAGCATCTATATAATGTATATCAAAGATTCAGCACCTATCATATGATATGTACTAAAGAATTATGGCTATGATTATTACTCATGGGTTTCCCTGGTAATTCAACTGGTAAAGAATCCGCCTGCGGTGTAGGAAACCGGTTCAGTTCTTGAGCCGGGAAGATCCACCAGAGAAGGGATAGGCTACCCACTCCAGTATTCTGGCCTGGAGAATTCCATGGACCGTATATATATATAGAGTCCATGAAGTCGCAAAGAGTCAGACATGACTCAGCGACTTTCACTTATTACTCATGTTTTGTTATCTTTACCCACGTGGGGAACCCATGTGGAGTCCTCTTCAGAGGGCTCTACAAATATTTGCATTTGACAGATTATGTAACAGTAATGGAAGAACTTGTCCTTTATGAAAACAATCTCCTTTATGTAAAAAATACTCAGACACATTTCTCCAAAGTTCTTTTGGGTGAACATTCACAAGGCCCTTTCACACAAACATGCAGATAGCCAACACACTCATAAATATACGCCAAATCAAACTTTAGAAAAATCATATCTAAGCTACATATATGCACACACATACACAGTATTTGTAGCATGTGCATTAGACATACTATCTGTACTACAGTTTGCAAACTTTGGGTCAAATCTTGTCTCCACCCGTTTTTGTAAGTAAAGTTTTATTGGAATACAACTGAAGAAAAAGTGGAAAACTTCAAGACTCAGGCAAAGAGAAGTGCTGTAAACTGATGGTTTGACCCAGGTAGCTAGGCCTGACTTTCTGTGAAGATGTATTAGTGTTTTGGGCTAGCTACTGAGCCAAGCCCTATGCCAAAGGCATAACATATATTTTTCTCATTTAATCCTCAAAACAACCCTCTGACATAGGTGTGTAAAAAACCCATTTGAAGACAAGAAAACAGGTAATTGGGTGAGATGTATAACCTGCCTAAATTTACATCCTGGTCAGTATTGGAGTTGGCATTTAAAACCAGCTGAGACACATAGCCTGTCTGATATGTTTTAATGTTCATTAAATTCTCAGACAAACCTCAAAAAGCCCTTGCCATCCTTTTTTATTTATTCTTTTTATTGATGTATAGTTGATTGCTTGGAAAATCCCATGGACGGAGGAGCCTGGTAGGCTGCAGTCCATGGGGTCGCTAGGAGTCGGATACGACTGAGCGACTTCACTTTCACTTTTCACTTTCATGCACTGGAGAAGGAAATGGCAACCCACTCCAGTGTTCTTGCCTGGAGAATCCCAGGGACGGGGGAGCCTGGTGGGCTGCCATCTCTGGGGTCGCACAGAGTTGGACACGACTGAAGCGACTTTGCAGCAGTTGATTTACAATATGTTAGTTTCTGGTGTACAACAAAGTGATTCAGTTATACATATATATGTTAAGTATATATAACATATATACATGTGTAATATAATATATATATACATGTATGATATATAGCATATATATATTCTTTTTCAGATTCTTTTCGATTATAGTTTATGGTAAGACATTGAATATAGTTCCCTGTGCTGTATAGTAGGTCCTTGTTGTTTATCTATTTTATATATAGTAGTGTGTGTCTTGGAGAAGGCAATGGCACCCCACTCCAGTACTCTTGCCTGGAAAATCCCATGGATGGAGGAGCCTGGTCGGCTGCAGTCCGTGGGGTTGCTAAGAGTCGGACACAACTGAGCGACTTCACTTTCACTTTTCACTTTCATGCATTGGAGAAGGAAATGGCAACCCACTCCAGTGTTCTTGCTTGGAGAATCCCAGGGACGGGGGAGCCTGGTGGGCTGCCGTCTATGGGGTCGCACAGAGTCGGACACGACTGAAGCGACTTAGCAGCAGCAGCAGTGTGTGTCTGTTCATATCTAAACTCCTAATTCACCCCTCACCCATTTCCCCTTTGGCAACCATAAATTTGTTTTCTCTGTTTACAAGTCTGTTTAGTTCTTGTAAATAAGTTCATTTGTATTATTTTTTTAAGGTTCCACATATAAGTGCTATCATATGATTTTGTCTTTGACTTACTTCACTTAGTATGATAACCTCTAGGTCCATCCATGCTGCTGCAAATGGCATTGTTTCATTATTTTTTATGGCTGAGTAGTATTATACTCAAAGAAGGCAATGGCAGCCCACTCCAGCACTCTTGCCTGGAAAATCCCATGGACGGAGGAGCCTGGTGTGCTGCAGTCCATGGGGTCACTAGGAGTTGGACACGACTGAACAACTTCACTTTCACT
Organism: Bos indicus; assembly: GCF_029378745.1. Classification (NCBI taxonomy): domain Eukaryota; kingdom Metazoa; phylum Chordata; class Mammalia; order Artiodactyla; family Bovidae; genus Bos; species Bos indicus. Next base: position 16,912,881 of record NC_091789.1, on the reverse strand, counting down.
TTCATGCATTGGAGAAGGAAATGGCAGCCCACTCGAGTGTTTTTGCCTGGAGAATCCCAGGGATGGGGGAGCCTGGTGGGCTGCCATCTCTGGGGTCACACAGAGTCAGACACGACTGAAGTGACTTAGCAGCACCAGCAGTATTACACTATATATATAGCACATCTTTATCCATTCATCTGTTGATAGACATTTAGATTGCTTCCTTGTCTTGGCTGTTGTGAATAGTGCTGCTATGAACATAGGGGTGCATGTGTCTTTTCAAATTAGAGTTTTCTCTGGATATATGCCCAGGAGTGGGATTGCAGAATTGTATGATAACTCTTTAAGTTTTTTAAAGAGCCTCCCTACTGTTCTCTGTAGGGCTTCCTTGGTGGCTCAGTGGTAAACAATCTGCTTGCAGTGCAGGAGATGGAGGAGACACGGGTTCGATCCCTGGGTCAGGAAGATCCCCTGGAAGAGGGCATGGCAACCCATTCCAGTATTCTTGCTGGAAAAATCTGGTGACAGAGGAGCCTGGTGGGCTACAGGCAATCGGGTTCCAAATAGTTGGACATGACTGAGCACACACTTTTCTCCATAGTAAAAGCCTGTACCCTCTTTTTTGGCTATGTGTCTATACAAAATAAGTGGAATGGAGACCTGAGGTGACTATCTGCAAATAACAGGTTCCAACATGTTAAGGCACCTTTAACAATGTTTAATAAAATCACTCTCTAAAGGTAAATTTTGCAGCTCTTCTTTTCCCCTTTTAAATAAGGATTTAGATATCCAAGATATTGTAAATGCTTTCAACAATGATTTACACAAAAGAATTATGTTTTTTTTTTTTTTTTGGTGGGGGGGAAGGATTTAGGTTAGAGGAAAGATTTTTTTTCTATATAAGGAAAATGAAGACCTTAATGTATTTTAAATTATGCTCCATGTGGACTTAAATTATGGTGCATCCACTTCACAAGATTTGTAAGAGGCCAGGGCATTTTACTTCTTGAATGTTGACAGTTGCCTCATTAGCCATGTCAGTTGCACTGCTCTGTCCATGGCCTGTTTCTATGAATGACCATTGGGTTTTTTTGCTCATTTTGGTCTGAGTAGACACAGCCCTTGGAGACTAGTGTGAATGAGCTCAGCCAGGGCAGCTCATACGATCTTGGATCATGAGGAGCCAGTGAAATAAAGCTTTTTCTCAACTTCAAGTGAGGGGTCCCAGAGAAAATGAATCCTGAAACTAGCACTTATCCCAGGGGCTCATCATGTAGATGCTAACAGTGTGTTGTATTACTGAAATAACCAAGTGAGTGTAGTACTTCCCATAGGAGTGACCGTTCTCTCTCCTCTGGAGGAGGCAGCTTTAGAAAAGAGCCATTTGAGAGAATATGCAAATGAGCCTGGGCCTGCCAGGCTGGCAGACAGTGCAGGCAGCAAAGAAATTAGGTTGAAGGCTTGGAAGGATGGTAAAAAGATGCCCAGTACAACCGGAGGAGAGTTTGACCTTGGGATGATGGCCAACTCAGCAGAAGCCTCACGGCTGAGACTTTGCTATGTAGAAGATGAACTGGCACAACATCTTGAAGGTTGAAAAACCGTTTGAGCCGATTTGTCATGTACACTAGAGGCAAACATATTTATTATTTCTGTGATTGGTTTTGCTGAAAGTGATACACTGAGTGTAATACACCAACTAAAACTTGTTAAAAAGTGAAAAAAGTGAAAGTGTTAGTTGCTCAGTCGTGTCCCTCTTTGTGCCCCTATGGATTGTAGCCTGCCAGGTTCCTCTGTCCATGAAATTCTCCAGGAAAGAATAACTGGAGTGGGTACTTCTACAGGAGATCTTCCCTACCCAGGGGTCGAACTCCTGTCTGCCGTGTCTCCTGCATTGCAGGTGGATGCTTTACCATCTGAGCCACCAGGGAAGCCCTAAATTAATGAAAGCCATGCTGAAATGAAGCTTATTGGGGTGAATGATGTAGGCTGTTTATGAAAAACTTCTTCAATGGACATGAATCTGAGCAAACTCCAGGAGGTAGTGGAGGACAGAAGAGCCTGGCGTGCTGTGGTCCATGGGGTCTCAGAGTCGGACACAACTTAGCGACTGAACAACTTCTTCAATAAAAATTTTAATGGACCTGTAGAAATCATTTTATGCATAAACTCACTGTAAGATTAATGAAAGATAATTAGACAAATAGAATACAGAGCTGAAGATGGGTATTAAAAAATACTTTGCATTACTGGACAAAAAGGTCTCTGTGTATGTCCCCTTTTAGTTGAGGATCCTTACTTTGCACCTCTACTCTCAATTTGTTCTTTGTGACTTGGAAGCAAAGCGAAAGAAAAAATGGTATCATTTTAGCATTAGTATAGCATTTTACAATCTGGCAGCTTTTGTATTTATTGCCATATGGATGTACATTAAATCTGCATCTCCCTCTCATTTATATGTTTATGAAGTTATAAAGATATATACATGTGCACACAAAATAATTAAGCAAGTGATATGTGTTTGACAATGTTTGGTGACTTAATGCCAATTAGAGAGTTTTTTTTTTTTTTTAAAAAAAAGCACCTTGCTTTTCTAATCCAATTGCTTGCATGCTTTTTTGGTTTATGCATTTAAGGATAAAATCCACTTAAAATACCACAATTTTCATACATGCAGCTTTCAGTGGGACTTCTATTTATTCCAGATGGCCTTGAAAAATTATTATTGAGAGGTTTAGAAACCTAGATGTCACAAGATCCATCAGAATGAGACTAAAATCACACTTTTTGGTTTCCAACTGTTTTTCCTATTCAGGGATGGGGTATATTTTTGACTTGGGGGGAGTTGAAGGGGTATGACTTGGCTAGACCATTGAATGCAGCCAAATTAGCTCAGCTTATTTCTCAGGGAGGGAGTCCTGTACTGCAGGCACCTTGCCCAACTCTGTTGGAGGGAAGCAGCTCATCATGTTCCAGAGTTCAGCTGAATGCTCTGTTAAAGGCTGCATATAGGATTTGTGTGTATGGAAGTGAGCAGTTACACTGACAATCTCTCTCCTTTGAAAAAGTATGGTTGGATTGGAATGAACAAGATTGTGATGCTCTTCATTGAATGTCATATTTGTTTTTCTTTTAAACCATAGTGATGAAACCATTATTCATTGTAGCAAGGTTCTGGTTCCAGTATCAGAGAACTGGGTGTGGGGGTCTCGGTTGTGACCTTTGGCTGGGAACATCTCTGCTGCTGCTGCTAAGTTGCTTCAGTCATGTCTGACTCTGTGCGACCCCATAGACGGCAGCCCACCAGGCTCCCCCGTCCCTGGGATTCTCCAGGCAAGAACACTGGAGTGGGCTGCCATTTCCTTCTTCAATGCATGAAAGTGCAAAGTGAAAGTGAAGTCGCTCAGTCGTGTCTGAATCTTAGCGACCCCATGGACTGCAGCCCACCAGGCTCCTCCGTCCATGGGATTTTCCAGGCAAGAGTACTGGAGTGGGGTGCCATTGCCTTCTCCAGGAACATCTGTAGAGAATGTCAAAGAGGTCAGATTTCCATTCACACAGCAAAGAAGCCAGGGACCACAAACATCTTGCTCTTTTGGTTTGCTGAGGTCTGACTCCAGGATGCAGCATTTTCTGGTTAACAGAGAGGAGCTCTTGTATGCAGAGAGTCTGCTAAGATGGAGATATCCAAGTTCCAGAAAGCCCGAAGTCTGTACAGCTATATCGTTTGGTTTTCAATTATGTACTTTGGTGGCCTCTGAATTTCTTAGATTAGTGCAAGAAACTTGAAGGAAGAAAACAACTGTTCTCCTAGAACTTTGAGCAGGTGGAAATAGTGAAGAAATAGTAGGAGTTTTGATTGAAATGTCAGAAGCTAAAGTTGGGTCTGAGAAATAGAAATACCGCTGGGAAAAGAAGGTAAACTCTTGCTGTAATTAAATGACAGATTGCCTCTTAGTGACTCTGACCTTGCCCTCCTAGAAAGAGCTTTGGGGACAGTGTATCCACATCTGCTTCAGGGCCTTAGAGGAAGGCAATGGTCTTGTGCAAACTGGCAGCTTTAATAGTGAGCACCTTAGGTGTCTGGGCCACTGGTGGCTTTCAGTTTGTAATTCTGGGACACCATGGTTCTGCTGGATTAGGAGTGAGAGCTAGTTTGGGGTACCTCTTATGATTTGCATAATTCACTCAAGATTCATCCAAGCTGTTGCTTGTAGCAATAGTTCATTCTCTCTCTCTCTTTTTTTTTTTATTGCTACAGGGTAATCCATGGTAAGTATGTACCACTGTTTATTTCACCATTCAGCTGTTGAAGGACATCTGGGCTGATTCTAGTTTGGGGCTATTATGAATAAAGCTGCTATGAACATTCATGTGTAGGCTTTTGTGGGATGCTAAGTGTTCATTTCTCTAGGATAAATGCTCAGGAATGCAGTTGCTGGGACGTTTGGTAAGTGCATGTTTAGTTTTGTAAGAAACTGTTGAACAGTTTTCCAGAATGACTGTATGTCATTTCACATTCCCACCAGCAATGTGTGAGTGATCCAGTTTCTCCTCATCCTTTCCAGCATGTAGTGTTGTTATTTTTACATTTTAGCCATTCTGATAGATGTGTAGTCATATCTCATTGTGATTTTACTATCCCTTCTCCTGATGACTAATAATGTTCAACATCTTTTCACATGCTTATTAGCCATCTGTAGGTCCTCTGTGGTAGAATGTCATTTGCCTGTTTTCTGATGGGATTCTCTGTTTATTTAACTGTTGAGCTTTGGGAGTTACATATTCTTTAATATTACTCTCTGTTAGATATGTTGCTTGCAGTATTTCTTCTTGACTCATTGCCTGTCTTTTCAACTTTTTCCCATGCTATTTGACAGAGCAAAATTTCTAGTTTTGATGAGTCCAATCTATCAGTTTTTCCTCTCATGGATCATGACTTAGCATCAAGAATTAATTGTCTAATATGAAAAGATGCTCCACAATGCTAATTATTAGATACATGCAAATCAAAACTACCATGAGGTATCACCTCGCACCAGTCAGAATAGCTGTTATCAAAAAGTCTACAAATAATAAATGCTGGAGAGAGTGTGGAGAAAAGGGTAACCTTCTACACTGTTGGTGGGAGTATACACTGGTGCAGTCACTCTGAAGAACATTATCAGTTCAGTTCAGTTCAGTTCAGTCGCTCAGTCATGTCCGACTCTTTGTGACCTCATGAACTGAAGCACAGCAGGCTTCCCTGTCCATCACCAGCTCCAGGATCTTGCTCAAACCCATGTCCATTGAGCCCGTGATGCCATCCAACCATCTCATCCTCTGTCATCCCCTTCTCCTCCTGTCGTCAATCTTGCCCAGCATCATGGTCTTTTCCAGTGAGTCCTTTGGCATCAGGTGGCCAGGGTATTGGAGCTTCAGCCTCAGCATCAGTCCTTCCAATGAATATTCAGAACTGGTTTCCCTTAGGATTGACTGGTTTGATCTCCTTGCAGTCCAAGGGACTATCAAGCATCTTCTCTAACAGTACAGTTCAAAAGCATCAATTCTTCAGCACTCAGCTTTCTTTATGGTAATGTTCTCTCATAATGGAGAACGTTATGGAGGTTCCTTAAAAAACTGAAAATAGAGTGGTCATATGATCCAGCTATCCCTGAACTCTTAATTTGAAAAGATATATGCACCCTTATATTCATAGCAGCATTATTTACACTTGCCAAGACATGGAAGTAGTCTAAATGTCCATCCACAGAGGAATAGATAAAGAAGATATGGTACATATACACAATGGAATATAACTGAGCCATCAAAAGAATGAAATAACGCCATTCGCAGCAACATGGATGGACGTAGAGATTATCATAGTAAGTGAAAAAAGCCAGAAAGAGAGACAAATATCAGATGATATAACTTATATGTGGAATAAAAAATATACAAATGATTTTATTTACAGAAGAGAAACAGACTCACAGGCATAGAAAACAAACGTAGTTACTAAAGGGAAAAAGGGGTAAGGGAGGGATAAATTAGGAGTTCAGGATTAGCTAATATGAACTACTATATATATTAATAAAATAGATAAACAACGAGGTCCTACTGTATAGCACTGCTGCTACTGCTGCTAAGTCGTTTTAGTCGTGTCCGACTCTGTGCGACCCCATAGACGGCAGCCCACCAGGCTCCCCCATCCCTGGGATTCTCCAGGCAAGAACACTGGAGTGGGTTGCCATCTCCTTCTCCAATGTACGAAAGTGAAAAGTGAAAGTGAAGTCGCTCAGTCGTGTCCGACTCTTAGTGACCCTATGGACTGAAGCCGACCAGGCTCCTCCGTCCATGGGATTTTTCAGGCAAGAGTACTGGAGTGGGGTGCCATCGCCTTCTCCACTGTATAGCACAGGGAACTATGTTCAATATCTTGTAATAAACCATAACAGAAAAAAATATGAAAAGCATTTATGTGTGTGTGTGTGTATATATATATATATATATATATATATATATTTAACTGAATCACTTTACTGTACACCAGAAGTTAGCACAATAGTATAAATCACCTACACTTTAATTTTAAAAATGAATTAATTGAGTAGACCTTGTTGTTCAGTTGCTAAGTTGTGTCTGACTCTTTGCAACCCCACGAACTGCAGCACAGCTGGCTTCCCTCTCCTTCACTATCTCCCTGAGTTTGCTCAAACTCATGTCCATTGACTCACTGATGCCATCCAACCATCTCATCTACTGTCCCCACCTTTCCTCTTGCCCTCAATCTTTCCCAGCATCAGTATGAAAAGGTAAAAAGATATGACACTGAGTAGCCCTAGATCTTGGAATTTTTCTTCTATGTTTTATCTTAAAGTTTTACAGTTTCAAGTTTTATTAAGTCTGCGATACATTTTGGGCTTCCTCAGTGGCTCAGTGGGTAAACAATCTGCCTGCAATGCAGGAGCACAGGAGACTCAGATTCAATCCCTGAGTCAGAAAGATCCCCTGGAGGAGGAAGATTATAACCCACTCCAGTATTCTTGCCTGGAACTCCCATGAACAGAAGAGCCTGATGGGCTACAGTTCATGGGGTCGCAAAGGGTTGAACATGACTGAGTGCAGCACAGGGTTGCCCAATTGAATGTCAATTCAGATCCTTTGCCATTTTAAATTATTATTTCCTTTTTAGTATTAAGTTTCTGTATACGGAGAAGGCAATGGCACCCCACTCCAGTACTGTTGCCCAGAAAATCCCATGGATGGGGGAGCCTGGTAGGCTGCAGTCCATGGGGTCGCTAAGAGTCAGACACGACTGAGCGACTTCACTTTCACTTTCCACTTTCAGGCATTGGAGAAGGAAATGGCAACCCACTCCAGTGTTCTTGCCTGGAGAATCCCATGGACGGAGAAGCCTGGTAGCCTGCAGTCCATGGGGTCGCACAGAGTCAGACACGACTGAATCGACTTAGCAGCAGCAGCAGTTCTGTATACATTCTAGATACGAGTCCTTTATTGTACCTAGGCTTTGCAAATACTTTTCTCCCATTCAGTGGGTTGCCTCTTCACTTTCTTCATGATGTTCATTGAAGCATTGAAGTTTTACATTTTCATGAAATCCAGTTAGCTAATTTTTTCTTTTGTCTCTCATAAATGTTTTGTGTAACCTAAGATCACAAAGATTTACTCCTCTATCTTCCTCTAAGAGTTTTATACTTTTATATCTTACATTAAGATTATGATTTATTTTGAGTTATTTTTTGTGTGTATTGTAAGAAGGGGGTCCAACTTCATTCTTTTTCACGTGGCTGTTGGTTGTCCCGGAATTATTTGTTAAAAGACTTTTTCCATTATTTATACGTGTTTCTGGATCCTTAATTCTATTTTATTAATCTAGATAGCTATCTTTATGAAACACCACATGGTCTTTGACGGCTGTTGCTTTGTAGTTAGTTTTGAAATCAGGAAGTATGAATCTTCAGTTTTTTTCTTCTTTCTCTAGAATGTTTTGGCTATTCTGGGTACCTAGACTTTCAGTGTGAATTTCAAAATTAGCTTATCAATATCTCCAAAGAAACCAGCTAAGATTTTGTTATGGATCATGTTGAATCCGTAGATCAGTTTGGAGGAATATTACCATCTGAACAATATTAAGTTTTTAAATCCATGAACTTGGGCTGTCTTTATATTAATTTGAATGTTCTTTAATTTCTTTCAATAATATTTTGTCAGTTTTTGGATTATAAGTTTTATACTACTTTAAAAAATTTACTCATAATATTTTACTCTTTTTGATATTGTAAATATAATTTTTTTAATTTTATTTTTGGATTGTTCATTGCTACTTATAGAAAGACTGATGAATTTTTAAATATTGATCTTCTATCCTGCATTCTTACTGAACTCATTTTTGTGGATTCCTTAAGATTTTCTATATACAAGATTATGTCACCTGTAAATAAGCACTTTTACTTCTTCCTATCCAATGTGGACACATTTTATTTATTTATGCCTAAATTCCCTGGCAGGAATCTCCAGTATTATGCAACTGAAGCAGCTAGAATGGACTTCCTTGTTTCCAACCTTGTGGGGGAAAGCATTCAGCCTTTCATCATTAAACATGATGTTATGTCTGGGGTTTTTCCTAGATGCCTTTTATCAGATTGAAGATGTTCACTCTCATTCCCAGCTTGATTAAGTGTTTATTATTATCTTTGTATCAATGAATGGGTGACAGATTTTGTCAAATGAGTTTTCTCTCTCTATTGTGATAATCATGTATTTTCCCCTTTTAATTTTTTGCTATGGTGTTTTATATTAACTAACTCTTGGATGTTAAGCCAACTTTGCATTCTCGGGATAAATCCCATTTTGTCATGTTGTACAGTCCTTTTTATATATTTCTGAATTGGATTTTCTATTGTTTTCCTTGAGAATTTTTGCATCTCTATTTCTTAAAGTTATTATTGGTCTATAGTTTTCTTTTCTTATGATGTCTTTGGTTTTAGTATCAGGGTAATACTTACCTCTAACCATCTCATCCTCTGCCTCCCCCTTCTCCTTTTGCCTTCAATCTTTCCCAGCATCAGAGGCTTTTCCAATGAGTTGGCTCTTGGATAAGACGGTTACATAGCATCACTGTCTCAATGGACATGAGTTTGAGCAAACTCCTGGAGATAGTGGAGGACAAGGAAGCCTGGTGTGCTGTAGTCCATGAGGTCACAGAGAGTCAGATATGGCTTAGACTACACAACAACAGCAGCAATACCTCATAGGATGTTAAATGTCTTGTCTTTTCTGCTCTTTGAGTTTGTGAAACTTGGTATTAATATTTTTGTAGAATTCACTAGAGAAACCCTTTTGGCCTGGGATTTTCTTTGTGGTAAGTTGTTAGATTATTTATTCAGTGACTTTACTTTTTTATATAGTTGGATTTAGATATTCTTTTACTTTTTGAGTAATTTTAACAGTTTGTGTCTTTCTAGGAATTTGTCAGTTTTGTCTAAATTATTCAGTTTGTTGATGTACTGTTACTCATGGTATTCCATTATAATCTATTTTATTTTTAAAGGATGGTATTACTGTCCCTTCATTCTTTTTTTTAAAAATTAATTTATTTTTTTATTGAAGAATAATTGCTTTACAGAATTTTGCTGTTTTCTGTCACACCTCTACATGAATCAGCCATGCTGCTGCTGCTGCTGCTAAGTCACTTCAGTCGTGTCCGACTCTGTGTGACCCCATAGACGGCAGCCCACCAGGCGCCCCCGTCCCTGGGATTCTCCAGGCAAGGACACTGGAGTGGGTTGCCATTTCCTTCTCCATAGGTAGGTATATATATTTCCCCTCCTTTTTGAAACTCCCTCCCATCTCCCTCCCCACCCCACTCATTTAGGTTGATATACAGCCCCTGTTTGAGTTTCCTCAAATTCCCATTGGCTAACTATTTTACATATGGTAATGTAAGTTTCCATGTTACTCTTTCCATACATCTCACCCTCTCCTCCCCTCTTCCCATGTCCATGTCTATTCTCTATGTCTGTTTCTCCATTGTTGCCCTGTAAATAATTTCTTCAGTACCATTTTTCTAGATTCCATATATATGTGTTAGAATACAGTATTTATCTTTCTCTTTCTTACTCACTTAACTGTATAATAGATTCTAGATTCATCCACCTCATTAGAACTGACTCAAATGTGTTCCTTTTATGGCTAAGTAATATTCCATCGTGAATATACATGACAACTTCTTTATCCATTCATCTGTCGATGGACATCTAGGTTGCTTCCATGTTCTAGTTATTGTAAATAGTGCTTCAGTGAACAATGGTATACATATGTCTCTTTCAATTTTGGTTTCCTCAGGGTATATGCCTAGGAGTGGGATTGCTGGGTCATATGGTACTTTTATTCTTATTTTTTTAAGGAATCGCCATACCATCTTCCATAGTGGCTGTATCAATTTACATTCCCACCAGCAGTACAAGAGTGTTCCCCTTTCTCTACACCCTTCCCAGCATTTATTGTTTGTAGACCTTTTGATGAGGGCCATTCTGACCAGTGTGAGGTGATATCTCATTGTAGTTTTGATTTCCATTTCTCTAATAATAAGCGATGTTGAGCATCTTTTCAGGTGTTTATTAGCCATCTGTTTGTCTTCTTTGGAGAAATGTCAGTTTAGGTCTTTTCCCTACTTTTTGATTGGGTTGTTTGTTTTTCTGGTATGAATTATATCAGCTGCTTGTATATTTTGGAAATTAATCCTTTGTCAGTTGTTTCATTTGTTATTATTTTCTTCCATTCTGAGGGTTGTCTTTTCACCTTGCTTATAGTTTCCTTTGCTATGCAAAAGCTTTTAAGTTTAATCAGGTCCCATTTGTTTACTTTGGACACGGCTGAGCGTCTTCACTTTCACTTTTCACTTTCATGCATTGGAGAATGAAATGGCAACCCACTCCAGTGTTCTTACCTGGAGAATCCCAGGGACGGGGGAGCCTGGTGGGCTGCCGTCTATGGGGTCGCACAGAGTCAGACACGACTGAAGTGACTTAGCAGCAGCAGCAATTTGTTTACTTTGGTTTTTATTTATCACTCTAGGAAGTGGGTCATAGAGGATCTTGCTTTGATTTACATCATCAAGTGTTCTGCCTATGCTTTCCCCTAAGAGTTTATAGTTTCTGGTCTTACAGTTAGGTCTTTAATCCATTTTGAGTGTACCTTTGTGTATGGTGTTAGGAAGTGTTCTAATTTCATTCTTTTACATGCAACTGTCCAGTTTACGCAGCACCATTTATTGAAGAGGCTGTCTTTGCCCCATTGTATATTCTTGCCTCGTTTGTCAAAAATAAGGTACCCATAGTTACATGGATTTATTTCTGGGCTTGCCACCTTGTTGCATTGGTATATATTTCTGTTTTTGTGCCAGTACCACTCTATCTTGACGACTGTAGCTTTGTAGTGTCATCTGAAGTCAGGAAGATTGATTCGTCCAGCTCCATTCTTCTTTCCCAAGAATGCTTTAGCTATCTGGGGTCTTTTGTGTTTCCATATGAATTGTGAAATTTTTTGTTCTAGCTCTGTGAAAAATGCCATAGGTAATTTGATATGAAAATGATTGATATTCACATAATGAGTTATGCATCAAAAATAGAGTTAGGCCCCAAAAAAAGAGAAATAGTAGCTGTGAGGTGATGGGTAATTAGATGATTGTGATTTTTTCATTCGATAGATGTAGGTATGGATATAGACAATTAAAACATCAAGTTCTATACCTTAAATATATGCAATTTTAATTTGTCCATTATAACTCAATAAAATTGAATAAACAATGGGATCAATCTCTATTACAATTTACCCATGATGTTTGTTTGACAAATAAAGAATTGAATAGTTAATTTAATTTAGACTTGTTCATGGAAAACATTTTGGCAACTGCAGCAAGAGACCAGTAAAGCAGGTTAGTGTCCCATTGAATATCTTGTTAAAGAGTTACTATTGTGTATTCTGAAGAGCAAAATGAGTGCCTAGGTTTCGTTCAATGTGTAGAATTCCAAAGAGGATAAGGAGTGCCATTGTGAGACATTGTATTGTGACTTTAATATGTGTAGAAAATATGTGACCTTGATTTATATTTTGGGTATAATCTCTCAGGACACAAGAGATTCCGTGAGTTCTTTACCCTAAGTGAGACAATCTTGGATAGGAATTGTTTGACTTGGTCAGAACAGACGGTCAGCCCATTGGCAATGGCCCAGAGATCTATAAAGGTGTGAAGATGAGGCCAGTTGTTGGCCCAGACATTGTGTGCTAAGACAGCTACCTGAAGTTTGGCCCTTTGCACTGACCTTTGGGTCCTGTCCTTTATCAGAAACATTCTGATGAAGACATGACAAGTAGCAACTCTCAAGCAAGCTCCATCGAGTGTGATAGTGACGATAGCATTGATTACGTGAATGAACTCCCTTTGGTTTTCACTGTGTTGATCCTAGTAGGCTCCCTGTGTGTCCCAGGGGTTCTAACAGATGAACTCTTGTAGCAGTGTGGCATCTGATAGGGGGCTGAGCACAGGGGAAGTTAACCTCTCCTGAAGATACGATATGCAGAGGGCCCAGGTTCAGCTCCATCCTGTAGCAAGGAGGCCTCACTAGCTATGCTGAGCTTGCAGAGTGCTACTTCCATAATCAAAGGCCAAATGGGCAGCTGGATATGGAGGGTCATAGGTTCAAGACCCGAGATAGTCTATATTTCCAGGCAAGTCGAGCATAGACGCAAAATTGCTACACTACGGTCATAGAGCATTGGGCCAAGGTGGGCAGTTCCTTGTATCAGAAGCCCATGAAAGTAACAGCCATTGTTGACAGTACAGGGACTCCAAGATACATGAGAGAGGATTGCTAAAGCTTTCACAGTGAAGGAGTTTCAGCGGATCCTAATAGGAGTACCTGTTCTATGGCAATTCAGGCAGATTCTAGAATCTTTGAAACAGGGAGTCTCATTCGAGGTGGGCCTATTTGGAAGTTATCGAACAAAAATACTGTGTATATGAGGAAATGTTTCCTCCAGAATCTATAAATGTCTAAAACATGTTGGGCTTGTTTTAACAGTATGGGTACTAAGAAGCCTAAAACTATTTCTCAACACTGTGAAGACTGGAGGAGTCCAGCACTTACCAGAGTTTTCAGCAACTTCCCTGCAGTGGGGGGACTGTGTAGCATGTGTATCATAGGAATCTCCTCAAAGGGGGATGCCATCAGTGTGAGGCCCTAGTTGTGTACCTGACAAAACCAAGAGCAGGTGAAAATGTTGCCTTCAAAGACTGTGTGAGATGGCAGGAGTGGACACTGCCCCATTGAGTAGACAGGGGACGGGGTATCGTTTCAGTTTGAAGCTGAAGGTTAAGTGTAGCTGAGAAGCTGTTGAAATAGGCAGTGAAAACAGCATGCTAGCCAAATATTTTGCTATGACTGAAAAGTATTTACCAGTGATTCGTTGGAAGCAGTATTTTCAATAATATAAATGGACATCTAGTGAGTGGGACCATGACGCCAAGGGTACAAGTTCACACTGAGGCCCTGAACTTGTTTTACAGCTTTAAGATCAAGTAAAATGTGTCTGTTAAGTGCAGGAGTGGAGATAACCACACCCTCTCTAAATAGGTCTCCTATAATGGGTTTCAATCTGTGAAGCCCCTGCTTTCATTGAAATTGAATCTTTTTAAAAATAACTGAGGTGAAAAGTGTGATTGTAACTAAGGGGAAAGGTCCATCAGGTCTCATATTTTGAAGGCTGACTATAGGGGCCAAAGACTGAATTTTATTACTCATTGGGTCAGAGCATCCATGTGCACTAGAGGCTATTTGGGGGTAATGGATGTTCTGGCTATGGGAAATACAGCAAGGCAATGATTCCAATGGTTAACGTTAGGTATATCTGTTTCTATTTCGTATTCCTTTATTCACTTATTCCCTGGGTCTTTTTACGAGCTTGCCCAAATGTGGGCCAGAAGAGGATCAGAAATTGATGAGAGGTCAAAACTCAATTGTCAGACATCTAAAGTGGAATCTGGTTACTACACAGAGCCACCACCCCTCCATCACCCCTCTCTCCAGCTGGACCCCCAAAACAAACAGAAATACCATGTCCTTTTCCTCCTCATCAGTGGGATGAAGTGTTCAGGAAGAAATCCTGAGTGCTCAGAAATCTTCAGTCTGCAGTTCTCAGTCTTCACCCAGTCCTCAGTCCCAGTGTCTGAATAAGTATGGACTGGCTGGTCTGGGCCCTAAACTGAAAGGACGCCACCACCCTCCCTCCTCACACACCAGACCCTTCCCTTTCTCCCCTCTGCATCATCAAAAAAACATGCACACACATCTTTTTACTGCTTGTTGGTACTTTAATCATCAGCATCTGAGTAGTGTGGTCTGTGCAGAGGGGCCCTTTGTTGTATGTTTGATCCCTGCACAAACGACTATTCTGCCTTTGCTTTTCCTGGAGTTACAGCAGATGGCTCAGCATCTTGGGCTCCAGGGGGGCACAGGGGCTTACTTGAAGAATTGTCAGGAGAGGTGTTGGAAGAATCCTCCAGGGTTTCTTCGTCCTCCATTGGCCCATTTTCCTTCTTCTTTCTATTCTGCAGGTGGTAGTAGAAGACCAGTATGGTCGACTTCCGATTCTTATTTCTGTTCGGATTCTGCTCTAGGGTTGATTCTACCTTCTTCATGAGTCTTTGTATCTGGTAAGAAAACAAAGTCATCCAGAAAGACATTAGTGAAGGAGGATGGGAAGGAGAACTTTGAGAGAACGGGTGTGCGTTGGGGAGGTGTTTTGTGCCAGGCAAGGGCAGGGTGAGTCCTGGGTGGGGGATAAAGAGGAAGAACACGAGTAGGGTAATCTGACCTTCTCCCTGTCCAAGCCATTGGACTGATCAGAATTATTTGTCTTCCTTTCTTTGGAGGTTGAGGCTTCTTCCTCGAAACTGATGTCGTATATGTCAATTTCCGGCTCCCGCTCCTTCACTTTCCCAAATATGCCTCCCATCTTGTAGCAACAGTGGCCTACACCAAGGCGCCTGGCCTCTTTATATACCTTCCAGGACAATGAAGAGCCACAACTGTCCATTTGATTGGTCAGCAAGAAATTTCTCCAGCCAATGGTAGCCCTGACATTGTTGACATCACAAAGCGCCACTTATGAACCTTCATGGGGGAGGGGAGGCTGCAGTGGAGTCCAGGTGCTCTGGTTTGAGAAAGGGAGTGCTTCCTCAACACCCATTAAAGAGCCTTCCCAATTTGAGTTTCCACGTTTCCTCATCTTCTCTGGTTCAATTCTGTGGTGTAGAAGTTAGGGAGCCAGTGTTCCCTCCAAACCATTGCTCATGGCCACCCCCATTCAGTGATTAATTGTGTCATCTTCCAGATCTCATTACCTAGAGTTTTGTGTTTTTTTTTTTTTTTTTTTAGAAAAACATTTATGCTTTAGATGGTTTGGACTTCCAGAATAATTGTGAAGAGTATAATCTTACACTCCATAGCAAATTCCGCTTCTTAACCTTTTGCATTACCATTGAACATTTGTTCAACTTAGTGAAGCAACAAGGAAAGGATATTATTACCTATAGTCTGGACTTTATCAGGTTTCCTTGGTTTTTACCTAATGTCCTTTTGCTGTCCCAGTATCCCATCCAGGATGACACTAAATTTAGTCCTCCCATGTTATGCCTTGTCAGGTTCCTCTTTGCTGTGATACTTTTTTAGATTTCTTGTTTCTAAGTTCATTTCATGGTCTGCAGCAAGCCAGGCTTCTTTGTCCATCACCCACTCCCAGAGCTTGCTCAAACTCGAAGTTGGTGATACAATCCAACCATCTCCTCTTCTTTTGTCCCCGTATGCTCCTGCATTCAATCTTTCCCAGCACCAGAGTCTTTTCAAATGAGTGAGTTCTTCGCATCACTCGTATCTCCAATACTTTGGTGGCCAAAATATTGGAGTTTCAGCTTCAGTATCAGTTCTTTAATGAATATTCAGGACTTAGTTCCTTTAGGAATGACTGGTTGGGTGCCCTTGTAGTCCATGGGACTCTCAAGAATCTTCTAAACACCACAGTTCAAAAGCATAAATTCTTCAGCGCTCAGTTTCTTTACAGTCCAATTTTCCCATCCATACAATGGCAACCCACTCCCGTATTCTTGCCTGGAGAATCCCAGGGACGGGGAAGGCTGGTGGTCTGCCGTCTATGGGGTCGCACAGAGTCGGCCACGACTGAAGTGATTAGCAGCAGCAGCAGCGCATCCATACACAACTACTGGAAAAACCATAGCTTTGACTAGATTAAGGTTTATAGGCAAAGTAATGTCTCTGCTTTTTAATATGCTGTCTAGATTGGTCATAACTTTCCTTCCAAGGAATAAGCGTCTTTTAATTCCATGGCTGCAGTCACCATCTGCAGTGATTTTTGATCCCCAAGAATAACGTCTCTCACTGTTTCCATTGTTTTCCCCATCTATTTTCCATGAAGTGCTGGGACTGGATGCCATGATCTTCATTTTCTGAAGGTTGAGTTTTAAGCCAAATTTTCACTCTCCTCTTTTAATTTCATCACGAGGCTCTTTAGTACTTCTTTGCTTTTTGCCATAAGAGTGGTGTCATCTGCATATCTGCGGTTATTGATATTTCTCCCAGAAATCTTGATTACTGCTTGTGCTTCATCCAGCCTGGCATTTTGCATGATGTACTCTGCATAGATGTTAAATAAGCAGGGTGTACAGTATACAGCCTTGACATACTCCTTTCCCGATTTGGAACCAGTCTGTTGTTCCATGTCCAGATCTAACTGTTTGTTCTTGAGCTGCATACAGATTTCTCAAGAGGCAGATAAGGTGGTCCTGTATTCCCCCCCTTTAAGAATTTTCCACAGTTTATTGTGATCCACATAGTCAAAGGCTTCGGCATAGTCAATAAAGCAGAAATAGATGTTTTTGTGGAACTCTCTTGCTTTTTCTATGATCGAAGGGAGGTCGGTGATTTGATCTCTGCTTCCTCTTCCTTTTCTAAATCCAGCTTGAACATCTGGAAGTGTACTGTTCATGTACTGTTGAAGGCTGGCTTGGAGAATTTTGAGCATTGCTTAGTTAGTATGTGAGATGAGTGCAATTGTGTAGTTGTTTGAACATTCTTTGGCATTGCTTTTCTTTGGGATTGGAATAAAACTGAGCTTTTTCAGTCCTGTGGCCACTGATGAGTTTTCCAAATTTGCTGCCGTATTTAGTGCAGCACTTTAAAAGCATCAGCTTTTAGGATTTGAAATAGCTCAACTGGAATTCCATCACCTCAACTTGCTCTGTTCATAGTGATACTTTGTACGGCCTCTTGACTTCGCATTCTCTTGTTTCTGAGGACTTTGACAATTTGGAGTTTTGCATGTTGGTTTTTACATTAGATCCTGAGATGTTATTGACCTTATTGTTAAAAGTTCTTATAAGTTTCTTCTTCCAGAAAACCTCAAATGAAGTTAGTACTATCAGTGCTGTGGATTTCCTCATGGCAATGGTTGAATTAATCTCTTGGTTTAGCCGCAGATGTGACACACAGGTTCGTCTCTAGAGCCCAGAGGATCAAGATCATCTGTAGTTATGAGGCAAAGGTGGCAGCAGCAGGAGTGTTTTGTAAAGTACTAGTGAATCCAACTGCCATTGCAGGAGATGCAGGAGACGCGGGTTGGATCCCCTGGAGGAGGCAATGGCAACCCTCTCCAGTATTCTTGCCTGTGAAATCCCATGAACAGAGGAAGGCTCCAGTTCATGGCTGGCTACAGTTCATGGGGTCACAAAGATTCAGACATGACTGACCATAACACACACACACACAGTGAGTCATTTACTTTAGGAAGTATGACTTTAGCATCCCACATAGTAACTGCTTTTCTTCCATATGGGAGACCATCCTGTCTTATTTAACAGCCTATCAGTTTTTCTCCTGAGTTCTATAGAGAAAGGGGGTCAACACATGGGTGAGACACAACCAGTGTTCAAATGATAAGGCTCGTTTCTTTGAGGTTAGTATCAGTCACGGGTTAGTTTGGAATTGATACACATGGTTCAACCTGAGACTCACACATAAGTCCAGGTTGAGATAAAGAATTCAGAACTGCTTTAAGGAGGATCCCAATGTAATAATCCTTTCACTATATGCCAACTGGCTAAACTAATTTATGTTGGTCAAGCTTTAGCAGGCGCTCACAAATGTAGCGCAAAGAAGCAAGGTGAAAGCACAAGCTAGCCAGACGGAAGGAGCTCAAATTGCATGTTCTCCAGCTACAGCAGAGCCAGTGTGAAAGCCAAAGAAGAGAGAAGAGACCCCAGGTGGTAAGGGACAGCATCTCAGTATCCTGCTCTTGGGGCCAATTGCTGCCATCACTCCACAGAGACAGGATGGATCCTTCAACAGCAATTCGGTTTGGATACTGAGACTGATGACACATACTCCCAGAGAGTATGAAAAAATTCATCACTCACATAATGAGTTTTTCTGGGGAGAGCACAGCAAGCTCTCAAGAAGGTTGAAGAATAGCTGAATAGAGCAGGGGAGGGAGACTGGCTTGGCTTTTATGGTGGTAAAAGGGAATAAAGCTGGAGAGTTCCACATATAGGCCAGGGCTTGGATGATCTGAACTTCCTTTTGGCCTAGAGAAGACAGTACCTGGGCTTTCTTCTCACATATAGGTAAGTAAGGGAAGAGCTGTGGTAGGGCTCTTTGAAGCAATAATGTTATGTATATGCATGGTGTTTATCACAGTTTTGAATTCAAACAGCCATTATAACCAATCTTCTCATATTGTTTTCAGATAAACTGCTTTTTACTAGATTAGTTGTTGTTCACTCAGTTATGTCAACTCTTTGTGACCCTATAGGCTGACGCACACCAGCCTTTCCTGTCCTTCACCCTCTCCTGAGGTTTGCTCAAACTCATGTCCATTGAGTCATTGATTCCATCCAACTATCTCATCCTCTTTAATCCCCTTCTCTGCCTTCAATCTCTAGCATCAGGGTCTTTTCCAGCGAGTCAGCTCTTTGCCTCAGGTGGCCAAAGTATTGGAGCTTCAGCTTCAGCATCAGTCCTTCTAATGTATATTCAGGGTTGATTTCTTTAAGGATTGACTGGTTTGATCTCCTGGATGTCCAAGGGACTCTTAAGAGCCTTCTCCAGCCCTACAGTTCAAAGGCATCAATTCTGTGGCACTCAGCCTTTTTTACTGTCCGGTGATTACATCCATTCAAGACTACAGGATAAAGCATTGTTTTGACTATACAGACCTTTGTAGGCCAAGTATTATCTCTGCTTTTTAATATGCTCTTGCGGTTTGACATTGCTTTTCTTTCAAGGAGAAAGTGTTTTTAGTTTCGTGGCTGTAGTCAACGTCCATGGTGATTTTGGAGGCCAAGAAAATGAATTCCATCACTGTTTCCATTTTCCCCCATCTATTTGCCATGATGTGATGAGACCAGATGACATTATCTCTGTTTTTTGAGTGTTGAGCTTTAAGCCAACTTTTTCCATTCTCCTCTTACCTTCATCAACAGGCTCTTTAATTCCTCTTCACTTTCTGCCATAGGGTGGTGCCATCTGCAAAGTTCAGTTACTCAGTCATTTCCGAGTCTTTGAGACATCATGGACTGCAGCACGCCGGGCTTCCCTGTTCATCACCAACTCCCGGAGCTTGCTCAAACTCATGTCCATCGAGTCAGTGAAGCCATCGCACCGTCTAATCCTCTGTCATCCACTTCTCTTCCTGCTTTCCATCTTTCCCAGCATTAGGATGTTTTCCAAGGTGTCAGTTGTTTGCATCAGATGGCCAAGGTTTTGGAGCTTCAGCTTCAGCATCAATCCTTCCAATGAATATTCAGGACTGATTTCCTTTACAATTGACTGGTTTGATATCCTTGCTGTCCAACGGACTCTCAAGTGTCTATTCTCTAGCACCATGGTTCAAAAGCATCTGTTCTTCGGTGCTCAACTTTCTTTATGCTCCAACTCTCATATCCATCCATGACTTATGGCAAAACCATAGCTTTGAATACATGGACCTTTGTTGGCAAGGTCACGTCTCAGCTTTTTACTATGCTGTCTAGGTTGTTCATAGATTTTCTTCCAAGGCAGAAATGTTTTTTAATTTCATGGATGCAGCCAGTGTCTGCAATGATCATGGAGCCCAAGAAAATAAAGTCTGTGACTGTTTCCATTGTTTCCCCATCTACTTGGCATGAAGTGATGGGATCGGATGCCATGATCTTTGTTTTTTAAATCTTGACTTTTAAGCCAGCTTTATCACTCCCCTCTTTCATTTTCATCAGAAGACACTTTAGTTCCTCTACGCTTTCTGCCATAAGTGTGGTGTCATCAGCATATCTGAGGTTATTGATATTTCTCCCAGCAGTCTTGATTCCCGCTTGTGCTTTATCCATCCTGGCATTTCACATAATGTACTCTGCATATAAGTTAAATAAGCAGGGTGACAATATACAGTCTTGACGTACTCCGTTCCCAATTTGGATCCAATCCTTTGTTCGAAATCTGATTTTAACTGTTGCTTCTTGACATGCATACAGATGTCTTAGGAGGCAGGTAAGGTGGTATGGTATTCCCATCTGGTAAAAAGTTTTCCACAGATTGTTATGATCCACAGTCAAAGGATTTGTTTTAACCAGTAAAGCAGATGTAGATGTTTTGTGGAATTCTCTTCTTTTCTGTATGATCCAGCAGATGTTGGCAATTTGATGTTTGATTCCTGTGCCCTTTCTAAATACAGCTTAAACATGTGGAAGTTGTCAGTTCATGTACTGCTGAAGCCTAGCTTGGAGAGTTTTGAGCATTACTTTGCCAGCCAGCGAGATGAGTGCAGTTGTGCGGTAGTTTGAGCATTCTTTGGCATTGCCTTTCTTTGGGATTGGAATGAAAACTGATGTTTTCCAGCCCTGGGGCCACCGGTGAATTTTCCAAATTTGCTGGCATATTGAGTGCAGAACTTTTGCAGCATTATCTTTCAGATTTGTAGTAGCTCCCCTAGAATTCCATCCCCTCCAGTAGCTTTGTTTGTAGTGATGCTTCTGAGGCCCACTGGACTTCGTGTTCTAGGATGTCTGGCTCTAGGTCAGGGATCACACCATCATGGTTATCTTGGTCATTAAGATCTTTTTGTATAGTTCTTTCTGTGTGTTTTGCCACCTCTTCTTAGTATCTTCCACTTCTGGTAGGTCCATACCGTTTCTGTCCTTTATTGAGCCCATCTTTGCATGAAATGTTCCCTTTGTATCTCAAATTTTCTTGAAGAGATCTCTAGTCTTTCCCATTCTATTGTTCTCTATTTCTTTGCACTGATCACTTAGGAAGGCTTTCTTATCTCTCCTTGCCGTTCTTTGGAACTCTGCATTCAGATGGGTATGTCTTTCCTTTTCCCCTTTGCCTTTAGCTGCTCTTCTTCTCTCAGCTATTTGGAAGCCCTCCTCAGACAGCCCTTTTGCCTTTTTGCATTTCTCTTTCTTGGCGATGGTCTTGATCACCACCTCCTGTCCATAGTTCTTCAGGCACTCTGTCTATCAGATCTAGTCCTTTGCATCGATTTGTCACTTCCACTGTATCACTGTAAGGGATTTGATTTAGGTCATACCTGAATGGCCTAGTCATTTTCCCTGCTTTCTTCAAATGAAGTCTGAATTTTGCAACAAGGAGTTCATGATCTGAGCCACAGTCAGACTGGAATCTGACTGTTTACCGTCATATGGAAAACCAGTTACCCCAGTGCAGATTACTAAACAGATCATTGTTTCACCACTGACTTGAAAATTCATCTTTCAGGTAAAATAAGCATATGAAAGTTTCTATTTGAATGATCAGATATACCATTAAGATGTATTTTCTCTGATAGCCAATAATCTCCTACTGTTGTAACTGGATACAAGAAAATCCCATGTAAATTTCTCAGCCTATCCTAGTTTAATGCATTTATAACTTTAAATGAACATAATGTTTAGTTTATCAATTTTTATTGGCTGTTCTAAAATACTCAAAGAATTTTATTTTATTTTTTATTCATTTAGCAAATATTTATTTTTTTATTTTTTGAATATAAATTTATTTATTTTAGTTGGAGGCTAGTTACTTTACAATAGTGTATTGGTTTGGCCATACATCAACATGAATCCACCACGGGTGTACACGTGTTCTCCATCCGGAACCCCCCTCCCACCTCCCTCCCCATCCCATCCCTCTGGGTCATCCCAGTGCACCAGCCCCGAGCATCCTGTATCATGCATCAAACCTGGACTGGCAATTTGTTTCACATATAATATTATACATGTTTCAATGCCATTCTCCCAAATCATCCCACCCTCACCCTCTCCCACAGAGTCCACAAGACTGTTCTATACATCTGTGTCTCTTTTGCTGTCTCTCAGACAGGGTTATCGTCACCATCTTTCTAAATTCCATATATATGTGTTAGTATACTGAATTGGTGTTTTTCTTTCTGGGTTACTTCAGTCTGTATAATAGGCTCCAGTTTCATCCACCTCATTAGAACTGATTCAAATGTATTCTTTTTAATGGCTGAGTAATATTCCACTGTGTACATGTACCACAGCTTTCTTATCGATTCACTTGCTGATGGACATCTAGGTTGCTTCCATGTCCTGGCTATTATAAACAGTGCTACGATGAACATTGGGGTACACGTGTCTCTTTCCCTTCTGGTTTCCTCAGTGTGTATGCCCAGCAGTGGGATTCCTGGGTCGTATGGCAGTTCTATTTCCAGTTTTTGAAGGAATCTCCACACTGTTCTCCATAGTGGCTGTACTAGTTTGCATTTCCACGAACAGTGTAAGAGGGTTCCCTTTTATCCACACCCTCTCCGGCATTTATTGCTTATAGACTTTTGGATAGCAGCCATTCTGACTAGCCTGAAGTGGTACCTCATAGTGGTTTTGATTTGCATTTCTCTGATAATGAGTGATGTTGAGCATCTTTTCATATGTTTGTTTGCCATCTGTATGTCTTCTTTGGAGAAATGTCTGTTTAGTTCTTCCGCCCATTTTTTTGATTGGGTCATTTATTTTTCTGGAATTGAGCTGCAGGAGTTGCTTGTATATTTTTGAGATTAATTCTTTGACAGTTGCTTCATTTGCTATTATTTTCTCCCATTCTGAAGGCTGTCTTTTCACCTTGCTTATAGTTTCATTTGTTGTGCAGAAGCTTTTAATTTTAATTAGGTCCCATTTGTTTATTTTTGCTTTTATTTCCAATATTCTGGGAGGTGGGTCATGGAGGATCCTGCTATGATTTATGTCGGAGAGTGTTTTGCCTATGTTCTCCTCTAGGAGTTTTATAGTTTCTGGTCTTACATTTAGATCTTTAATCCATTTTGAGTTTATTTTGTGTATCATGTTGGAAAGTGTTCTAGTTTCATTCTTTTACACGTGGTTGACCATTTTTCCCAGCACCACTTGTTAAAGAGATTGTCTTTTCTCCATTGCATATTCTTGCCTCATTGTTGAAGATAAGGCATCCATAGGTGCTTGGATTTATCTCTGGGCTTTTTGTTTTGTTCCATTGATCTATATTTCTGTCTTTGTGCCAGTACCATACTGTCTTGATGACTGTGTCTTTGTAGTAGAGCATGAAGTCAGGCAGGTTGATTCCACCAGTTCCATTCTTCTATCTCAAGATTGCTTTTGCTATTTGAGGTTTTTTGTATTTCCATACAAATTGTGAAATTATTTGTTCTAGCTCTGTGAAAAATACCATTAGTAGCTTGATAGGGTGGAGAAGGCAATGGCACCCCACTCCAGTACTCTTGCCTGGAAAATCCCATGGACGGAGGAGCCTGGTAGGCTGCAGTCCATGGGGTCGCTAAGAGTCAGACACGACTGAGCGACTTCACTTTCACTTTTCACTTTCATGCATTGGAGGAGGAAATGGCAACCCACTCCAGTGTTCTTGCCTGGAGAATCACAGGGACCGGTGGGCTGCCGTCTCTGGGGTCGCACAGAGTCAGACACGACTGAAGTGACTTAGCAGCAGCAGTAGCAGCAGCTTGATAGGGATTGCATTGAATCTATAGATTGCTTTGGGTAGTATACTCATTTTCACTACATTGATTTTCCAATCCATGAACATGGTATATTTCTCCATCTATTAGTGTCCTCTGATTTCTTTCACCAGTGTTTTATAGTTTTCTATATATAGGTCTCTAGTTTCTTTAGGTAGATATATTCCTAAGTATTTTATTCTTTTCATTTCAATGCTGAATGGCATTGTTTCCTTAATTTCTCTTTCTATGTATAGGAATGCAAGGGATTTCTGTGTGTTGATTTTATATCCTGCAACTTTACTATATTCATTGAGTAGCTCTAATAATTTTCTGGTGGAGTGTTTAGGGTTTTCCATGTAGAGGATCATGTCATCTGCAAACAGTGAGAGTTTTACTGCTTCTTTTCCAATTTGGATTCCTTTTATTTCTTTTTCTGCTCTGATTGCTGTGGCCAAAACTTCCAAAACTATGTTGAATAGTAGTGGTGAAAGTGGCCACCCTTGTCTTGTTCCTGACTTTAGGGGAAATGCTTTCAATGTTTCACCATTGAGGATAATGTTTGCTGTGGGTTTGTCATATGTAGCTTTTATTATGTTGAGGTATGTTCCTTCTATTCCTGGTTTCTGGACGGTTTTTATCATAAATGATTGTTGAATTTTGTCAAAAGCTTTCTCTGCATGTATTGATATAATCATATGGCTTTTATCTTTCAGTTTGCTAACGTGGTGTATTACATTGATTAATTTGCAGTATTGAAGAATCCTAGCATCTCTGGGGGTAAAGCCCACTTGGTCATGATGTATGATCTTTTTAATGTGTTGTTCGATTCTGATTGCTAGAATTTTGTTAAGGATTTTTGCATCTATGTTCATCAGTGATATTGGCCTGTAGTTTTCTTTTTTTGTGGCATCTTTGTCAGGTTTTGGTATTAGGGTAATGGTGGCCTCATAGAATGAGTTTGGAAGTTTACCTTCTGCAATTTTCTGGAAGAGTTTGAGTAAAATAGCTGTTAGCTCTTCTCTAAATTTTTGGTAGAATTCAGCTGTGAAGCTGTCTGGACCTGGGCTTTTGTTTGCTGGAAGATTTCTGGTTACAGTTTCAATTTTTGTGCTTGTGATAGGTCTGTTAAGATTTTCTATTTCTTCCTGGTTCAGTTTTGGAAAGTTGTACTTTTCTAAGAATTTGTCCATTTCTCCCAAGTTGTCCATTTTATTGGCATATAATTGCTGATAGTAGTCTCTTATGATCCTTTGTATTTCTGTGTTGTCTGTTGTGATCTCTCCATTTTCATTTCTAATTTTATTGATTTGATTCTTCACCCTTTGTTTCTTGATGAGTCTGGCTAATGGTTTGTCAATTTTATTTATCCTCTCAAAGAACCAGCTTTTGGCTTTGTTGATTTTTGCTATGGTCTCTTTTGTTTCTTTTGCATTTATTTCTGCCCTAATTTTTAAGATTTCTTTCCTTGTACTAAACCTGGGGTTCTTTATTTCTTCCTTTTCTAGTTGCTTTAGGTGTAGAGTTAGGTTATTTGTTTTGCTTTTTTTGTTTTGTTTCTTGAGGTATGCCTGTATTGCTATGAACCTTCCCCTTAGGACTGCTTTTACAGTGTCCCACAGGTTTTGGGTTGTTGTGTTTCCATTTTTATTCATTTCTATGTATATTTTTATTTCTATTTTAATTTCTTCTGTGATTCAGTAGTGTGTTGTTCAGCCTCCATATGTTGAAATTTTTAATAGTTTTTCTCTTGTAATTGAGATCTAATCTTACTGCATTGTGGTCAGAAAAGATGCTTGGAATGATTTCAATTTTTTTGAATTTACCAAGGCTAGATTAATGGCCCTGGATGTGATCTATCCTGGAGAAGATTTCAGGTGCACTTGAGAAAAAGGTGAATTTCATTGTTTGGTGTTGTAATGTCCTATAGATATCAATTAGGTCTAACTGGTCTGTTGTATCAGTTAAAGTTTGTGTTTCCTTGTTAATTTTCTGTTTAGTTGATCTATCCATAGGTGTGAGTGGGGTATTAAAGTTTCCCACTATTATTGTGTTATTGTTAATTTCCTCTTTCATACTTGTTAGCATTTGTCTTACATATTGTGGTGCTCCTATGTTGGGTGCATATATATTCATCATTGTTGTATCTTCTTCTTGGATTTATCCTTTGATCATTATGTAGCATCCTTCTTTGTCTCTTTACACAGCCTTTGTTTTAAAGTCTATTTTATCTGATGTGAGTATTGCTACTCCTGCTTTCTTTTGGTCTCTATTTGCATGGAATATTTTTTTTCAGCCCTTCACTTTCAGTCTGTATGTGTCCCTTGTTTTGTGGTGGGTGTCTTGTAGACAATATATAAAGGGGTCTTGTTTTTGTATCCACTCAGCCAGTCTTTATCTTTTTGTTGGGGCATTCAACCCATTTACATTTAAGGTAGTTATTGATAAGTATGATTCCGTTGCCATTTACTTTGGTTTTTTTGGGTTTGAGTTTATACACCCTATCTGTGTTTCCTGTCTAGAGCAGATCCTTTAGCATTTGTTGGAGAGCTGATTTGGTGCTGCTGAATTCTCTCAGCTTTTGCTTGCCTGTAAAGCTTTTGATTTCTCTTTCATATTGAATGAGATCCTTACTGGGTGGTAGGTTTTTCTCTTTCATCACTTCAATATGTCCTGCCATTCCCTCCTGGCCTGAAGAGTTTCTACTGAAAGATCAGCTGTTATCCTTATGGGAATCCCCTTGTGTGTTATTTGTTGTTTTTCCCTTGCTGCTTTTAATATTTGTTCTTTGTGTTTGATCTTTGTTAATTTGATTAATATGTGTCTTGGGGTGTTTTGCCTTGGTTTTATCTTATTTGGGACTCTCTGGGTTTCTTGGACTTGGATGATTATTTCCTTCTCCATTTTAGGGAAGTTTTCAATGATTATCTCCTCAAGTATTTTCTCATGGTCTTTCTTCTTGTCTTCTTCTTCTGGGACTCCTATCTTTCGAATGTTGAGGCGTTTACCATTGTCCCAGAGGTCTCTGAGATTGTCCTCATTTCTGGTAATTCGTTTTTCTTTTTTCCTCTCTGATTCATTTATTTCTACCAATCTATCTTCTACCTCACGAATCCTATCTTCTGCCTCTCTTATTCTATTATTTGTTCCCTCCAGAGTGTTTTTGATCTCATTTATTGCATTATTCATTATATATTGACTCTTTTATTTCTTCTAGGTCCTTGTTAAACCTTTCTTGCATCTTCTCAATCCTTGTCTCAGGCTGTTTATCTGTGATTCCATTTTGATTTCAAGATTTTGGATCATTTTCACTATCATTATTTGGAATTCTTTATCAGGTAGATTCCCTATCTCTTCCTCTTTTGTTTGGTTTGGTGGGCATTTATCCTGTTCATTTACCTGCTGGGTATTCCTCTGTCTCTTCATCTTGTTTATATTGGTGTGTTTGGGGTGGCTTTTCTGTATTCTGGCAGTTTGTGGAGTTCTCTTTATTGTGGAGTTCCCTGGCTGTGGGTGGGGTTGTAGGGGTGGCCTGTCAATGTTTCCTGGTTAGGGAAGCTTGCCTTGTTGTTCTGGTGGGTGGAGCTGTATTTCTTCTCTCTGGAGTGCAATGAAGTGTCCAGTAATGAGTTATGAGATGTCCGTGGGTTTGGAGTGACTTTGGGCAGCCTGTATATTGAAGCTCAGGGCTGTGTTCCTGTGTTGCTGGAGAGTTTGTGTGGTATGTCTTGCTCTGGAACTTGTTGGCCCTTAGGTGGTGCTTGGTTTCAGTGTAGGTATGGAGGCTTTTGATGAGCTCCTGTCGATTAATGTTCCCTAGATTCAGGAATTCTCTGGTGTTCTCAGGATTTGGACTTAAGGCTCCTGCTTCTGGTTTTCAGTCTTATTTTTACAGTAGCCTCAAGACTTCTCCATGTATACAGCACCGTTGATAAAACATCTCCTTTCGAAGACAATGGGCTGCTTCTCTGGGTGCCTGATGTCCTCTGCTGGCATTCAGAAGTTGTTTTATGGAATTGACTCAGCGTTCAAATGTTCTTTTGATGAATTTGTGGGGGAGCACGTAGTCTCCCTGTCCTATTCCTCCGCCATCTTAGGACTGCTCCCTCAAAGAATTTTAAAGCTATGAAAAGTAGTGGTCTAAATTAGCAAGTGAAAAATATTTTGAATGCTGTCTTTATCTATTTAGCATCTATTTAGAGCCATGTCCAGAAAGATAGTTGTAAAAAGTGTGCATATCCCAGGGTGTCTTCAGTTTTTAGTGCTTAGGGTAATTTTTTTGAAAGTTCATCCCTGTACTTTGAGTTTGTTTTTTTTTTTTTTTTTTTACTTTGAGTTTTTAACAATAAAAATGATAAATGATTTTAAGCTTAACATTTTCTAAAGCAAACATTATAAAGCAGGGAACATGATCTAGTATATGCAGAATGATTTGAGTATTCACTCCTCCAGGAGTTCATCAATCATGCCTTGAACAGTGACCATAATATTGTTTCTCTTGTGTTCAGGTTTGGGATTCCAGAGATGAATGAAATATGCTTGTCCTTGTTGTATATTGTATATTGGGGAAGACAAATAGATATATCAAAAATTCTAATGTAAAATGGCAATTGCTTTAATCCGAGTATCTGTAGGAGCACAAAAGCAATGGACTCTGCTGGCTTTGGCAGCAGAAAGGCTTCAAAGCAGAAGCACCATTTGAGTTTAGCCTTAAAGAATGAGGACACTTTCATCACTCAGCTGCTCTAGGTGCAGAAGGGACCTTCCTTGCTTCAACGGGAAAGGAAAAATCTATTCCGATTTCATTATGTGGAGAAGCCACTAAACAGCTTCTTACTTGCAGTCTTAACTGATCCTAATGTGGAAAGATGGGCAAATATCAGAGACCAAAAGGAGAAAGTAGAAGCATCAAGGGAACAAGAGCCTTTGGAAGAGTCCTGATCAGGAAGTAATAAAATGAGGACCTGCTTTGAAAAATCCAAGAAGATTTTTTTGAGGAAAGAAGAACTCAAAGCTGCATTTGGAAGGAAGCAACTGTGAATACAGTCTGACTAAGCTCAGCATGTTATATTTGCTGGTAAGGAAGAAATATGGGTTGCTGTTCATTTGAGATCCATGGAAGAGGTTGGAGAAGAGGGCGTTGGTATTCCAGCAATGATTTGTTAGGTAGAAAGAGAAGGTTAGAAATCAGATACTACTATATTCATTAAATAAATTAATTATAAGTCATGGACAGACATTTGTTATCTAGAGGTACCAGAATGCTTAACCACTGAGAAAAGGTGCCCACAAATACTCTGTCTTCAAGGATGAAAGAAGGTCTGATTACTCAATTACTCATTACTTATCAGCAGCTAACACAGGCCATTCTAGGTTTGGAGGTGGAGGGTAGGGGAGAAAGAGGCAAGAAGTATGTACTTAAGTATGTATGTATGTATTTATATTATTGATAGAAACAGAAGCCATTTAATCACATGCTTTGTTGCTGTTGTTATTGCCAAGTCGCGTCAGTTGTGTTCGACTCTGTGTGACCCCATAGACGGCAGCCCACCAGGCTCCCCTGTCCTTGGGATTCTCCAGGCAAGAACACTGGAGTAGGTTCCCATTTCCTTCTCCAGTGCATGAAAGTGAAAAGTGAAAGTGAAGTTGCTCAGTCGTGTCTGACTCCTCACGACCCCATGGACTATAGTCCACCAGGTTCCTCCGTCCATGGGATTTCCCAGGCGAGAGTACTGGAGTGGGTTGACATTGCCTTCTCCAATCATATGCTTGCTGCTGCTAAGTCGCTTCAGTCGTGTCCAACTCTGTGCGACTCCATAGATGGCAGCCCACCAGGCTCCCGTCCCTGGGAGTTTCCAGGCGAGAATACTGGAGTGGGTTGCCATTTCCTTCTCCAATGCATGAAAATGAAAAGTGAAAGTGAAGTCGCTCAGTCATGCCCGACTCTTAGCGACCCCATGGACTGCAGCCCACCAGGCTCCTCTGTCCATGGGATTTTCCAGGCAAGAGTACTGGAGTAGGTTGCCATTGCCTTCTCCAATCATATGCTTAGTATTCTAATATAATGTCAGGTGTTTTACATAAATTGTTCCATTCAATCCCAGAATGATTCTAAGATACAGATACATGCGATCATCATTCCCATTTTACAGATGAGAAAACTAAGTATTATCAAAGTTTAGGAACTTACTCAAGGTCATATACCTTTTAGGTGGTGAGATTGGACTTGAAATCGTGTGGTTGCAACTGTTCAAGTAAATACTGTTATATCCCCTCTGCTGCGACCCTAGTCTCGATTATCATTATATCATACTTCTGTAGTGTTAAGAGGCTGAGACTCCTCTGATTCTACACAGTTCACAACATTCAGTGAACTTTGTAAAAAGGCAACCAGACTATATCACTTTCTTTATCAAACTATCAAACAGCCCTCCACTGCACAGAAGATAAAGTCTAGATTCTTATCGCACAAGTCCCTACAAGACCTCATCTCTGCCTCTCCAGCCTCAGTCTTCTCAGTCTGCTCTGCTCCTCTCTGACTGATCTCCAGTTACACTCAACCTTCACAGTTCCTCAGCACACTGTTCTTGCCTCATGACATGGCTCCTTCTGTCCTACCTATAATGCTGTTCTTCAAACTCTTCACACAACTGACTGTATCTCATTCTTCAAGTCTTGATTCAGATATCAGCACCTCAGAAAAGGTTTCCCCACACCCTTTAGGTAATAGCTGTCCTCTGCCCCACACCAATACCAGGAACCACCCCTTTGCCCATGAAAATAGAAATTACTTGATGACAGGAAATATTGACTTTATGTCCTTCACTGTAAGTCCAGAAACAAGAGCAATATCTGACACATACTAGGCCCTCAAGCCATATTTGTTTCCTGAAATAGTGATATCTTTCTTACAGTGTCATTCTCATGTGTATAAATACATACATACATATATATATGTATATATGCACACACACACACACATATATATATGGTTTTGTGAAATATGGGAGCTTGACATCATCTCATAGAAGTGGAATGTACACTGCCCTCCCCAAATTTCATCTCGATGTCAAGGCTAATGATTTCATACATACACCAAGAATATATGAAAATGATTGTTACTGATATAATGAGTTATGCATCAAAAATAGTGTTAAGCCAACGAAAAAAGAGAAAGAATAGTAACTGTGAGGTGATGAATCATTAGATGATTGTGATTCATTCATTCTATAGATGTAGGTATGGATATAGATACAATCAAAGCATCAATTTCTACACCTTAAACACAGGCAATTTTAAATGTCCATTACAAGTCAATAAAACTGAATAAACAATGGGATCAAACTCTATTACAATTTACCCATTATGTTTGTTTGGTAACTAAAGCATTGCATGGTTAATTTAATTTCATCTTGTTTATGGAAGGCATTATGGAACCTGCAGTGTGAGACCAGTAAAGGAGATGAGTATTCCATTCAACATCTTGTTCAAGAGCTACTATTTTGTATTCTCAAAAGTAAAATGAGTGGGTTTCTATCAATGTGTAGAACTCCAAAGAGGACAAGGAATGCCATGGTGAGACATTGTATTGTGGCTTTAATATGTGGAGAAATGTGTGACCTTGATTTACATTTTGGGTATAATCTCTCTGGAAGCAAGAGATTCTGTGAGTTCTTCATCCTAAATGATACAAGCTTGGATAGGAATTGTTTGACTTGGCAAGAATAGACAGTCAGCACATTGGCAGTGGCCCAAAGATCTATAAAGATGTGAAGATGAGGCCAATTATTGGTCACACATTGTCTGCGAAGGCAACTGCATAAAGTTTGAACATTTGAGCTAACCTTTGGGTCCTGTCCTTTATAAGAACATTCTGATGAAGAGATGAAAAGTAGCAACTCTCAAGCAAGCTCCATTAAGTGTCATGGTGTTGATATCATTGGTTAAGTGAATGACCTCCCTTTGGTTTTCACTGTGTTGATGCTAAGGGGCTCCCCACGTGTCCAGGGGTTCTAAGAAATGAGCTGTTGTAGCAGTGTGGCATCTGACAAAGGGCTGAGCACAGGGGAAGGTACCCTCTCCTGAAGATAGGGTATGCAGAGGGCCCAGGTTCGGCTCCATCCTGTAGCAAGGAGGCTTCACTAGCTATCCTGAGCTTGCAGAGTGCTACTTACATAATCAAAGGCCAAATGGGCAGCTGGATATGGAGGGTCATAGGTTCAAGACCTGAGATAGTCTATATTTCCAGGCCAGTCCAGCATGTACTCACATGTGCTACACTACGGTCATACAGCATTGGGCCATGGTGGGCAGTTCCTTGTATCAGAAGCCCATGAGAGTAATGGCTATCATTGATGGCACAGGGACTCCAAGATACATGAGAGAAAGTTGCTAAAGCTTGCACAGTGAAGGAGTCTCCGGGGGCGCTAATAGGGGTGCTTGTTCTTTGGCAATTTAGGCAGACTCTAGAATCTTCTGACACAGGGTGTCTCATTCAAGGCAGGCCTATTTGGAAGTTACTGACCAAAAATACTGTGCATATGAAGAAATGTTGCCTCCAGAATCTAAAAATTTCTAAAACATGTTGTGAAGTCGCTCAGTCGTGTCCGACTCTTTGCCTGCACCAGGCTCCTCTCTCCATGGGATTTTATAGGCAAGAGTACTGCAGTAGGTTGCCATTTCCTTCTCCAGAGAATCTTCCCGACCCAGGGATCGAACCCAGGTCTCCCACATTGTAGACAAACGCTTTACCATCTGAACCACCAGGGAAGTCCTGGTGAAACACGTTGGGCTTGTCTTAACAGTATGAATACTTCATCTAAGACTAAAATTTGTTTCTCATCATTGGCAAGATTGGAGCAGTACTCAACTTACCAAAGAATTTTCAGGAACTTAACTGATGTGGTGGGACCGTCTACTAGTGTATCATAGGAATCTCCCCAAATGAGAGTGTCATCAATGTGAGGTCCTAATTGTGTACCTGGGAAAGCTAAAGGCAGTGGAAATATTGCCTTCGAAGACTATGTGAGATGGCAGGTGTGGACAGTGGGCCACTGAGTAGCAGGTGAAGGTGTACCGTGTCCCTCTGAAGGTGAAGGTCAAGTGTAGCTGAGAAGCTGTGGATACAGTCACTGAAAACGGCAGGCTAGCCAAATGCTTTGTTATGACTACCAAGTATTTACAAGTTTTCTGTGGAAGCAATATTGCTAACAATATGCATGGAACCCTAGTGAATGGTGCAATGACACCAAGGGTAAAAGTTGACACTGAGGCCCTGTTCTCACTTTACAGCTTTAAGTTCAAGTAAAATTTGTCTGTTAAGTGCAGCAGGAGTGGGGATAATCACACCTTCTCTGAAGAGGTCTGCTATAATGGGTTTCAATCTGTGAAGACCCTGGTTTCATTGAGATTGAATCTTTTTAAAAACAACTGAGGTGATGTGGCGGATTCATTTTGATATTTGGCAAAACAAATACAATTATGTAAAGTTAAAAAAAAAAAAAAAACAACTGAGGTGAAAACTGTGATTGTAACTAAGGGGAAAGGTCTATCTGGTCTCATATTTTAAAAGCTTATTATACAGGCCAAAGACTTAATTTTATTACTCATTGAGTTAGATTCTCCACGTGCACTAGAGGCTACTTGGGGTAATGGAGGTTTTGGCACTGGGAAGTGTAGGCAAGGCAGTGGTTAAGGTTAGGTATATCTGTTTCTATGTCACGTTCCTTTATTCTCTGGTTGTTTGTAGTAGCTTGCCCAAATGTGGGCCAGAAGAGGAACAGAAATTGATGAGGGGCAAAAACTCAATTGTCACACCTGAAAAGTGGGATCTGATTATTGCACAGAGCCACCACCCCTACATCACCCCTCTCCCTAGATGGGACCTCTGAAACACACAGAAACACCAAGTCCTTTTCCTTCTCACCAGTGGGATGAAGAGTTCAGGAAGCAATCTTCAGTCTGCAGTTCTCAGTCTTCACCCAGTCCTCAGTCCCAGTGTCTGGGTAAGTATGGACTGGCTGGTCTGGGCCCTAGACTGAAAGGACGCCTCCTCCCTCCCTCCTCACACACCGGACCCTTCCCTTTCTCCCCTCTCCATCATCAAAAAAAACACGCACACACATCTTTTTACTGCTTGTTGATACTTTAATCGTCAACATCTGAATACTTTGATCTGTCCAGAGGGGACCATCGTTGTATGTTTGATGTCTGCACAAACGACTATTCTGCCTTTGCTTTTCCTGGAGTTACAGCAGATGGCTCAGCATCTTGGGCTCCAGGTGGGCACAGGGGCTTACTTGCAGAATCGTCAGAAGTGTTGGAAGAATCCTCTGGGGGTTCTTCATCCGCCATTGGCCCACTTTCATTCTTCTTTTTATTCTGCGGGTGGTGGTAGAAGACTGGATTCGCCGACCTCTTCCCTTTCTTTTTCCGGCCCGGATTCCGCTGAAGGGTTGATTTTACCTTCCTCGTGGGCTTTCGTATCTGGTAAGAAAACAGAGTCATCCAGAAAGACATTAGTGGAGGAGGATGGGAAGAACTTTGAGAGAACGGGTGTGCATTGAGGAGGGGTTTGTGCCAGGCAAGCTGCGGCAGGGCGAGTCTTGGGTGGGGGATGAAGAGGAAGAACATGAGCAGGGTAATCTGACCTTCTGACTGTCCAAGCCATCGGACTGATCAGTGTTCTTTCTCTTCCTTTCGTTAGCACTTGAAGCTTGTTGCTGCAAATGGAAAGCGTCTATCTCGATTTCTGTTTCCTCCTCCTTCACTTCCTTAATTAGGTCTGCCATGTTGTAGCAACGGTGGCCTCCACCAAGGCGCCTGGCGTCTCTATATATACCGTCGCAGGACAATGGTGAGCCACAACTGTCCGTTTGATTGGTCAGCAAGAAATTTCTCCAGCCAATGGTAGCCCTGACACTGCTGACATCACAAAGCGCCGCTTGGGAACATCCATGGGGGCGGGGAGGGTGCAAAGGAGTCCAAGTGCTCTGGTTTGAGAAAAGAAGTGCTTTCGCAACAACCATTAAAGAGCCTTCCCAATTTGACTTTCCGGAAAACATTTCCTCATCTTGTCCAGTTCAGTTCTTGTGGTGTAGAAGTTAGGGAGCCAGTGTTCCTTCCAAACCATTTCTCATGGCCACCCCCATTCAGTGTTTAATTCTGTCATCTTCCGGATCTCATTACCTAGTATTTGGTGTGTTGTTTTTTTTTAAACAGTTTACTTTAGAAGTTTTAGATTTGCACGATAATTGTGAAGAGTGTTTTCATATACTCCACAACCAATTCTCTTGTTTACCATTGTACATTAGTATTGAACATTTGTTCAAATTAGTGAACCCACAGTGAAAGAGTATTATGAACTAAAGTCTGGACATTATCAGATTTCTTTCAGTACAGTTCAGTTCAGTCGCTCAGTTGTGTCCGACTCTTTGCGACCCCATGAACAGCACGCCAAGCCTCCCTGTCCATCACCAACTCCGGGAGTTTACCCAAACCTATATCCATTGAGTCGGTGATTCCATCCAACCATCTCATCCACTGTTGTCCCCTTCTCCTCCTGCCCTCAAACTTTCCCAGCATCAGGGTCTTTCCAAATGAGTCATCTCTTTGCATCAGGTGGCGAAAGTATTGGAGTTTCAGCTTCAACATCAGTCCTTCAAATGAACACCCAGGACTGATCTCCTTTAGAACGGACTGGTTGGATCTCCTTGCAGTCCAAGGGACTCTCAAGAGTCTTCTCCAACACCACAGTTCAAAAGCATCAATTCTTCGGCGCTCAGCTTTCTTCACAGTCCAACTCCCACATCCATACATGACCACTGGAAAAACCATAACCTTACTAGACGGACCTTTGTCAGCAAAGTAATGTCTGCTTTTTAATATGCTGTCTAGGTTGGTCAGAACTTTCCTTCCAAGGAGTAAGCGTCTTTTAGTTTCATGGCTTCTGTCACCATCTGCAGTGATTTTGGAGGCCACAAAAGTAAAGTCTGCCACTGTTTCCATTGTTTCCCCATCTATTTGCCAGGAAGTGATGGGACCGGATGCTACCATCTTCGTTTTCTGAATGTTGAGCTTTAAGCCAACTTTTTCACTCTCCTCTTTCACTTTCATCAGGAAGCTCTAGTTCTTCTTCATTTTCTGCCATAAGTGTGGTGTCATCAGCGTATCTGAGGTTATTGATATTTCTCCCGGCACTCTTGTTTCCAGCTTGTGCTTCATCCAGTGGATAGTTTCTCATGAAGTACTTTGCATATACGTTAAATAAGCAGGGTGACAACATACAGCCTTGACTTACTCACTTCCCGATTTGGACCCAGCTCGTCATTGCATGTTCAGTTCTAACTGTTGCTTCGTGACCTGCATACAGATTTCTCAAGAGGCAGTTCAGCTGGTCTGGTATTCCCATCTCTTTCAAAATTTTCCGGTTTGCTGTGATCCACACAGTCAAAGGCTATGGCATAGTCAATAAAGCAGAAATAGATGTTTTTCTGGAACATTTTCAGATTTCCTTGGTTTTTACCTAATGTCCTTTTGCTGTCCCAGTATCCATCCAGGATACCATACTAAATCCAGTCATTCCATATTCTGCCTTGTTAGGTTCCTCTTTGCTGTGACAATTTTTTAGATTTCTTTTTTTTTTTTTTCTATTATTAAAAAATTTGTTCATTTTTTAATTGAAGGATAATTGCTCTACTAAATTTTGTTGTTTTCTGTCTAACCTCAACATGAATCATCCATAGGTATACTTATATCTCCTCCCTGTTGAACCTCCCTCCTATCTCTCTCGCCATATTATCCCTCTAGGTTGATACAGAGCCCCTGTTTGAGTTTTCTGAGCCATACAGCAAACTCCCTTTGGCTATCTTTGAGCATATGATAATTTAAGATTCCATGTTGCTCTTTCAATACATCTCACCTTTTCCTCCCCTCTCCCCATGTCCATAAGTCTATTCTCTACGTCTGTTTCTCCAATCAGTTCAGTTCAGTTCAGTTCAGTCGCTCAGTCGTGTCCGACTCTTTGCGACCCTGTGAAGTGCAGCACGCCAGGCCTCCCTGTCCATCACCAACTCCCGGAGTTCACCCAAACTCACGTCCATCGAGTCGGTGATGCCATCCAGCCATCTCATCCTCTGTCGTCCCCTTTTCCTCCTGCCCCCAATCCCTGGCAGCATCAGAGTCTTTTCCAATGAGTCAACTCTTCGCATGAGGTGGCCAAAGTACTGGAGTTTCAGCTTTAGCGTCATTCCTTCCAAAGAACACCCAGGACTGATCTCTTTCGGAATGGACCGGTTGGATCTCCTTGCAGTCCATGGGACTCTCAATAGTCTTCTCCAACACCACAGTTCAAGAGCATCAATTCTTTGGCGCTCAGTTTTCTTCACAGTCCAACTCTCACACCTGTACACGACCACCGGAAAAACCATGGCCTTGACTAGACGGACCTTTGTTGGCAAAGTAATGTCCCTGCTTTTGAGTATGCTATCTAGGTTGGTCATAAATTTCCTTCCAAGGAGTAAGCGTCTTTTAATTTCATGGCTGCAATCACCATCTGCAGTGATTTTGGAGCCCCCCAAAATAAAGTCTGCCACTGTTTCCACTGTTTCCCCATCTATTTCCCATGAAGTGATGGGACCAGATGGCATGATCTTCGTTTTCTGAATATTGAGCTTTAAGCCTACTTTTTCACTCTCCTCTTTCACTTTCATCAAGAGGCTTTTGAGTTCCTCTTCACTTTCTGCCATAAGGGTGGTGTCATCTGCATATCTGAGGATATTGATATTTCTCCCAGCAATCTTGATTCCAGCTTGTGCGTCTTCCAGCCCAGCATTTCTCGTGATGTACTCTGCATATAAGTTAAATAAGCATAAGCAGGGTGACAATACACAGCCTTGACGTACTCCTTTTCCTATTTGGAACCAGTCTGTTTCTCCATTGCTGCCCTGTAAATGAATTCTTCAGTACCATTTTTCTAGTTTCTGTATATATGCGTTAAAATATGATATTTCTCTTTCTCTTTCTGACTTACTTCACTCTATATAATAGGTTCTAGGTTCATCCACCACGTTAGAACTGACTCAAATGCGTTCCTTCTTATGGCTGTGTAATATTTCACCATGTATATGTCCACAACTTCTTCATGCATTCTTCTGTCAGTGGACATCTAGGTTGCTTCCATGTTCTAGCTGTTGTAAATAGTGCTGCAGTGAACAATGGGATACATGTGTCCCTTTCGATTTTGATTTCTTCAGGGTATATGCCTAGGAGTAGGATTGCTGGGTCATGTGGTGCTTTTATTCCTAGTTTCTTAAGGAATCTCCATCCCGTCTTCCATAGTGGCTGTATCAATTTTCATTCCGACCAACAGTGCAGGAGCTTTCCCTTTTCTCCACACCCTCTCCAGCATTTATTGTTTGCAGACTTTGAGGATGGCCATTGTGACTGGTATGAGGTGATATCTCATTGTGGCTTTGACTTGCATTTCTCTAATAATGAGCGATGTTGAGCATCTTTTCAGGTGTGTGTTGGTCATCTGTATGTCTTCTGTCGAGAAATGTCTGTTTAGGTCTTTTTCTCACTTTTTGATTGGGTTGTTTGTTTTCCTGATATTGAGTTATATGAGCTGCTTGTATATTTTGGAAATTAATCCTTTGTCAGTTGTTTCATTTGCTGTCATTTTCTCCCATTCTGAGGACTGTCTTTTCATCTTGCTTATCGTTTCCTTTGCTGTGCAAAAGATGCTAAGTTTAATCAGGTCCCACTGGTTTGCTTTGATTTTTGTTTCCATTACTCTAGGAAATGGGACATAGAGGATCTGGCTTTGATTTATGTCAACAAGTGTTCTGCCTATGTTCTCTTCTAAGAGTTTTATAGTTTCTGGTCTTACAGTTAGGTCTCTAATCCATTTTGAGTTTATCTTTGTGTATGGTGTTAGGAAGTGTTCTAATTTCATTCTTTTGCATGTAGCTGTCCAGTTTTCCCAGCACCACTTATTGAAGAGGCTATCATTTCCCCATTGTATATTCTTGCCTCCTTTGTCAAAAATAAGGTACCTGTAGGTGCATGGATTTATTTCTGGGCTTTCTATCTTGTTCCCTTGGTCTATATTTCTGTTTTTTTTTTTTTTTTTTGGTGCCAGTACCATTCTGTCTTGATGACTGTACCTTTGTAGTATTATCTGAAGTCAGGAAGGTTGGTTCCTCCAGCTCCCTTGTTCTTTTTTAAGACTGCTTTGGCTATCTGGAGTCTTTTGTGTTTCCATATGAACTGTGAAAATTTTTGTTGTAGTTCTGTGAAAAATGCCATTGGTCATTTGATAGGTATTGCACTGAGTGTGTGGATTACATTTGGTAGTATAATCGTTTTCACAATATTGATTCTTCCATCCCAGGAACATGGAATATCTCTCCATCTGTTTCTGTTTGGTTTCTTTCATTAGTGTCTTATAATTTTCTGTGTACAGTTCTTTCATCTCCTTAGGTAAGTTTATTCCTATATATTTAATTCTTTTCATTGCAGTGGTGAATGGGATTGATTCCTTAATTGCTCTCTCTGATTTTTCATTGTTAGTATATGGAAATGCAAGTGATTTCTGTGTATTGATTTTGTATCCTGCAACTTTGCTAAATTCACTGATTAGCTCCAGTAATTTTCTGATAGTATCTTTAGGGTGTTCTATGTACAGTATGATGTCATCTGCAAACAGTGAGAACTTTACCTCTTCTTTTCTGATCTGGATTCCTTTTATTTCTGTTTCTTCGCTGATTGCTGTCACTAGGACTTCCAGAACTATGTTAAATAGTAGTGGTGAAAGTGGACACCCTTGTCTTGTTCCTGATCTTAGTGGGAATGCTTTCAGTTTTTCACCATTGAGACTAATGTTTGCTGTAGGCCAATCATATATGGCCTTTACTATGTTGAGGTAGGTTCCTTCTATGTCCATTTTTTGAAGAGTTTTAATCATAAATAGGTGCTGAATTTTGTCAAAGGCTTTTTCTGCATCAATTGAGATTATCCTATGGTTTTTATCTTTCAATATGTTACTATGGTGTATCACATTGATTGATTTCCATATATTGAATCCTTGCATCCCTGGATTAAACCCAACTTGATCGTGGTGTATGAGCTTTTTGATGTGTTGCCGTCCAGCATTTACCAAAAAGTTTTCAGGAGCTTAGCTGAAGTGGTGGGATAGTGTAGTTTGTGTGTCATAGGAATCTCCTCAAAGGATGATGTCATCAGTGTGAGGTCCTAATTGTGTCCTAGAAAAAGTTAGAGCTGGTGAAAATGTTGCCTTCAAAGACTGTGTGAGATGGCAGGTGTGGACACTGGCCCCACTGAGTAGACAGGTGACGGTGTATCGTTTCCCTTTGAAGGTGAAGGTTCAGTGTAGCCGAGAAGTTGTTGAGATAGGCAGTGAAAACAGCATGCTAGCCAAATGTTTTGCTATGACTGAAAAGTATTTGCCAGTTATTTGTTGGAAGCAGTATTATCAACAAAATACATGGAGCCCTAGTGAGTGGGGCCATGACACCAAGGGTACAAGTTCACACTGAGGCCCTGTTCTTGCTTTACAGCTTTAAGATCAAGTAAAATTTGTTAAGTGCAGCAGAAGTTGGGATAATCACACCTTGCTCAGTAGGTTTCCTATAACAGGTTTCAATTTGTGAAGACCCTGCTTTCATTGAGATTGAATCTTTTAAAAAACAAGTGAGGTGAAAAGTGTGATTGCATCTAAGGGAAAAAGGGCCATAGGGTCTCATCTTTTAAAGGTGAGTATAGGGGCAAGGGCTGAATTTTATTACTCATTGAGTTAGATTCTCCACGTGCACTAGAGGCTATTTGGGGTAATGGAGGTTTTGGCACTGGGAAATGTAGGCAAGGCAGTAATTCCAGTGGTTAAGGTTAGGCATATCTGTTTCTATGTCACGTTCCTTTACTCCCTGGTTGTTTGTAGTAGCTTGCCCAAATGTGGGCCAGAAGAGGAACAGAAATTGATGAGGGGCAAAAACTCAATTGTCACACCTGAAAAGTGGGATCTGATTATTGCACAGAGCCACCACCCCTACATCACCCCTCTCCCTAGATGGGACCTCTGAAACACACAGAAACACCAAGTCCTTTTCCTTCTCACCAGTGGGATGAAGAGTTCAGGAAGCAATCTTCAGTCTGCAGTTCTCAGTCTTCACCCAGTCCTCAGTCCCAGTGTCTGGGTAAGTATGGACTGGCTGGTCTGGGCCCTAGACTGAAAGGACGCCTCCTCCCTCCCTCCTCACACACCGGACCCTTCCCTTTCTCCCCTCTCCATCATCAAAAAAACACGCACACACATCTTTTTACTGCTTGTTGATACTTTAATCGTCAACATCTGAATACTTTGATCTGTCCGGAGGGGACCATCGTTGTATGTTTGATGTCTGCACAAACGACTATTCTGCCTTTGCTTTTCCTGGAGTTACAGCAGATGGCTCAGCATCTTGGGCTCCAGGTGGGCACAGGGGCTTACTTGCAGAATCGTCAGAAGTGTTGGAAGAATCCTCTGGGGTTTCTTCATCCGCCATTGGCCCACTTTCATTCTTCTTTTTATTCTGCGGGTGGTGGTAGAAGACTGGATTCGTCGACCTCTTCCCTTTCTTTTTCCGGCCCGGGTTCCGCTGAAGGGTTGATTTTACCTTCCTCGTGGGCTTTCGTATCTGGTAAGAAAACAGAGTCATCCAGAAAGACATTAGTGGAGGAGGATGGGAAGAACTTTGAGAGAACGGGTGTGCATTGAGGAGGGGTTTGTGCCAGGCAAGCTGCGGCAGGGCGAGTCTTGGGTGGGGGATGAAGAGGAAGAACATGAGTAGGGTAATCTGACCTTCTGACTGTCCAAGCCATCGGACTGATCAGTGTTCTTTCTCTTCCCTTCGTTAGCACTTGAAGCTTGTTGCTGCAAATTGAAAGCGTCTATCTCGATTTCTGTTTCCTCCTCCTTCACTTCCTTAATTAGGTCTGCCATGTTGTAGCAACGGTGGCCTCCACCAAGGCGCCTGGCGTCTCTATATATACCGTCGCAGGACAATGGTGAGCCACAACTGTCCGTTTGATTGGTCAGCAAGAAATTTCTCCAGCCAATGGTAGCCCTGACACTGCTGACATCACAAAGCGCCACTTGGGAACATCCATGGGGGCGGGGAGGGTGCAAAGGAGTCCAAGTGCTCTGGTTTGAGAAAAGAAGTGCTTTCGCCACAACCATTAAAGAGCCTTCCCAATTTGACTTTCCGGAAAACATTTCCTCATCTTGTCCAGTTCAGTTCTTGTGGTGTAGAAGTTAGGGAGCCAGTGTTCCTTCCAAACCATTTCTCATGGCCACCCCCATTCAGTGTTTAATTCTGTCATCTTCCGGATCTCATTACCTAGTATTTGGTGTGTGGTTTTTTTTTAAACAGTTTACTTTAGAGGTTTTAGATTTGCACGATAATTGTGAAGAGTGTTTTCATATACTCCACAACCAATTCTCTTGTTTACCATTGTACATTAGTATTGAACATTTGCTCAAATTAGTGAACCCACAGTGAAAGAGTATTATGAACTAAAGTCTGGACATTATCAGATTTCTTTCAGTACAGTTCAGTTCAGTCGCTCAGTTGTGTCCGACTCTTTGCGACCCCATGAACAGCACGCCAAGCCTCCCTGTCCATCACCAACTCCGGGAGTTTACCCAAACCTATATCCATTGAGTCGGTGATTCCATCCAACCATCTCATCCACTGTTGTCCCCTTCTCCTCCTGCCCTCAAACTTTCCCAGCATCAGGGTCTTTCCAAATGAGTCATCTCTTTGCATCAGGTGGCGAAAGTATTGGAGTTTCAGCTTCAACATCAGTCCTTCAAATGAACACCCAGGACTGATCTCCTTTAGAACGGACTGGTTGGATCTCCTTGCAGTCCAAGGGACTCTCAAGAGTCTTCTCCAACACCACAGTTCAAAAGCATCAATTCTTCGGCGCTCAGCTTTCTTCACAGTCCAACTCCCACATCCATACATGACCACTGGAAAAACCATAACCTTACTAGACGGACCTTTGTCAGCAAAGTAATGTCTGCTTTTTAATATGCTGTCTAGGTTGGTCAGAACTTTCCTTCCAAGGAGTAAGCGTCTTTTAGTTTCAGGGCTTCTGTCACCATCTGCAGTGATTTTGGAGGCCACAAAAGTAAAGTCTGCCACTGTTTCCATTGTTTCCCCATCTATTTGCCAGGAAGTGATGGGACCGGATGCTACCATCTTAGTTTTCTGAATGTTGAGCTTTAAGCCAACTTTTTCACTCTCCTCTTTCACTTTCATCAGGAAGCTCTAGTTCTTCTTCATTTTCTGCCATAAGTGTGGTGTCATCAGCGTATCTGAGGTTATTGATATTTCTCCCGGCACTCTTGTTTCCAGCTTGTGCTTCATCCAGTGGATAGTTTCTCATGAAGTACTTTGCATATACGTTAAATAAGCAGGGTGACAACATACAGCCTTGACTTACTCACTTCCCGATTTGGACCCAGCTCGTCATTGCATGTTCAGTTCTAACTGTTGCTTCGTGACCTGCATACAGATTTCTCAAGAGGCAGTTCAGGTGGTCTGGTATTCCCATCTCTTTCAAAATTTTCCGGTTTGTTGTGATCCACACAGTCAAAGGCTATGGCATAGTCAATAAAGCAGAAATAGATGTTTTTCTGGAACATTTTCAGATTTCCTTGGTTTTTACCTAATGTCCTTTTGCTGTCCCAGTATCCATCCAGGATACCATACTAAATCCAGTCATTCCATATTCTGCCTTGTTAGGTTCCTCTTTGCTGTGACAATTTTTAGATTTCT
The DNA here is from genome assembly GCF_029378745.1 of Bos indicus. Taxonomy (NCBI): domain Eukaryota; kingdom Metazoa; phylum Chordata; class Mammalia; order Artiodactyla; family Bovidae; genus Bos; species Bos indicus. Next base: position 16,869,007 of record NC_091789.1, on the reverse strand, counting down.
TTTTTTTTTTTTCTATTATTAAAAAATTTGTTCATTTTTTAATTGAAGGATAATTGCTCTACTAAATTTTGTTGTTTTCTGTCTAACCTCAACATGAATCATCCATAGGTATACTTATATCTCCTCCCTGTTGAACCTCCCTCCTATCTCTCTCGCCATATTATCCCTCTAGGTTGATACAGAGCCCCTGTTTGAGTTTTCTGAGCCATACAGCAAACTCCCTTTGGCTATCTTTGAGCATATGATAATTTAAGATTCCATGTTGCTCTTTCAATACATCTCACCTTTTCCTCCCCTCTCCCCATGTCCATAAGTCTATTCTCTACGTCTGTTTCTCCAATCAGTTCAGTTCAGTTCAGTTCAGTCGCTCAGTCGTGTCCGACTCTTTGCGACCCTGTGAAGTGCAGCACGCCAGGCCTCCCTGTCCATCACCAACTCCCGGAGTTCACCCAAACTCACGTCCATCGAGTCGGTGATGCCATCCGGCCATCTCATCCTCTGTCGTCCCCTTTTCCTCCTGCCCCCAATCCCTGGCAGCATCAGAGTCTTTTCCAATGAGTCAACTCTTCGCATGAGGTGGCCAAAGTACTGGAGTTTCAGCTTTAGCCTCATTCCTTCCAAAGAACACCCAGGACTGATCTCTTTCGGAATGGACCGGTTGGATCTCCTTGCAGTCCATGGGACTCTCAATAGTCTTCTCCAACACCACAGTTCAAGAGCATCAATTCTTTGGCGCTCAGTTTTCTTCACAGTCCAACTCTCACACCTGTACACGACCACCGGAAAAACCATGGCCTTGACTAGACGGACCTTTGTTGGCAAAGTAATGTCCCTGCTTTTGAGTATGCTATCTAGGTTGGTCATAAATTTCCTTCCAAGGAGTAAGCGTCTTTTAATTTCATGGCTGCAATCACCATCTGCAGTGATTTTGGAGCCCCCCAAAATAAAGTCTGCCACTGTTTCCACTGTTTCCCCATCTATTTCCCATGAAGTGATGGGACCAGATGGCATGATCTTCGTTTTCTGAATATTGAGCTTTAAGCCTACTTTTTCACTCTCCTCTTTCACTTTCATCAAGAGGCTTTTGAGTTCCTCTTCACTTTCTGCCATAAGGGTGGTGTCATCTGCATATCTGAGGATATTGATATTTCTCCCAGCAATCTTGATTCCAGCTTGTGCGTCTTCCAGCCCAGCATTTCTCGTGATGTACTCTGCATATAAGTTAAATAAGCATAAGCAGGGTGACAATACACAGCCTTGACGTACTCCTTTTCCTATTTGGAACCAGTCTGTTTCTCCATTGCTGCCCTGTAAATGAATTCTTCAGTACCATTTTTCTAGTTTCTGTATATATGCGTTAAAATATGATATTTCTCTTTCTCTTTCTGACTTACTTCACTCTATATAATAGGTTCTAGGTTCATCCACCACGTTAGAACTGACTCAAATGCGTTCCTTCTTATGGCTGTGTAATATTTCACCATGTATATGTCCACAACTTCTTCATGCATTCTTCTGTCAGTGGACATCTAGGTTGCTTCCATGTTCTAGCTGTTGTAAATAGTGCTGCAGTGAACAATGGGATACATGTGTCCCTTTCGATTTTGATTTCTTCAGGGTATATGCCTAGGAGTAGGATTGCTGGGTCATGTGGTGCTTTTATTCCTAGTTTCTTAAGGAATCTCCATCCCGTCTTCCATAGTGGCTGTATCAATTTTCATTCCGACCAACAGTGCAGGAGCTTTCCCTTTTCTCCACACCCTCTCCAGCATTTATTGTTTGCAGACTTTGAGGATGGCCATTGTGACTGGTATGAGGTGATATCTCATTGTGGCTTTGACTTGCATTTCTCTAATAATGAGCGATGTTGAGCATCTTTTCAGGTGTGTGTTGGTCATCTGTATGTCTTCTGTCGAGAAATGTCTGTTTAGGTCTTTTTCTCACTTTTTGATTGGGTTGTTTGTTTTCCTGATATTGAGTTATATGAGCTGCTTGTATATTTTGGAAATTAATCCTTTGTCAGTTGTTTCATTTGCTGTCATTTTCTCCCATTCTGAGGACTGTCTTTTCATCTTGCTTATCGTTTCCTTTGCTGTGCAAAAGATGCTAAGTTTAATCAGGTCCCACCGGTTTGCTTTGATTTTTGTTTCCATTACTCTAGGAAATGGGACATAGAGGATCTTGCTTTGATTTATGTCAACAAGTGTTCTGCCTATGTTCTCTTCTAAGAGTTTTATAGTTTCTGGTCTTACAGTTAGGTCTCTAATCCATTTTGAGTTTATCTTTGTGTATGGTGTTAGGAAGTGTTCTAATTTCATTCTTTTGCATGTAGCTGTCCAGTTTTCCCAGCACCACTTATTGAAGAGGCTATCTTTTCCCCATTGTATATTCTTGCCTCCTTTGTCAAAAATAAGGTACCTGTAGGTGCATGGATTTATTTCTGGGCTTTCTATCTTGTTCCCTTGGTCTATATTTCTGTTTTTTTTTTTTTTTGGTGCCAGTAACATTCTGTCTTGATGACTGTACCTTTGTAGTATTATCTGAAGTCAGGAAGGTTGGTTCCTCCAGCTCCCTTGTTCTTTTTTAAGACTGCTTTGGCTATCTGGAGTCTTTTGTGTTTCCATATGAACTGTGAAAATTTTTGTTGTAGTTCTGTGAAAAATGCCATTGGTCATTTGATAGGTATTGCACTGAGTGTGTGGATTACATTTGGTAGTATAATCGTTTTCACAATATTGATTCTTCCATCCCAGGAACATGGAATATCTCTCCATCTGTTTCTGTTTGGTTTCTTTCATTAGTGTCTTATAATTTTCTGTGTACAGTTCTTTCATCTCCTTAGGTAAGTTTATTCCTATATATTTAATTCTTTTCATTGCAGTGGTGAATGGGATTGATTCCTTAATTGCTCTCTCTGATTTTTCATTGTTAGTATATGGAAATGCAAGTGATTTCTGTGTATTGATTTTGTATCCTGCAACTTTGCTAAATTCACTGATTAGCTCCAGTAATTTTCTGATAGTATCTTTAGGGTGTTCTATGTACAGTATGATGTCATCTGCAAACAGTGAGAACTTTACCTCTTCTTTTCTGATCTGGATTCCTTTTATTTCTGTTTCTTCGCTGATTGCTGTCACTAGGACTTCCAGAACTATGTTAAATAGTAGTGGTGAAAGTGGACACCCTTGTCTTGTTCCTGATCTTAGTGGGAATGCTTTCAGTTTTTCACCATTGAGACTAATGTTTGCTGTAGGCCAATCATATATGGCCTTTACTATGTTGAGGTAGGTTCCTTCTATGTCCATTTTTTGAAGAGTTTTAAACATAAATAGGTGCTGAATTTTGTCAAAGGCTTTTTCTGCATCAATTGAGATTATCCTATGGTTTTTATCTTTCAGTATGTTACTATGGTGTATCACATTGATTGGTTTCCATATATTGAATCCTCGCATCCCTGGATTAAACCCAACTTGATCGTGGTGTATGAGCTTTTTGATGTGTTGCCGTCCAGCATTTACCAAAAAGTTTTCAGGAGCTTAGCTGAAGTGGTGGGATAGTGTAGTTTGTGTGTCATAGGAATCTCCTCAAAGGATGATGTCATCAGTGTGAGGTCCTAATTGTGTCCTAGAAAAAGTTAGAGCTGGTGAAAATGTTGCCTTCAAAGACTGTGTGAGATGGCAGGTGTGGACACTGGCCCCACTGAGTAGACAGGTGACGGTGTATCGTTTCCCTTTGAAGGTGAAGGTTCAGTGTAGCCGAGAAGTTGTTGAGATAGGCAGTGAAAACAGCATGCTAGCCAAATGTTTTGCTATGACTGAAAAGTATTTGCCAGTTATTTGTTGGAAGCAGTATTATCAACAAAATACATGGAGCCCTAGTGAGTGGGGCCATGGCACCAAGGGTACAAGTTCACACTGAGGCCCTGTTCTTGCTTTACAGCTTTAAGATCAAGTAAAATTTGTTAAGTGCAGCAGAAGTTGGGATAATCACACCTTGCTCAGTAGGTTTCCTATAACAGGTTTCAATTTGTGAAGACCCTGCTTTCATTGAGATTGAATCTTTTAAAAAACAAGTGAGGTGAAAAGTGTGATTGCATCTAAGGGAAAAAGGGCCATAGGGTCTCATCTTTTAAAGGTGAGTATAGGGGCAAGGGCTGAATTTTATTACTCATTGAGTTAGATTCTCCACGTGCACTAGAGGCTATTTGGGGTAATGGAGGTTTTGGCACTGGGAAATGTAGGCAAGGCAGTAATTCCAGTGGTTAAGGTTAGGCATATCTGTTTCTATGTCACGTTCCTTTACTCCCTGGTTGTTTGTAGTAGCTTGCCCAAATGTGGGCCAGAAGAGGAACAGAAATTGATGAGGGGCAAAAACTCAATTGTCACACCTGAAAAGTGGGATCTGATTATTGCACAGAGCCACCACCCCTACATCACCCCTCTCCCTAGATGGGACCTCTGAAACACACAGAAACACCAAGTCCTTTTCCTTCTCACCAGTGGGATGAAGAGTTCAGGAAGCAATCTTCAGTCTGCAGTTCTCAGTCTTCACCCAGTCCTCAGTCCCAGTGTCTGGGTAAGTATGGACTGGCTGGTCTGGGCCCTAAACTGAAAGGACGCCTCCTCCCTCCCTCCTCACACACCGGACCCTTCCCTTTCTCCCCTCTCCATCATCAAAAAAACACGCACACACATCTTTTTACTGCTTGTTGATACTTTAATCGTCAACATCTGAATACTTTGATCTGTCCGGAGGGGACCATCGTTGTATGTTTGATGTCTGCACAAACGACTATTCTGCCTTTGCTTTTCCTGGAGTTACAGCAGATGGCTCAGCATCTTGGGCTCCAGGTGGGCACAGGGGCTTACTTGCAGAATCGTCAGAAGTGTTGGAAGAATCCTCTGGGGTTTCTTCATCCGCCATTGGCCCACTTTCATTCTTCTTTTTATTCTGCGGGTGGTGGTAGAAGACTGGATTCGTCGACCTCTTCCCTTTCTTTTTCCGGCCCGGGTTCCGCTGAAGGGTTGATTTTACCTTCCTCGTGGGCTTTCGTATCTGGTAAGAAAACAGAGTCATCCAGAAAGACATTAGTGGAGGAGGATGGGAAGAACTTTGAGAGAACGGGTGTGCATTGAGGAGGGGTTTGTGCCAGGCAAGCTGCGGCAGGGCGAGTCTTGGGTGGGGGATGAAGAGGAAGAACATGAGTAGGGTAATCTGACCTTCTGACTGTCCAAGCCATCGGACTGATCAGTGTTCTTTCTCTTCCCTTCGTTAGCACTTGAAGCTTGTTGCTGCAAATTGAAAGCGTCTATCTCGATTTCTGTTTCCTCCTCCTTCACTTCCTTAATTAGGTCTGCCATGTTGTAGCAACGGTGGCCTCCACCAAGGCGCCTGGCGTCTCTATATATACCGTCGCAGGACAATGGTGAGCCACAACTGTCCGTTTGATTGGTCAGCAAGAAATTTCTCCAGCCAATGGTAGCCCTGACACTGCTGACATCACAAAGCGCCACTTGGGAACATCCATGGGGGCGGGGAGGGTGCAAAGGAGTCCAAGTGCTCTGGTTTGAGAAAAGAAGTGCTTTCGCCACAACCATTAAAGAGCCTTCCCAATTTGACTTTCCGGAAAACATTTCCTCATCTTGTCCAGTTCAGTTCTTGTGGTGTAGAAGTTAGGGAGCCAGTGTTCCTTGCAAACCATTTCTCATGGCCACCCCCATTCAGTGTTTAATTCTGTCATCTTCCGGATCTCATTACCTAGTATTTGGTGTGTGGTTTTTTTTTAAACAGTTTACTTTAGAGGTTTTAGATTTGCACGATAATTGTGAAGAGTGTTTTCATATACTCCACAACCAATTCTCTTGTTTACCATTGTACATTAGTATTGAACATTTGTTCAAATTAGTGAACCCACAGTGAAAGAGTATTATGAACTAAAGTCTGGACATTATCAGATTTCTTTCAGTACAGTTCAGTTCAGTCGCTCAGTTGTGTCCGACTCTTTGCGACCCTGTGAAGTGCAGCACGCCAGGCCTCCCTGTCCATCACCAACTCCCGGAGTTCACCCAAACTCACGTCCATTGAGTCGGTGATGCCATCCGGCCATCTCATCCTCTGTCGTCCCCTTTTCCTCCTGCCCCCAATCCCTGGCAGCATCAGAGTCTTTTCCAATGAGTCAACTCTTTGAATGAGGTGGCCAAAGTACTGGAGTTTCAGCTTTAGCGTCATTCCTTCCAAAGAACACCCAGGACTGATCTCTTTCGGAATGGACCGGTTGGATCTCCTTGCAGTCCATGGGACTCTCAATAGTCTTCTCCAACACCACAGTTCAAGAGCATCAATTCTTTGGCGCTCAGTTTTCTTCACAGTCCAACTCTCACACCTGTACACGACCACCGGAAAAACCATGGCCTTGACTAGACGGACCTTTGTTGGCAAAGTAATGTCCCTGCTTTTGAGTATGCTATCTAGGTTGGTCATAAATTTCCTTCCAAGGAGTAAGCGTCTTTTAATTTCATGGCTGCAATCACCATCTGCAGTGATTTTGGAGCCCCCCAAAATAAAGTCTGCCACTGTTTCCACTGTTTCCCCATCTATTTCCCATGAAGTGATGGGACCAGATGGCATGATCTTCGTTTTCTGAATATTGAGCTTTAAGCCTACTTTTTCCACTCTCCTCTTTCACTTTCATCAAGAGGCTTTTGAGTTCCTCTTCACTTTCTGCCATAAGGGTGGTGTCATCTGCATATCTGAGGATATTGATATTTCTCCCAGCAATCTTGATTCCAGCTTGTGCGTCTTCCAGCCCAGCATTTCTCGTGATGTACTCTGCATATAAGTTAAATAAGCATAAGCAGGGTGACAATACACAGCCTTGACGTACTCCTTTTCCTATTTGGAACCAGTCTGTTTCTCCATTGCTGCCCTGTAAATGAATTCTTCAGTACCATTTTTCTAGTTTCTGTATATATGCATTAAAATATGATATTTCTCTTTCTCTTTCTGACTTACTTCACTCTATATAATAGGTTCTAGGTTCATCCACCACGTTAGAACTGACTCAAATGCGTTCCTTCTTATGGCTGTGTAATATTTCACCATGTATATGTCCACAACTTCTTCATGCATTCTTCTGTCAGTGGACATCTAGGTTGCTTCCATGTTCTAGCTGTTGTAAATAGTGCTGCAGTGAACAATGGGATACATGTGTCCCTTTCGATTTTGATTTCTTCAGGGTATATGCCTAGGAGTAGGATTGCTGGGTCATGTGGTGCTTTTATTCCTAGTTTCTTAAGGAATCTCCATCCCGTCTTCCATAGTGGCTGTATCAATTTTCATTCCGACCAACAGTGCAGGAGCTTTCCCTTTTCTCCACACCCTCTCCAGCATTTATTGTTTGCAGACTTTGAGGATGGCCATTGTGACTGGTATGAGGTGATATCTCATTGTGGCTTTGACTTGCATTTCTCTAATAATGAGCGATGTTGAGCATCTTTTCAGGTGTGTGTTGGTCATCTGTATGTCTTCTGTCGAGAAATGTCTGTTTAGGTCTTTTTCTCACTTTTTGATTGGGTTGTTTGTTTTCCTGATATTGAGTTATATGAGCTGCTTGTATATTTTGGAAATTAATCCTTTGTCAGTTGTTTCATTTGCTGTCATTTTCTCCCATTCTGAGGACTGTCTTTTCATCTTGCTTATCGTTTCCTTTGCTGTGCAAAAGATGCTAAGTTTAATCAGGTCCCACTGGTTTGCTTTGATTTTTGTTTCCATTACTCTAGGAAATGGGACATAGAGGATCTTGCTTTGATTTATGTCAACAAGTGTTCTGCCTATGTTCTCTTCTAAGAGTTTTATAGTTTCTGGTCTTACAGTTAGGTCTCTAATCCATTTTGAGTTTATCTTTGTGTATGGTGTTAGGAAGTGTTCTAATTTCATTCTTTTGCATGTAGCTGTCCAGTTTTCCCAGCACCACTTATTGAAGAGGCTATCTTTTCCCCATTGTATATTCTTGCCTCCTTTGTCAAAAATAAGGTACCTGTAGGTGCATGGATTTATTTCTGGGCTTTCTATCTTGTTCCCTTGGTCTATATTTCTGTTTTTTTTTTTTTTTTTTTTTTTTGGTGCCAGTACCATTCTGTCTTGATGACTGTACCTTTGTAGTATTATCTGAAGTCAGGAAGGTTGGTTCCTCCAGCTCCCTTGTTCTTTTTTAAGACTGCTTTGGCTATCTGGAGTCTTTTGTGTTTCCATATGAACTGTGAAAATTTTTGTTGTAGTTCTGTGAAAAATGCCATTGGTCATTTGATAGGTATTGCACTGAGTGTGTGGATTACATTTGGTAGTATAATCGTTTTCACAATATTGATTCTTCCATCCCAGGAACATGGAATATCTCTCCATCTGTTTCTGTTTGGTTTCTTTCATTAGTGTCTTATAATTTTCTGTGTACAGTTCTTTCATCTCCTTAGGTAAGTTTATTCCTATATATTTAATTCTTTTCATTGCAGTGGTGAATGGGATTGATTCCTTAATTGCTCTCTCTGATTTTTCATTGTTAGTATATGGAAATGCAAGTGATTTCTGTGTATTGATTTTGTATCCTGCAACTTTGCTAAATTCACTGATTAGCTCCAGTAATTTTCTGATAGTATCTTTAGGGTGTTCTATGTACAGTATGATGTCATCTGCAAACAGTGAGAACTTTACCTCTTCTTTTCTGATCTGGATTCCTTTTATTTCTGTTTCTTCGCTGATTGCTGTCACTAGGACTTCCAGAACTATGTTAAATAGTAGTGGTGAAAGTGGACACCCTTGTCTTGTTCCTGATCTTAGTGGGAATGCTTTCAGTTTTTCACCATTGAGACTAATGTTTGCTGTAGGCCAATCATATATGGCCTTTACTATGTTGAGGTAGGTTCCTTCTATGTCCATTTTTTGAAGAGTTTTAAACATAAATAGGTGCTGAATTTTGTCAAAGGCTTTTTCTGCATCAATTGAGATTATCCTATGGTTTTTATCTTTCAGTATGTTACTATGGTGTATCACATTGATTGGTTTCCATATATTGAATCCTCGCATCCCTGGATTAAACCCAACTTGATCGTGGTGTATGAGCTTTTTGATGTGTTGCCGTCCAGCATTTACCAAAAAGTTTTCAGGAGCTTAGCTGAAGTGGTGGGATAGTGTAGTTTGTGTGTCATAGGAATCTCCTCAAAGGATGATGTCATCAGTGTGAGGTCCTAATTGTGTCCTAGAAAAAGTTAGAGCTGGTGAAAATGTTGCCTTCAAAGACTGTGTGAGATGGCAGGTGTGGACACTGGCCCCACTGAGTAGACAGGTGACGGTGTATCGTTTCCCTTTGAAGGTGAAGGTTCAGTGTAGCCGAGAAGTTGTTGAGATAGGCAGTGAAAACAGCATGCTAGCCAAATGTTTTGCTATGACTGAAAAGTATTTGCCAGTTATTTGTTGGAAGCAGTATTATCAACAAAATACATGGAGCCCTAGTGAGTGGGGCCATGGCACCAAGGGTACAAGTTCACACTGAGGCCCTGTTCTTGCTTTACAGCTTTAAGATCAAGTAAAATTTGTTAAGTGCAGCAGAAGTTGGGATAATCACACCTTGCTCAGTAGGTTTCCTATAACAGGTTTCAATTTGTGAAGACCCTGCTTTCATTGAGATTGAATCTTTTAAAAAACAAGTGAGGTGAAAAGTGTGATTGCATCTAAGGGAAAAAGGGCCATAGGGTCTCATCTTTTAAAGGTGAGTATAGGGGCAAGGGCTGAATTTTATTACTCATTGAGTTAGATTCTCCACGTGCACTAGAGGCTATTTGGGGTAATGGAGGTTTTGGCACTGGGAAATGTAGGCAAGGCAGTAATTCCAGTGGTTAAGGTTAGGCATATCTGTTTCTATGTCACGTTCCTTTACTCCCTGGTTGTTTGTAGTAGCTTGCCCAAATGTGGGCCAGAAGAGGAACAGAAATTGATGAGGGGCAAAAACTCAATTGTCACACCTGAAAAGTGGGATCTGATTATTGCACAGAGCCACCACCCCTACATCACCCCTCTCCCTAGATGGGACCTCTGAAACACACAGAAACACCAAGTCCTTTTCCTTCTCACCAGTGGGATGAAGAGTTCAGGAAGCAATCTTCAGTCTGCAGTTCTCAGTCTTCACCCAGTCCTCAGTCCCAGTGTCTGGGTAAGTATGGACTGGCTGGTCTGGGCCCTAAACTGAAAGGACGCCTCCTCCCTCCCTCCTCACACACCGGACCCTTCCCTTTCTCCCCTCTCCATCATCAAAAAAACACGCACACACATCTTTTTACTGCTTGTTGATACTTTAATCGTCAACATCTGAATACTTTGATCTGTCCGGAGGGGACCATCGTTGTATGTTTGATGTCTGCACAAACGACTATTCTGCCTTTGCTTTTCCTGGAGTTACAGCAGATGGCTCAGCATCTTGGGCTCCAGGTGGGCACAGGGGCTTACTTGCAGAATCGTCAGAAGTGTTGGAAGAATCCTCTGGGGTTTCTTCATCCGCCATTGGCCCACTTTCATTCTTCTTTTTATTCTGCGGGTGGTGGTAGAAGACTGGATTCGTCGACCTCTTCCCTTTCTTTTTCCGGCCCGGGTTCCGCTGAAGGGTTGATTTTACCTTCCTCGTGGGCTTTCGTATCTGGTAAGAAAACAGAGTCATCCAGAAAGACATTAGTGGAGGAGGATGGGAAGAACTTTGAGAGAACGGGTGTGCATTGAGGAGGGGTTTGTGCCAGGCAAGCTGCGGCAGGGCGAGTCTTGGGTGGGGGATGAAGAGGAAGAACATGAGTAGGGTAATCTGACCTTCTGACTGTCCAAGCCATCGGACTGATCAGTGTTCTTTCTCTTCCCTTCGTTAGCACTTGAAGCTTGTTGCTGCAAATTGAAAGCGTCTATCTCGATTTCTGTTTCCTCCTCCTTCACTTCCTTAATTAGGTCTGCCATGTTGTAGCAACGGTGGCCTCCACCAAGGCGCCTGGCGTCTCTATATATACCGTCGCAGGACAATGGTGAGCCACAACTGTCCGTTTGATTGGTCAGCAAGAAATTTCTCCAGCCAATGGTAGCCCTGACACTGCTGACATCACAAAGCGCCACTTGGGAACATCCATGGGGGCGGGGAGGGTGCAAAGGAGTCCAAGTGCTCTGGTTTGAGAAAAGAAGTGCTTTCGCCACAACCATTAAAGAGCCTTCCCAATTTGACTTTCCGGAAAACATTTCCTCATCTTGTCCAGTTCAGTTCTTGTGGTGTAGAAGTTAGGGAGCCAGTGTTCCTTGCAAACCATTTCTCATGGCCACCCCCATTCAGTGTTTAATTCTGTCATCTTCCGGATCTCATTACCTAGTATTTGGTGTGTGGTTTTTTTTTAAACAGTTTACTTTAGAGGTTTTAGATTTGCACGATAATTGTGAAGAGTGTTTTCATATACTCCACAACCAATTCTCTTGTTTACCATTGTACATTAGTATTGAACATTTGTTCAAATTAGTGAACCCACAGTGAAAGAGTATTATGAACTAAAGTCTGGACATTATCAGATTTCTTTCAGTACAGTTCAGTTCAGTCGCTCAGTTGTGTCCGACTCTTTGCGACCCTGTGAAGTGCAGCACGCCAGGCCTCCCTGTCCATCACCAACTCCCGGAGTTCACCCAAACTCACGTCCATTGAGTCGGTGATGCCATCCGGCCATCTCATCCTCTGTCGTCCCCTTTTCCTCCTGCCCCCAATCCCTGGCAGCATCAGAGTCTTTTCCAATGAGTCAACTCTTTGAATGAGGTGGCCAAAGTACTGGAGTTTCAGCTTTAGCGTCATTCCTTCCAAAGAACACCCAGGACTGATCTCTTTCGGAATGGACCGGTTGGATCTCCTTGCAGTCCATGGGACTCTCAATAGTCTTCTCCAACACCACAGTTCAAGAGCATCAATTCTTTGGCGCTCAGTTTTCTTCACAGTCCAACTCTCACACCTGTACACGACCACCGGAAAAACCATGGCCTTGACTAGACGGACCTTTGTTGGCAAAGTAATGTCCCTGCTTTTGAGTATGCTATCTAGGTTGGTCATAAATTTCCTTCCAAGGAGTAAGCGTCTTTTAATTTCATGGCTGCAATCACCATCTGCAGTGATTTTGGAGCCCCCCAAAATAAAGTCTGCCACTGTTTCCACTGTTTCCCCATCTATTTCCCATGAAGTGATGGGACCAGATGGCATGATCTTCGTTTTCTGAATATTGAGCTTTAAGCCTACTTTTTCCACTCTCCTCTTTCACTTTCATCAAGAGGCTTTTGAGTTCCTCTTCACTTTCTGCCATAAGGGTGGTGTCATCTGCATATCTGAGGATATTGATATTTCTCCCAGCAATCTTGATTCCAGCTTGTGCGTCTTCCAGCCCAGCATTTCTCGTGATGTACTCTGCATATAAGTTAAATAAGCATAAGCAGGGTGACAATACACAGCCTTGACGTACTCCTTTTCCTATTTGGAACCAGTCTGTTTCTCCATTGCTGCCCTGTAAATGAATTCTTCAGTACCATTTTTCTAGTTTCTGTATATATGCATTAAAATATGATATTTCTCTTTCTCTTTCTGACTTACTTCACTCTATATAATAGGTTCTAGGTTCATCCACCACGTTAGAACTGACTCAAATGCGTTCCTTCTTATGGCTGTGTAATATTTCACCATGTATATGTCCACAACTTCTTCATGCATTCTTCTGTCAGTGGACATCTAGGTTGCTTCCATGTTCTAGCTGTTGTAAATAGTGCTGCAGTGAACAATGGGATACATGTGTCCCTTTCGATTTTGATTTCTTCAGGGTATATGCCTAGGAGTAGGATTGCTGGGTCATGTGGTGCTTTTATTCCTAGTTTCTTAAGGAATCTCCATCCCGTCTTCCATAGTGGCTGTATCAATTTTCATTCCGACCAACAGTGCAGGAGCTTTCCCTTTTCTCCACACCCTCTCCAGCATTTATTGTTTGCAGACTTTGAGGATGGCCATTGTGACTGGTATGAGGTGATATCTCATTGTGGCTTTGACTTGCATTTCTCTAATAATGAGCGATGTTGAGCATCTTTTCAGGTGTGTGTTGGTCATCTGTATGTCTTCTGTCGAGAAATGTCTGTTTAGGTCTTTTTCTCACTTTTTGATTGGGTTGTTTGTTTTCCTGATATTGAGTTATATGAGCTGCTTGTATATTTTGGAAATTAATCCTTTGTCAGTTGTTTCATTTGCTGTCATTTTCTCCCATTCTGAGGACTGTCTTTTCATCTTGCTTATCGTTTCCTTTGCTGTGCAAAAGATGCTAAGTTTAATCAGGTCCCACTGGTTTGCTTTGATTTTTGTTTCCATTACTCTAGGAAATGGGACATAGAGGATCTTGCTTTGATTTATGTCAACAAGTGTTCTGCCTATGTTCTCTTCTAAGAGTTTTATAGTTTCTGGTCTTACAGTTAGGTCTCTAATCCATTTTGAGTTTATCTTTGTGTATGGTGTTAGGAAGTGTTCTAATTTCATTCTTTTGCATGTAGCTGTCCAGTTTTCCCAGCACCACTTATTGAAGAGGCTATCTTTTCCCCATTGTATATTCTTGCCTCCTTTGTCAAAAATAAGGTACCTGTAGGTGCATGGATTTATTTCTGGGCTTTCTATCTTGTTCCCTTGGTCTATATTTCTGTTTTTTTTTTTTTTTTTTTTTTTGGTGCCAGTACCATTCTGTCTTGATGACTGTACCTTTGTAGTATTATCTGAAGTCAGGAAGGTTGGTTCCTCCAGCTCCCTTGTTCTTTTTTAAGACTGCTTTGGCTATCTGGAGTCTTTTGTGTTTCCATATGAACTGTGAAAATTTTTGTTGTAGTTCTGTGAAAAATGCCATTGGTCATTTGATAGGTATTGCACTGAGTGTGTGGATTACATTTGGTAGTATAATCGTTTTCACAATATTGATTCTTCCATCCCAGGAACATGGAATATCTCTCCATCTGTTTCTGTTTGGTTTCTTTCATTAGTGTCTTATAATTTTCTGTGTACAGTTCTTTCATCTCCTTAGGTAAGTTTATTCCTATATATTTAATTCTTTTCATTGCAGTGGTGAATGGGATTGATTCCTTAATTGCTCTCTCTGATTTTTCATTGTTAGTATATGGAAATGCAAGTGATTTCTGTGTATTGATTTTGTATCCTGCAACTTTGCTAAATTCACTGATTAGCTCCAGTAATTTTCTGATAGTATCTTTAGGGTGTTCTATGTACAGTATGATGTCATCTGCAAACAGTGAGAACTTTACCTCTTCTTTTCTGATCTGGATTCCTTTTATTTCTGTTTCTTCGCTGATTGCTGTCACTAGGACTTCCAGAACTATGTTAAATAGTAGTGGTGAAAGTGGACACCCTTGTCTTGTTCCTGATCTTAGTGGGAATGCTTTCAGTTTTTCACCATTGAGACTAATGTTTGCTGTAGGCCAATCATATATGGCCTTTACTATGTTGAGGTAGGTTCCTTCTATGTCCATTTTTTGAAGAGTTTTAATCATAAATAGGTGCTGAATTTTGTCAAAGGCTTTTTCTGCATCAATTGAGATTATCCTATGGTTTTTATCTTTCAATATGTTACTATGGTGTATCACATTGATTGATTTCCATATATTGAATCCTTGCATCCCTGGATTAAACCCAACTTGATCGTGGTGTATGAGCTTTTTGATGTGTTGCCGTCCAGCATTTACCAAAAAGTTTTCAGGAGCTTAGCTGAAGTGGTGGGATAGTGTAGTTTGTGTGTCATAGGAATCTCCTCAAAGGATGATGTCATCAGTGTGAGGTCCTAATTGTGTCCTAGAAAAAGTTAGAGCTGGTGAAAATGTTGCCTTCAAAGACTGTGTGAGATGGCAGGTGTGGACACTGGCCCCACTGAGTAGACAGGTGACGGTGTATCGTTTCCCTTTGAAGGTGAAGGTTCAGTGTAGCCGAGAAGTTGTTGAGATAGGCAGTGAAAACAGCATGCTAGCCAAATGTTTTGCTATGACTGAAAAGTATTTGCCAGTTATTTGTTGGAAGCAGTATTATCAACAAAATACATGGAGCCCTAGTGAGTGGGGCCATGACACCAAGGGTACAAGTTCACACTGAGGCCCTGTTCTTGCTTTACAGCTTTAAGATCAAGTAAAATTTGTTAAGTGCAGCAGAAGTTGGGATAATCACACCTTGCTCAGTAGGTTTCCTATAACAGGTTTCAATTTGTGAAGACCCTGCTTTCATTGAGATTGAATCTTTTAAAAAACAAGTGAGGTGAAAAGTGTGATTGCATCTAAGGGAAAAAGGGCCATAGGGTCTCATCTTTTAAAGGTGAGTATAGGGGCAAGGGCTGAATTTTATTACTCATTGAGTTAGATTCTCCACGTGCACTAGAGGCTATTTGGGGTAATGGAGGTTTTGGCACTGGGAAATGTAGGCAAGGCAGTAATTCCAGTGGTTAAGGTTAGGCATATCTGTTTCTATGTCACGTTCCTTTACTCCCTGGTTGTTTGTAGTAGCTTGCCCAAATGTGGGCCAGAAGAGGAACAGAAATTGATGAGGGGCAAAAACTCAATTGTCACACCTGAAAAGTGGGATCTGATTATTGCACAGAGCCACCACCCCTACATCACCCCTCTCCCTAGATGGGACCTCTGAAACACACAGAAACACCAAGTCCTTTTCCTTCTCACCAGTGGGATGAAGAGTTCAGGAAGCAATCTTCAGTCTGCAGTTCTCAGTCTTCACCCAGTCCTCAGTCCCAGTGTCTGGGTAAGTATGGACTGGCTGGTCTGGGCCCTAAACTGAAAGGACGCCTCCTCCCTCCCTCCGCACACACCGGACCCTTCCCTTTCTCCCCTCTCCATCATCAAAAAAACACGCACACACATCTTTTTACTGCTTGTTGATACTTTAATCGTCAACATCTGAATACTTTGATCTGTCCGGAGGGGACCATCGTTGTATGTTTGATGTCTGCACAAACGACTATTCTGCCTTTGCTTTTCCTGGAGTTACAGCAGATGGCTCAGCATCTTGGGCTCCAGGTGGGCACAGGGGCTTACTTGCAGAATCGTCAGAAGTGTTGGAAGAATCCTCTGGGGTTTCTTCATCCGCCATTGGCCCACTTTCATTCTTCTTTTTATTCTGCGGGTGGTGGTAGAAGACTGGATTCGTCGACCTCTTCCCTTTCTTTTTCCGGCCCGGGTTCCGCTGAAGGGTTGATTTTACCTTCCTCGTGGGCTTTCGTATCTGGTAAGAAAACAGAGTCATCCAGAAAGACATTAGTGGAGGAGGATGGGAAGAACTTTGAGAGAACGGGTGTGCATTGAGGAGGGGTTTGTGCCAGGCAAGCTGCGGCAGGGCGAGTCTTGGGTGGGGGATGAAGAGGAAGAACATGAGTAGGGTAATCTGACCTTCTGACTGTCCAAGCCATCGGACTGATCAGTGTTCTTTCTCTTCCCTTCGTTAGCACTTGAAGCTTGTTGCTGCAAATTGAAAGCGTCTATCTCGATTTCTGTTTCCTCCTCCTTCACTTCCTTAATTAGGTCTGCCATGTTGTAGCAACGGTGGCCTCCACCAAGGCGCCTGGCGTCTCTATATATACCGTCGCAGGACAATGGTGAGCCACAACTGTCCGTTTGATTGGTCAGCAAGAAATTTCTCCAGCCAATGGTAGCCCTGACACTGCTGACATCACAAAGCGCCACTTGGGAACATCCATGGGGGCGGGGAGGGTGCAAAGGAGTCCAAGTGCTCTGGTTTGAGAAAAGAAGTGCTTTCGCCACAACCATTAAAGAGCCTTCCCAATTTGACTTTCCGGAAAACATTTCCTCATCTTGTCCAGTTCAGTTCTTGTGGTGTAGAAGTTAGGGAGCCAGTGTTCCTTCCAAACCATTTCTCATGGCCACCCCCATTCAGTGTTTAATTCTGTCATCTTCCGGATCTCATTACCTAGTATTTGGTGTGTGGTTTTTTTTTAAACAGTTTACTTTAGAGGTTTTAGATTTGCACGATAATTGTGAAGAGTGTTTTCATATACTCCACAACCAATTCTCTTGTTTACCATTGTACATTAGTATTGAACATTTGTTCAAATTAGTGAACCCACAGTGAAAGAGTATTATGAACTAAAGTCTGGACATTATCAGATTTCTTTCAGTACAGTTCAGTTCAGTCGCTCAGTTGTGTCCGACTCTTTGCGACCCCATGAACAGCACGCCAAGCCTCCCTGTCCATCACCAACTCCGGGAGTTTACCCAAACCTATATCCATTGAGTCGGTGATTCCATCCAACCATCTCATCCACTGTTGTCCCCTTCTCCTCCTGCCCTCAAACTTTCCCAGCATCAGGGTCTTTCCAAATGAGTCATCTCTTTGCATCAGGTGGCGAAAGTATTGGAGTTTCAGCTTCAACATCAGTCCTTCAAATGAACACCCAGGACTGATCTCCTTTAGAACGGACTGGTTGGATCTCCTTGCAGTCCAAGGGACTCTCAAGAGTCTTCTCCAACACCACAGTTCAAAAGCATCAATTCTTCGGCGCTCAGCTTTCTTCACAGTCCAACTCCCACATCCATACATGACCACTGGAAAAACCATAACCTTACTAGACGGACCTTTGTCAGCAAAGTAATGTCTGCTTTTTAATATGCTGTCTAGGTTGGTCAGAACTTTCCTTCCAAGGAGTAAGCGTCTTTTAGTTTCAGGGCTTCTGTCACCATCTGCAGTGATTTTGGAGGCCACAAAAGTAAAGTCTGCCACTGTTTCCATTGTTTCCCCATCTATTTGCCAGGAAGTGATGGGACCGGATGCTACCATCTTAGTTTTCTGAATGTTGAGCTTTAAGCCAACTTTTTCACTCTCCTCTTTCACTTTCATCAGGAAGCTCTAGTTCTTCTTCATTTTCTGCCATAAGTGTGGTGTCATCAGCGTATCTGAGGTTATTGATATTTCTCCCGGCACTCTTGTTTCCAGCTTGTGCTTCATCCAGTGGATAGTTTCTCATGAAGTACTTTGCATATACGTTAAATAAGCAGGGTGACAACATACAGCCTTGACTTACTCACTTCCCGATTTGGACCCAGCTCGTCATTGCATGTTCAGTTCTAACTGTTGCTTCGTGACCTGCATACAGATTTCTCAAGAGGCAGTTCAGGTGGTCTGGTATTCCCATCTCTTTCAAAATTTTCCGGTTTGTTGTGATCCACACAGTCAAAGGCTATGGCATAGTCAATAAAGCAGAAATAGATGTTTTTCTGGAACATTTTCAGATTTCCTTGGTTTTTACCTAATGTCCTTTTGCTGTCCCAGTATCCATCCAGGATACCATACTAAATCCAGTCATTCCATATTCTGCCTTGTTAGGTTCCTCTTTGCTGTGACAATTTTTTAGATTTCTTTTTTTTTTTTCTATTATTAAAAAATTTGTTCATTTTTTAATTGAAGGATAATTGCTCTACTAAATTTTGTTGTTTTCTGTCTAACCTCAACATGAATCATCCATAGGTATACTTATATCTCCTCCCTGTTGAACCTCCCTCCTATCTCTCTCGCCATATTATCCCTCTAGGTTGATACAGAGCCCCTGTTTGAGTTTTCTGAGCCATACAGCAAACTCCCTTTGGCTATCTTTGAGCATATGATAATTTAAGATTCCATGTTGCTCTTTCAATACATCTCACCTTTTCCTCCCCTCTCCCCATGTCCATAAGTCTATTCTCTACGTCTGTTTCTCCAATCAGTTCAGTTCAGTTCAGTTCAGTCGCTCAGTCGTGTCCGACTCTTTGCGACCCTGTGAAGTGCAGCACGCCAGGCCTCCCTGTCCATCACCAACTCCCGGAGTTCACCCAAACTCACGTCCATCGAGTCGGTGATGCCATCCGGCCATCTCATCCTCTGTCGTCCCCTTTTCCTCCTGCCCCCAATCCCTGGCAGCATCAGAGTCTTTTCCAATGAGTCAACTCTTCGCATGAGGTGGCCAAAGTACTGGAGTTTCAGCTTTAGCGTCATTCCTTCCAAAGAACACCCAGGACTGATCTCTTTCGGAATGGACCGGTTGGATCTCCTTGCAGTCCATGGGACTCTCAATAGTCTTCTCCAACACCACAGTTCAAGAGCATCAATTCTTTGGCGCTCAGTTTTCTTCACAGTCCAACTCTCACACCTGTACACGACCACCGGAAAAACCATGGCCTTGACTAGACGGACCTTTGTTGGCAAAGTAATGTCCCTGCTTTTGAGTATGCTATCTAGGTTGGTCATAAATTTCCTTCCAAGGAGTAAGCGTCTTTTAATTTCATGGCTGCAATCACCATCTGCAGTGATTTTGGAGCCCCCCAAAATAAAGTCTGCCACTGTTTCCACTGTTTCCCCATCTATTTCCCATGAAGTGATGGGACCAGATGGCATGATCTTCGTTTTCTGAATATTGAGCTTTAAGCCTACTTTTCCACTCTCCTCTTTCACTTTCATCAAGAGGCTTTTGAGTTCCTCTTCACTTTCTGCCATAAGGGTGGTGTCATCTGCATATCTGAGGATATTGATATTTCTCCCAGCAATCTTGATTCCAGCTTGTGCGTCTTCCAGCCCAGCATTTCTCGTGATGTACTCTGCATATAAGTTAAATAAGCATAAGCAGGGTGACAATACACAGCCTTGACGTACTCCTTTTCCTATTTGGAACCAGTCTGTTTCTCCATTGCTGCCCTGTAAATGAATTCTTCAGTACCATTTTTCTAGTTTCTGTATATATGCGTTAAAATATGATATTTCTCTTTCTCTTTCTGACTTACTTCACTCTATATAATAGGTTCTAGGTTCATCCACCACGTTAGAACTGACTCAAATGCGTTCCTTCTTATGGCTGTGTAATATTTCACCATGTATATGTCCACAACTTCTTCATGCATTCTTCTGTCAGTGGACATCTAGGTTGCTTCCATGTTCTAGCTGTTGTAAATAGTGCTGCAGTGAACAATGGGATACATGTGTCCCTTTCGATTTTGATTTCTTCAGGGTATATGCCTAGGAGTAGGATTGCTGGGTCATGTGGTGCTTTTATTCCTAGTTTCTTAAGGAATCTCCATCCCGTCTTCCATAGTGGCTGTATCAATTTTCATTCCGACCAACAGTGCAGGAGCTTTCCCTTTTCTCCACACCCTCTCCAGCATTTATTGTTTGCAGACTTTGAGGATGGCCATTGTGACTGGTATGAGGTGATATCTCATTGTGGCTTTGACTTGCATTTCTCTAATAATGAGCGATGTTGAGCATCTTTTCAGGTGTGTGTTGGTCATCTGTATGTCTTCTGTCGAGAAATGTCTGTTTAGGTCTTTTTCTCACTTTTTGATTGGGTTGTTTGTTTTCCTGATATTGAGTTATATGAGCTGCTTGTATATTTTGGAAATTAATCCTTTGTCAGTTGTTTCATTTGCTGTCATTTTCTCCCATTCTGAGGACTGTCTTTTCATCTTGCTTATCGTTTCCTTTGCTGTGCAAAAGATGCTAAGTTTAATCAGGTCCCACTGGTTTGCTTTGATTTTTGTTTCCATTACTCTAGGAAATGGGACATAGAGGATCTTGCTTTGATTTATGTCAACAAGTGTTCTGCCTATGTTCTCTTCTAAGAGTTTTATAGTTTCTGGTCTTACAGTTAGGTCTCTAATCCATTTTGAGTTTATCTTTGTGTATGGTGTTAGGAAGTGTTCTAATTTCATTCTTTTGCATGTAGCTGTCCAGTTTTCCCAGCACCACTTATTGAAGAGGCTATCTTTTCCCCATTGTATATTCTTGCCTCCTTTGTCAAAAATAAGGTACCTGTAGGTGCATGGATTTATTTCTGGGCTTTCTATCTTGTTCCCTTGGTCTATATTTCTGTTTTTTTTTTTTTTTGGTGCCAGTACCATTCTGTCTTGATGACTGTACCTTTGTAGTATTATCTGAAGTCAGGAAGGTTGGTTCCTCCAGCTCCCTTGTTCTTTTTTAAGACTGCTTTGGCTATCTGGAGTCTTTTGTGTTTCCATATGAACTGTGAAAATTTTTGTTGTAGTTCTGTGAAAAATGCCATTGGTCATTTGATAGGTATTGCACTGAGTGTGTGGATTACATTTGGTAGTATAATCGTTTTCACAATATTGATTCTTCCATCCCAGGAACATGGAATATCTCTCCATCTGTTTCTGTTTGGTTTCTTTCATTAGTGTCTTATAATTTTCTGTGTACAGTTCTTTCATCTCCTTAGGTAAGTTTATTCCTATATATTTAATTCTTTTCATTGCAGTGGTGAATGGGATTGATTCCTTAATTGCTCTCTCTGATTTTTCATTGTTAGTATATGGAAATGCAAGTGATTTCTGTGTATTGATTTTGTATCCTGCAACTTTGCTAAATTCACTGATTAGCTCCAGTAATTTTCTGATAGTATCTTTAGGGTGTTCTATGTACAGTATGATGTCATCTGCAAACAGTGAGAACTTTACCTCTTCTTTTCTGATCTGGATTCCTTTTATTTCTGTTTCTTCGCTGATTGCTGTCACTAGGACTTCCAGAACTATGTTAAATAGTAGTGGTGAAAGTGGACACCCTTGTCTTGTTCCTGATCTTAGTGGGAATGCTTTCAGTTTTTCACCATTGAGACTAATGTTTGCTGTAGGCCAATCATATATGGCCTTTACTATGTTGAGGTAGGTTCCTTCTATGTCCATTTTTTGAAGAGTTTTAAACATAAATAGGTGCTGAATTTTGTCAAAGGCTTTTTCTGCATCAATTGAGATTATCCTATGGTTTTTATCTTTCAGTATGTTACTATGGTGTATCACATTGATTGGTTTCCATATATTGAATCCTCGCATCCCTGGATTAAACCCAACTTGATCGTGGTGTATGAGCTTTTTGATGTGTTGCCGTCCAGCATTTACCAAAAAGTTTTCAGGAGCTTAGCTGAAGTGGTGGGATAGTGTAGTTTGTGTGTCATAGGAATCTCCTCAAAGGATGATGTCATCAGTGTGAGGTCCTAATTGTGTCCTAGAAAAAGTTAGAGCTGGTGAAAATGTTGCCTTCAAAGACTGTGTGAGATGGCAGGTGTGGACACTGGCCCCACTGAGTAGACAGGTGACGGTGTATCGTTTCCCTTTGAAGGTGAAGGTTCAGTGTAGCCGAGAAGTTGTTGAGATAGGCAGTGAAAACAGCATGCTAGCCAAATGTTTTGCTATGACTGAAAAGTATTTGCCAGTTATTTGTTGGAAGCAGTATTATCAACAAAATACATGGAGCCCTAGTGAGTGGGGCCATGGCACCAAGGGTACAAGTTCACACTGAGGCCCTGTTCTTGCTTTACAGCTTTAAGATCAAGTAAAATTTGTTAAGTGCAGCAGAAGTTGGGATAATCACACCTTGCTCAGTAGGTTTCCTATAACAGGTTTCAATTTGTGAAGACCCTGCTTTCATTGAGATTGAATCTTTTAAAAAACAAGTGAGGTGAAAAGTGTGATTGCATCTAAGGGGAAAAGGGCCATAGGGTCTCATCTTTTAAAGGTGAGTATAGGGGCAAGGGCTGAATTTTATTACTCATTGAGTTAGATTCTCCACGTGCACTAGAGGCTATTTGGGGTAATGGAGGTTTTGGCACTGGGAAATGTAGGCAAGGCAGTAATTCCAGTGGTTAAGGTTAGGCATATCTGTTTCTATGTCACGTTCCTTTACTCCCTGGTTGTTTGTAGTAGCTTGCCCAAATGTGGGCCAGAAGAGGAACAGAAATTGATGAGGGGCAAAAACTCAATTGTCACACCTGAAAAGTGGGATCTGATTATTGCACAGAGCCACCACCCCTACATCACCCCTCTCCCTAGATGGGACCTCTGAAACACACAGAAACACCAAGTCCTTTTCCTTCTCACCAGTGGGATGAAGAGTTCAGGAAGCAATCTTCAGTCTGCAGTTCTCAGTCTTCACCCAGTCCTCAGTCCCAGTGTCTGGGTAAGTATGGACTGGCTGGTCTGGGCCCTAAACTGAAAGGACGCCTCCTCCCTCCCTCCTCACACACCGGACCCTTCCCTTTCTCCCCTCTCCATCATCAAAAAAACACGCACACACATCTTTTTACTGCTTGTTGATACTTTAATCGTCAACATCTGAATACTTTGATCTGTCCGGAGGGGACCATCGTTGTATGTTTGATGTCTGCACAAACGACTATTCTGCCTTTGCTTTTCCTGGAGTTACAGCAGATGGCTCAGCATCTTGGGCTCCAGGTGGGCACAGGGGCTTACTTGCAGAATCGTCAGAAGTGTTGGAAGAATCCTCTGGGGTTTCTTCATCCGCCATTGGCCCACTTTCATTCTTCTTTTTATTCTGCGGGTGGTGGTAGAAGACTGGATTCGTCGACCTCTTCCCTTTCTTTTTCCGGCCCGGGTTCCGCTGAAGGGTTGATTTTACCTTCCTCGTGGGCTTTCGTATCTGGTAAGAAAACAGAGTCATCCAGAAAGACATTAGTGGAGGAGGATGGGAAGAACTTTGAGAGAACGGGTGTGCATTGAGGAGGGGTTTGTGCCAGGCAAGCTGCGGCAGGGCGAGTCTTGGGTGGGGGATGAAGAGGAAGAACATGAGTAGGGTAATCTGACCTTCTGACTGTCCAAGCCATCGGACTGATCAGTGTTCTTTCTCTTCCCTTCGTTAGCACTTGAAGCTTGTTGCTGCAAATTGAAAGCGTCTATCTCGATTTCTGTTTCCTCCTCCTTCACTTCCTTAATTAGGTCTGCCATGTTGTAGCAACGGTGGCCTCCACCAAGGCGCCTGGCGTCTCTATATATACCGTCGCAGGACAATGGTGAGCCACAACTGTCCGTTTGATTGGTCAGCAAGAAATTTCTCCAGCCAATGGTAGCCCTGACACTGCTGACATCACAAAGCGCCGCTTGGGAACATCCATGGGGGCGGGGAGGGTGCAAAGGAGTCCAAGTGCTCTGGTTTGAGAAAAGAAGTGCTTTCGCCACAACCATTAAAGAGCCTTCCCAATTTGACTTTCCGGAAAACATTTCCTCATCTTGTCCAGTTCAGTTCTTGTGGTGTAGAAGTTAGGGAGCCAGTGTTCCTTCCAAACCATTTCTCATGGCCACCCCCATTCAGTGTTTAATTCTGTCATCTTCCGGATCTCATTACCTAGTATTTGGTGTGTGGTTTTTTTTTTAAACAGTTTACTTTAGAGGTTTTAGATTTGCACGATAATTGTGAAGAGTGTTTTCATATACTCCACAACCAATTCTCTTGTTTACCATTGTACATTAGTATTGAACATTTGTTCAAATTAGTGAACCCACAGTGAAAGAGTATTATGAACTAAAGTCTGGACATTATCAGATTTCTTTCAGTACAGTTCAGTTCAGTCGCTCAGTTGTGTCCGACTCTTTGCGACCCCATGAACAGCACGCCAAGCCTCCCTGTCCATCACCAACTCCGGGAGTTTACCCAAACCTATATCCATTGAGTCGGTGATTCCATCCAACCATCTCATCCACTGTTGTCCCCTTCTCCTCCTGCCCTCAAACTTTCCCAGCATCAGGGTCTTTCCAAATGAGTCATCTCTTTGCATCAGGTGGCGAAAGTATTGGAGTTTCAGCTTCAACATCAGTCCTTCAAATGAACACCCAGGACTGATCTCCTTTAGAACGGACTGGTTGGATCTCCTTGCAGTCCAAGGGACTCTCAAGAGTCTTCTCCAACACCACAGTTCAAAAGCATCAATTCTTCGGCGCTCAGCTTTCTTCACAGTCCAACTCCCACATCCATACATGACCACTGGAAAAACCATAACCTTACTAGACGGACCTTTGTCAGCAAAGTAATGTCTGCTTTTTAATATGCTGTCTAGGTTGGTCAGAACTTTCCTTCCAAGGAGTAAGCGTCTTTTAGTTTCATGGCTTCTGTCACCATCTGCAGTGATTTTGGAGGCCACAAAAGTAAAGTCTGCCACTGTTTCCATTGTTTCCCCATCTATTTGCCAGGAAGTGATGGGACCGGATGCTACCATCTTAGTTTTCTGAATGTTGAGCTTTAAGCCAACTTTTTCACTCTCCTCTTTCACTTTCATCAGGAAGCTCTAGTTCTTCTTCATTTTCTGCCATAAGTGTGGTGTCATCAGCGTATCTGAGGTTATTGATATTTCTCCCGGCACTCTTGTTTCCAGCTTGTGCTTCATCCAGTGGATAGTTTCTCATGAAGTACTTTGCATATACGTTAAATAAGCAGGGTGACAACATACAGCCTTGACTTACTCACTTCCCGATTTGGACCCAGCTCGTCATTGCATGTTCAGTTCTAACTGTTGCTTCGTGACCTGCATACAGATTTCTCAAGAGGCAGTTCAGCTGGTCTGGTATTCCCATCTCTTTCAAAATTTTCCGGTTTGTTGTGATCCACACAGTCAAAGGCTATGGCATAGTCAATAAAGCAGAAATAGATGTTTTTCTGGAACATTTTCAGATTTCCTTGGTTTTTACCTAATGTCCTTTTGCTGTCCCAGTATCCATCCAGGATACCATACTAAATCCAGTCATTCCATATTCTGCCTTGTTAGGTTCCTCTTTGCTGTGACAATTTTTTAGATTTCTTTTTTTTTTTTTCTATTATTAAAAAATTTGTTCATTTTTTAATTGAAGGATAATTGCTCTACTAAATTTTGTTGTTTTCTGTCTAACCTCAACATGAATCATCCATAGGTATACTTATATCTCCTCCCTGTTGAACCTCCCTCCTATCTCTCTCGCCATATTATCCCTCTAGGTTGATACAGAGCCCCTGTTTGAGTTTTCTGAGCCATACAGCAAACTCCCTTTGGCTATCTTTGAGCATATGATAATTTAAGATTCCATGTTGCTCTTTCAATACATCTCACCTTTTCCTCCCCTCTCCCCATGTCCATAAGTCTATTCTCTACGTCTGTTTCTCCAATCAGTTCAGTTCAGTTCAGTTCAGTCGCTCAGTCGTGTCCGACTCTTTGCGACCCTGTGAAGTGCAGCACGCCAGGCCTCCCTGTCCATCACCAACTCCCGGAGTTCACCCAAACTCACGTCCATCGAGTCGGTGATGCCATCCGGCCATCTCATCCTCTGTCGTCCCCTTTTCCTCCTGCCCCCAATCCCTGGCAGCATCAGAGTCTTTTCCAATGAGTCAACTCTTCGCATGAGGTGGCCAAAGTACTGGAGTTTCAGCTTTAGCGTCATTCCTTCCAAAGAACACCCAGGACTGATCTCTTTCGGAATGGACCGGTTGGATCTCCTTGCAGTCCATGGGACTCTCAATAGTCTTCTCCAACACCACAGTTCAAGAGCATCAATTCTTTGGCGCTCAGTTTTCTTCACAGTCCAACTCTCACACCTGTACACGACCACTGGAAAAACCATGGCCTTGACTAGACGGACCTTTGTTGGCAAAGTAATGTCCCTGCTTTTGAGTATGCTATCTAGGTTGGTCATAAATTTCCTTCCAAGGAGTAAGCGTCTTTTAATTTCATGGCTGCAATCACCATCTGCAGTGATTTTGGAGCCCCCCAAAATAAAGTCTGCCACTGTTTCCACTGTTTCCCCATCTATTTCCCATGAAGTGATGGGACCAGATGGCATGATCTTCGTTTTCTGAATATTGAGCTTTAAGCCTACTTTTTCACTCTCCTCTTTCACTTTCATCAAGAGGCTTTTGAGTTCCTCTTCACTTTCTGCCATAAGGGTGGTGTCATCTGCATATCTGAGGATATTGATATTTCTCCCAGCAATCTTGATTCCAGCTTGTGCGTCTTCCAGCCCAGCATTTCTCGTGATGTACTCTGCATATAAGTTAAATAAGCATAAGCAGGGTGACAATACACAGCCTTGACGTACTCCTTTTCCTATTTGGAACCAGTCTGTTTCTCCATTGCTGCCCTGTAAATGAATTCTTCAGTACCATTTTTCTAGTTTCTGTATATATGTGTTAAAATATGATATTTCTCTTTCTCTTTCTGACTTACTTCACTCTATATAATAGGTTCTAGGTTCATCCACCACGTTAGAACTGACTCAAATGCGTTCCTTCTTATGGCTGTGTAATATTTCACCATGTATATGTCCACAACTTCTTCATGCATTCTTCTGTCAGTGGACCTCTAGGTTGCTTCCATGTTCTAGCTGTTGTAAATAGTGCTGCAGTGAACAATGGGATACATGTGTCCCTTTCGATTTTGATTTCTTCAGGGTATATGCCTAGGAGTAGGATTGCTGGGTCATGTGGTGCTTTTATTCCTAGTTTCTTAAGGAATCTCCATCCCGTCTTCCATAGTGGCTGTATCAATTTTCATTCCGACCAACAGTGCAGGAGCTTTCCCTTTTCTCCACACCCTCTCCAGCATTTATTGTTTGCAGACTTTGAGGATGGCCATTGTGACTGGTATGAGGTGATATCTCATTGTGGCTTTGACTTGCATTTCTCTAATAATGAGCGATGTTGAGCATCTTTTCAGGTGTGTGTTGGTCATCTGTATGTCTTCTGTCGAGAAATGTCTGTTTAGGTCTTTTTCTCACTTTTTGATTGGGTTGTTTGTTTTCCTGATATTGAGTTATATGAGCTGCTTGTATATTTTGGAAATTAATCCTTTGTCAGTTGTTTCATTTGCTGTCATTTTCTCCCATTCTGAGGACTGTCTTTTCATCTTGCTTATCGTTTCCTTTGCTGTGCAAAAGATGCTAAGTTTAATCAGGTCCCACTGGTTTGCTTTGATTTTTGTTTCCATTACTCTAGGAAATGGGACATAGAGGATCTTGCTTTGATTTATGTCAACAAGTGTTCTGCCTATGTTCTCTTCTAAGAGTTTTATAGTTTCTGGTCTTACAGTTAGGTCTCTAATCCATTTTGAGTTTATCTTTGTGTATGGTGTTAGGAAGTGTTCTAATTTCATTCTTTTGCATGTAGCTGTCCAGTTTTCCCAGCACCACTTATTGAAGAGGCTATCTTTTCCCCATTGTATATTCTTGCCTCCTTTGTCAAAAATAAGGTACCTGTAGGTGCATGGATTTATTTCTGGGCTTTCTATCTTGTTCCCTTGGTCTATATTTCTGTTTTTTTTTTTTTTCTTTTTTTTGGTGCCAGTACCATTCTGTCTTGATGACTGTACCTTTGTAGTATTATCTGAAGTCAGGAAGGTTGGTTCCTCCAGCTCCCTTGTTCTTTTTTAAGACTGCTTTGGCTATCTGGAGTCTTTTGTGTTTCCATATGAACTGTGAAAATTTTTGTTGTAGTTCTGTGAAAAATGCCATTGGTCATTTGATAGGTATTGCACTGAGTGTGTGGATTACATTTGGTAGTATAATCGTTTTCACAATATTGATTCTTCCATCCCAGGAACATGGAATATCTCTCCATCTGTTTCTGTTTGGTTTCTTTCATTAGTGTCTTATAATTTTCTGTGTACAGTTCTTTCATCTCCTTAGGTAAGTTTATTCCTATATATTTAATTCTTTTCATTGCAGTGGTGAATGGGATTGATTCCTTAATTGCTCTCTCTGATTTTTCATTGTTAGTATATGGAAATGCAAGTGATTTCTGTGTATTGATTTTGTATCCTGCAACTTTGCTAAATTCACTGATTAGCTCCAGTAATTTTCTGATAGTATCTTTAGGGTGTTCTATGTACAGTATGATGTCATCTGCAAACAGTGAGAACTTTACCTCTTCTTTTCTGATCTGGATTCCTTTTATTTCTGTTTCTTCGCTGATTGCTGTCACTAGGACTTCCAGAACTATGTTAAATAGTAGTGGTGAAAGTGGACACCCTTGTCTTGTTCCTGATCTTAGTGGGAATGCTTTCAGTTTTTCACCATTGAGACTAATGTTTGCTGTAGGCCAATCATATATGGCCTTTACTATGTTGAGGTAGGTTCCTTCTATGTCCATTTTTTGAAGAGTTTTAAACATAAATAGGTGCTGAATTTTGTCAAAGGCTTTTTCTGCATCAATTGAGATTATCCTATGGTTTTTATCTTTCAGTATGTTACTATGGTGTATCACATTGATTGGTTTCCATATATTGAATCCTTGCATCCCTGGATTAAACCCAACTTGATCGTGGTGTATGAGCTTTTTGATGTGTTGCCGTCCAGCATTTACCAAAAAGTTTTCAGGAGCTTAGCTGAAGTGGTGGGATAGTGTAGTTTGTGTGTCATAGGAATCTCCTCAAAGGATGATGTCATCAGTGTGAGGTCCTAATTGTGTCCTAGAAAAAGTTAGAGCTGGTGAAAATGTTGCCTTCAAAGACTGTGTGAGATGGCAGGTGTGGACACTGGCCCCACTGAGTAGACAGGTGACGGTGTATCGTTTCCCTTTGAAGGTGAAGGTTCAGTGTAGCCGAGAAGTTGTTGAGATAGGCAGTGAAAACAGCATGCTAGCCAAATGTTTTGCTATGACTGAAAAGTATTTGCCAGTTATTTGTTGGAAGCAGTATTATCAACAAAATACATGGAGCCCTAGTGAGTGGGGCCATGGCACCAAGGGTACAAGTTCACACTGAGGCCCTGTTCTTGCTTTACAGCTTTAAGATCAAGTAAAATTTGTTAAGTGCAGCAGAAGTTGGGATAATCACACCTTGCTCAGTAGGTTTCCTATAACAGGTTTCAATTTGTGAAGACCCTGCTTTCATTGAGATTGAATCTTTTAAAAAACAAGTGAGGTGAAAAGTGTGATTGCATCTAAGGGAAAAAGGGCCATAGGGTCTCATCTTTTAAAGGTGAGTATAGGGGCAAGGGCTGAATTTTATTACTCATTGAGTTAGATTCTCCACGTGCACTAGAGGCTATTTGGGGTAATGGAGGTTTTGGCACTGGGAAATGTAGGCAAGGCAGTAATTCCAGTGGTTAAGGTTAGGCATATCTGTTTCTATGTCACGTTCCTTTACTCCCTGGTTGTTTGTAGTAGCTTGCCCAAATGTGGGCCAGAAGAGGAACAGAAATTGATGAGGGGCAAAAACTCAATTGTCACACCTGAAAAGTGGGATCTGATTATTGCACAGAGCCACCACCCCTACATCACCCCTCTCCCTAGATGGGACCTCTGAAACACACAGAAACACCAAGTCCTTTTCCTTCTCACCAGTGGGATGAAGAGTTCAGGAAGCAATCTTCAGTCTGCAGTTCTCAGTCTTCACCCAGTCCTCAGTCCCAGTGTCTGGGTAAGTATGGACTGGCTGGTCTGGGCCCTAAACTGAAAGGACGCCTCCTCCCTCCCTCCTCACACACCGGACCCTTCCCTTTCTCCCCTCTCCATCATCAAAAAAACACGCACACACATCTTTTTACTGCTTGTTGATACTTTAATCGTCAACATCTGAATACTTTGATCTGTCCGGAGGGGACCATCGTTGTATGTTTGATGTCTGCACAAACGACTATTCTGCCTTTGCTTTTCCTGGAGTTACAGCAGATGGCTCAGCATCTTGGGCTCCAGGTGGGCACAGGGGCTTACTTGCAGAATCGTCAGAAGTGTTGGAAGAATCCTCTGGGGTTTCTTCATCCGCCATTGGCCCACTTTCATTCTTCTTTTTATTCTGCGGGTGGTGGTAGAAGACTGGATTCGTCGACCTCTTCCCTTTCTTTTTCCGGCCCGGGTTCCGCTGAAGGGTTGATTTTACCTTCCTCGTGGGCTTTCGTATCTGGTAAGAAAACAGAGTCATCCAGAAAGACATTAGTGGAGGAGGATGGGAAGAACTTTGAGAGAACGGGTGTGCATTGAGGAGGGGTTTGTGCCAGGCAAGCTGCGGCAGGGCGAGTCTTGGGTGGGGGATGAAGAGGAAGAACATGAGTAGGGTAATCTGACCTTCTGACTGTCCAAGCCATCGGACTGATCAGTGTTCTTTCTCTTCCCTTCGTTAGCACTTGAAGCTTGTTGCTGCAAATTGAAAGCGTCTATCTCGATTTCTGTTTCCTCCTCCTTCACTTCCTTAATTAGGTCTGCCATGTTGTAGCAACGGTGGCCTCCACCAAGGCGCCTGGCGTCTCTATATATACCGTCGCAGGACAATGGTGAGCCACAACTGTCCGTTTGATTGGTCAGCAAGAAATTTCTCCAGCCAATGGTAGCCCTGACACTGCTGACATCACAAAGCGCCGCTTGGGAACATCCATGGGGGCGGGGAGGGTGCAAAGGAGTCCAAGTGCTCTGGTTTGAGAAAAGAAGTGCTTTCGCCACAACCATTAAAGAGCCTTCCCAATTTGACTTTCCGGAAAACATTTCCTCATCTTGTCCAGTTCAGTTCTTGTGGTGTAGAAGTTAGGGAGCCAGTGTTCCTTCCAAACCATTTCTCATGGCCACCCCCATTCAGTGTTTAATTCTGTCATCTTCCGGATCTCATTACCTAGTATTTGGTGTGTGGTTTTTTTTTTAAACAGTTTACTTTAGAGGTTTTAGATTTGCACGATAATTGTGAAGAGTGTTTTCATATACTCCACAACCAATTCTCTTGTTTACCATTGTACATTAGTATTGAACATTTGTTCAAATTAGTGAACCCACAGTGAAAGAGTATTATGAACTAAAGTCTGGACATTATCAGATTTCTTTCAGTACAGTTCAGTTCAGTCGCTCAGTTGTGTCCGACTCTTTGCGACCCCATGAACAGCACGCCAAGCCTCCCTGTCCATCACCAACTCCGGGAGTTTACCCAAACCTATATCCATTGAGTCGGTGATTCCATCCAACCATCTCATCCACTGTTGTCCCCTTCTCCTCCTGCCCTCAAACTTTCCCAGCATCAGGGTCTTTCCAAATGAGTCATCTCTTTGCATCAGGTGGCGAAAGTATTGGAGTTTCAGCTTCAACATCAGTCCTTCAAATGAACACCCAGGACTGATCTCCTTTAGAACGGACTGGTTGGATCTCCTTGCAGTCCAAGGGACTCTCAAGAGTCTTCTCCAACACCACAGTTCAAAAGCATCAATTCTTCGGCGCTCAGCTTTCTTCACAGTCCAACTCCCACATCCATACATGACCACTGGAAAAACCATAACCTTACTAGACGGACCTTTGTCAGCAAAGTAATGTCTGCTTTTTAATATGCTGTCTAGGTTGGTCAGAACTTTCCTTCCAAGGAGTAAGCGTCTTTTAGTTTCATGGCTTCTGTCACCATCTGCAGTGATTTTGGAGGCCACAAAAGTAAAGTCTGCCACTGTTTCCATTGTTTCCCCATCTATTTGCCAGGAAGTGATGGGACCGGATGCTACCATCTTAGTTTTCTGAATGTTGAGCTTTAAGCCAACTTTTTCACTCTCCTCTTTCACTTTCATCAGGAAGCTCTAGTTCTTCTTCATTTTCTGCCATAAGTGTGGTGTCATCAGCGTATCTGAGGTTATTGATATTTCTCCCGGCACTCTTGTTTCCAGCTTGTGCTTCATCCAGTGGATAGTTTCTCATGAAGTACTTTGCATATACGTTAAATAAGCAGGGTGACAACATACAGCCTTGACTTACTCACTTCCCGATTTGGACCCAGCTCGTCATTGCATGTTCAGTTCTAACTGTTGCTTCGTGACCTGCATACAGATTTCTCAAGAGGCAGTTCAGGTGGTCTGGTATCCCCATCTCTTTCAAAATTTTCCGGTTTGTTGTGATCCACACAGTCAAAGGCTATGGCATAGTCAATAAAGCAGAAATAGATGTTTTTCTGGAACATTTTCAGATTTCCTTGGTTTTTACCTAATGTCCTTTTGCTGTCCCAGTATCCATCCAGGATACCATACTAAATCCAGTCATTCCATATTCTGCCTTGTTAGGTTCCTCTTTGCTGTGACAATTTTTTAGATTTCTTTTTTTTTTTTCTATTATTAAAAAATTTGTTCATTTTTTAATTGAAGGATAATTGCTCTACTAAATTTTGTTGTTTTCTGTCTAACCTCAACATGAATCATCCATAGGTATACTTATATCTCCTCCCTGTTGAACCTCCCTCCTATCTCTCTCGCCATATTATCCCTCTAGGTTGATACAGAGCCCCTGTTTGAGTTTTCTGAGCCATACAGCAAACTCCCTTTGGCTATCTTTGAGCATATGATAATTTAAGATTCCATGTTGCTCTTTCAATACATCTCACCTTTTCCTCCCCTCTCCCCATGTCCATAAGTCTATTCTCTACGTCTGTTTCTCCAATCAGTTCAGTTCAGTTCAGTTCAGTCGCTCAGTCGTGTCCGACTCTTTGCGACCCTGTGAAGTGCAGCACGCCAGGCCTCCCTGTCCATCACCAACTCCCGGAGTTCACCCAAACTCACGTCCATCGAGTCGGTGATGCCATCCGGCCATCTCATCCTCTGTCGTCCCCTTTTCCTCCTGCCCCCAATCCCTGGCAGCATCAGAGTCTTTTCCAATGAGTCAACTCTTCGCATGAGGTGGCCAAAGTACTGGAGTTTCAGCTTTAGCGTCATTCCTTCCAAAGAACACCCAGGACTGATCTCTTTCGGAATGGACCGGTTGGATCTCCTTGCAGTCCATGGGACTCTCAATAGTCTTCTCCAACACCACAGTTCAAGAGCATCAATTCTTTGGCGCTCAGTTTTCTTCACAGTCCAACTCTCACACCTGTACACGACCACCGGAAAAACCATGGCCTTGACTAGACGGACCTTTGTTGGCAAAGTAATGTCCCTGCTTTTGAGTATGCTATCTAGGTTGGTCATAAATTTCCTTCCAAGGAGTAAGCGTCTTTTAATTTCATGGCTGCAATCACCATCTGCAGTGATTTTGGAGCCCCCCAAAATAAAGTCTGCCACTGTTTCCACTGTTTCCCCATCTATTTCCCATGAAGTGATGGGACCAGATGGCATGATCTTCGTTTTCTGAATATTGAGCTTTAAGCCTACTTTTTCACTCTCCTCTTTCACTTTCATCAAGAGGCTTTTGAGTTCCTCTTCACTTTCTGCCATAAGGGTGGTGTCATCTGCATATCTGAGGATATTGATATTTCTCCCAGCAATCTTGATTCCAGCTTGTGCGTCTTCCAGCCCAGCATTTCTCGTGATGTACTCTGCATATAAGTTAAATAAGCATAAGCAGGGTGACAATACACAGCCTTGACGTACTCCTTTTCCTATTTGGAACCAGTCTGTTTCTCCATTGCTGCCCTGTAAATGAATTCTTCAGTACCATTTTTCTAGTTTCTGTATATATGCGTTAAAATATGATATTTCTCTTTCTCTTTCTGACTTACTTCACTCTATATAATAGGTTCTAGGTTCATCCACCACGTTAGAACTGACTCAAATGCGTTCCTTCTTATGGCTGTGTAATATTTCACCATGTATATGTCCACAACTTCTTCATGCATTCTTCTGTCAGTGGACCTCTAGGTTGCTTCCATGTTCTAGCTGTTGTAAATAGTGCTGCAGTGAACAATGGGATACATGTGTCCCTTTCGATTTTGATTTCTTCAGGGTATATGCCTAGGAGTAGGATTGCTGGGTCATGTGGTGCTTTTATTCCTAGTTTCTTAAGGAATCTCCATCCCGTCTTCCATAGTGGCTGTATCAATTTTCATTCCGACCAACAGTGCAGGAGCTTTCCCTTTTCTCCACACCCTCTCCAGCATTTATTGTTTGCAGACTTTGAGGATGGCCATTGTGACTGGTATGAGGTGATATCTCATTGTGGCTTTGACTTGCATTTCTCTAATAATGAGCGATGTTGAGCATCTTTTCAGGTGTGTGTTGGTCATCTGTATGTCTTCTGTCGAGAAATGTCTGTTTAGGTCTTTTTCTCACTTTTTGATTGGGTTGTTTGTTTTCCTGATATTGAGTTATATGAGCTGCTTGTATATTTTGGAAATTAATCCTTTGTCAGTTGTTTCATTTGCTGTCATTTTCTCCCATTCTGAGGACTGTCTTTTCATCTTGCTTATCGTTTCCTTTGCTGTGCAAAAGATGCTAAGTTTAATCAGGTCCCACTGGTTTGCTTTGATTTTTGTTTCCATTACTCTAGGAAATGGGACATAGAGGATCTTGCTTTGATTTATGTCAACAAGTGTTCTGCCTATGTTCTCTTCTAAGAGTTTTATAGTTTCTGGTCTTACAGTTAGGTCTCTAATCCATTTTGAGTTTATCTTTGTGTATGGTGTTAGGAAGTGTTCTAATTTCATTCTTTTGCATGTAGCTGTCCAGTTTTCCCAGCACCACTTATTGAAGAGGCTATCTTTTCCCCATTGTATATTCTTGCCTCCTTTGTCAAAAATAAGGTACCTGTAGGTGCATGGATTTATTTCTGGGCTTTCTATCTTGTTCCCTTGGTCTATATTTCTGTTTTTTTTTTTTTTTTCTTTTTTTTGGTGCCAGTACCATTCTGTCTTGATGACTGTACCTTTGTAGTATTATCTGAAGTCAGGAAGGTTGGTTCCTCCAGCTCCCTTGTTCTTTTTTAAGACTGCTTTGGCTATCTGGAGTCTTTTGTGTTTCCATATGAACTGTGAAAATTTTTGTTGTAGTTCTGTGAAAAATGCCATTGGTCATTTGATAGGTATTGCACTGAGTGTGTGGATTACATTTGGTAGTATAATCGTTTTCACAATATTGATTCTTCCATCCCAGGAACATGGAATATCTCTCCATCTGTTTCTGTTTGGTTTCTTTCATTAGTGTCTTATAATTTTCTGTGTACAGTTCTTTCATCTCCTTAGGTAAGTTTATTCCTATATATTTAATTCTTTTCATTGCAGTGGTGAATGGGATTGATTCCTTAATTGCTCTCTCTGATTTTTCATTGTTAGTATATGGAAATGCAAGTGATTTCTGTGTATTGATTTTGTATCCTGCAACTTTGCTAAATTCACTGATTAGCTCCAGTAATTTTCTGATAGTATCTTTAGGGTGTTCTATGTACAGTATGATGTCATCTGCAAACAGTGAGAACTTTACCTCTTCTTTTCTGATCTGGATTCCTTTTATTTCTGTTTCTTCGCTGATTGCTGTCACTAGGACTTCCAGAACTATGTTAAATAGTAGTGGTGAAAGTGGACACCCTTGTCTTGTTCCTGATCTTAGTGGGAATGCTTTCAGTTTTTCACCATTGAGACTAATGTTTGCTGTAGGCCAATCATATATGGCCTTTACTATGTTGAGGTAGGTTCCTTCTATGTCCATTTTTTGAAGAGTTTTAAACATAAATAGGTGCTGAATTTTGTCAAAGGCTTTTTCTGCATCAATTGAGATTATCCTATGGTTTTTATCTTTCAGTATGTTACTATGGTGTATCACATTGATTGGTTTCCATATATTGAATCCTTGCATCCCTGGATTAAACCCAACTTGATCGTGGTGTATGAGCTTTTTGATGTGTTGCCGTCCAGCATTTACCAAAAAGTTTTCAGGAGCTTAGCTGAAGTGGTGGGATAGTGTAGTTTGTGTGTCATAGGAATCTCCTCAAAGGATGATGTCATCAGTGTGAGGTCCTAATTGTGTCCTAGAAAAAGTTAGAGCTGGTGAAAATGTTGCCTTCAAAGACTGTGTGAGATGGCAGGTGTGGACACTGGCCCCACTGAGTAGACAGGTGACGGTGTATCGTTTCCCTTTGAAGGTGAAGGTTCAGTGTAGCCGAGAAGTTGTTGAGATAGGCAGTGAAAACAGCATGCTAGCCAAATGTTTTGCTATGACTGAAAAGTATTTGCCAGTTATTTGTTGGAAGCAGTATTATCAACAAAATACATGGAGCCCTAGTGAGTGGGGCCATGGCACCAAGGGTACAAGTTCACACTGAGGCCCTGTTCTTGCTTTACAGCTTTAAGATCAAGTAAAATTTGTTAAGTGCAGCAGAAGTTGGGATAATCACACCTTGCTCAGTAGGTTTCCTATAACAGGTTTCAATTTGTGAAGACCCTGCTTTCATTGAGATTGAATCTTTTAAAAAACAAGTGAGGTGAAAAGTGTGATTGCATCTAAGGGAAAAAGGGCCATAGGGTCTCATCTTTTAAAGGTGAGTATAGGGGCAAGGGCTGAATTTTATTACTCATTGAGTTAGATTCTCCACGTGCACTAGAGGCTATTTGGGGTAATGGAGGTTTTGGCACTGGGAAATGTAGGCAAGGCAGTAATTCCAGTGGTTAAGGTTAGGCATATCTGTTTCTATGTCACGTTCCTTTACTCCCTGGTTGTTTGTAGTAGCTTGCCCAAATGTGGGCCAGAAGAGGAACAGAAATTGATGAGGGGCAAAAACTCAATTGTCACACCTGAAAAGTGGGATCTGATTATTGCACAGAGCCACCACCCCTACATCACCCCTCTCCCTAGATGGGACCTCTGAAACACACAGAAACACCAAGTCCTTTTCCTTCTCACCAGTGGGATGAAGAGTTCAGGAAGCAATCTTCAGTCTGCAGTTCTCAGTCTTCACCCAGTCCTCAGTCCCAGTGTCTGGGTAAGTATGGACTGGCTGGTCTGGGCCCTAAACTGAAAGGACGCCTCCTCCCTCCCTCCTCACACACCGGACCCTTCCCTTTCTCCCCTCTCCATCATCAAAAAAACACGCACACACATCTTTTTACTGCTTGTTGATACTTTAATCGTCAACATCTGAATACTTTGATCTGTCCGGAGGGGACCATCGTTGTATGTTTGATGTCTGCACAAACGACTATTCTGCCTTTGCTTTTCCTGGAGTTACAGCAGATGGCTCAGCATCTTGGGCTCCAGGTGGGCACAGGGGCTTACTTGCAGAATCGTCAGAAGTGTTGGAAGAATCCTCTGGGGTTTCTTCATCCGCCATTGGCCCACTTTCATTCTTCTTTTTATTCTGCGGGTGGTGGTAGAAGACTGGATTCGTCGACCTCTTCCCTTTCTTTTTCCGGCCCGGGTTCCGCTGAAGGGTTGATTTTACCTTCCTCGTGGGCTTTCGTATCTGGTAAGAAAACAGAGTCATCCAGAAAGACATTAGTGGAGGAGGATGGGAAGAACTTTGAGAGAACGGGTGTGCATTGAGGAGGGGTTTGTGCCAGGCAAGCTGCGGCAGGGCGAGTCTTGGGTGGGGGATGAAGAGGAAGAACATGAGTAGGGTAATCTGACCTTCTGACTGTCCAAGCCATCGGACTGATCAGTGTTCTTTCTCTTCCCTTCGTTAGCACTTGAAGCTTGTTGCTGCAAATTGAAAGCGTCTATCTCGATTTCTGTTTCCTCCTCCTTCACTTCCTTAATTAGGTCTGCCATGTTGTAGCAACGGTGGCCTCCACCAAGGCGCCTGGCGTCTCTATATATACCGTCGCAGGACAATGGTGAGCCACAACTGTCCGTTTGATTGGTCAGCAAGAAATTTCTCCAGCCAATGGTAGCCCTGACACTGCTGACATCACAAAGCGCCGCTTGGGAACATCCATGGGGGCGGGGAGGGTGCAAAGGAGTCCAAGTGCTCTGGTTTGAGAAAAGAAGTGCTTTCGCCACAACCATTAAAGAGCCTTCCCAATTTGACTTTCCGGAAAACATTTCCTCATCTTGTCCAGTTCAGTTCTTGTGGTGTAGAAGTTAGGGAGCCAGTGTTCCTTGCAAACCATTTCTCATGGCCACCCCCATTCAGTGTTTAATTCTGTCATCTTCCGGATCTCATTACCTAGTATTTGGTGTGTGGTTTTTTTTTTAAACAGTTTACTTTAGAGGTTTTAGATTTGCACGATAATTGTGAAGAGTGTTTTCATATACTCCACAACCAATTCTCTTGTTTACCATTGTACATTAGTATTGAACATTTGTTCAAATTAGTGAACCCACAGTGAAAGAGTATTATGAACTAAAGTCTGGACATTATCAGATTTCTTTCAGTACAGTTCAGTTCAGTCGCTCAGTTGTGTCCGACTCTTTGCGACCCCATGAACAGCACGCCAAGCCTCCCTGTCCATCACCAACTCCGGGAGTTTACCCAAACCTATATCCATTGAGTCGGTGATTCCATCCAACCATCTCATCCACTGTTGTCCCCTTCTCCTCCTGCCCTCAAACTTTCCCAGCATCAGGGTCTTTCCAAATGAGTCATCTCTTTGCATCAGGTGGCGAAAGTATTGGAGTTTCAGCTTCAACATCAGTCCTTCAAATGAACACCCAGGACTGATCTCCTTTAGAACGGACTGGTTGGATCTCCTTGCAGTCCAAGGGACTCTCAAGAGTCTTCTCCAACACCACAGTTCAAAAGCATCAATTCTTCGGCGCTCAGCTTTCTTCACAGTCCAACTCCCACATCCATACATGACCACTGGAAAAACCATAACCTTACTAGACGGACCTTTGTCAGCAAAGTAATGTCTGCTTTTTAATATGCTGTCTAGGTTGGTCAGAACTTTCCTTCCAAGGAGTAAGCGTCTTTTAGTTTCATGGCTTCTGTCACCATCTGCAGTGATTTTGGAGGCCACAAAAGTAAAGTCTGCCACTGTTTCCATTGTTTCCCCATCTATTTGCCAGGAAGTGATGGGACCGGATGCTACCATCTTAGTTTTCTGAATGTTGAGCTTTAAGCCAACTTTTTCACTCTCCTCTTTCACTTTCATCAGGAAGCTCTAGTT
The DNA here is from genome assembly GCF_029378745.1 of Bos indicus. NCBI lineage: Eukaryota > Metazoa > Chordata > Mammalia > Artiodactyla > Bovidae > Bos > Bos indicus. The sequence goes on along the minus strand of NC_091789.1, from coordinate 16,829,426 downwards.
CTTCTTCATTTTCTGCCATAAGTGTGGTGTCATCAGCGTATCTGAGGTTATTGATATTTCTCCCGGCACTCTTGTTTCCAGCTTGTGCTTCATCCAGTGGATAGTTTCTCATGAAGTACTTTGCATATACGTTAAATAAGCAGGGTGACAACATACAGCCTTGACTTACTCACTTCCCGATTTGGACCCAGCTCGTCATTGCATGTTCAGTTCTAACTGTTGCTTCGTGACCTGCATACAGATTTCTCAAGAGGCAGTTCAGGTGGTCTGGTATCCCCATCTCTTTCAAAATTTTCCGGTTTGTTGTGATCCACACAGTCAAAGGCTATGGCATAGTCAATAAAGCAGAAATAGATGTTTTTCTGGAACATTTTCAGATTTCCTTGGTTTTTACCTAATGTCCTTTTGCTGTCCCAGTATCCATCCAGGATACCATACTAAATCCAGTCATTCCATATTCTGCCTTGTTAGGTTCCTCTTTGCTGTGACAATTTTTTAGATTTCTTTTTTTTTTTTCTATTATTAAAAAATTTGTTCATTTTTTAATTGAAGGATAATTGCTCTACTAAATTTTGTTGTTTTCTGTCTAACCTCAACATGAATCATCCATAGGTATACTTATATCTCCTCCCTGTTGAACCTCCCTCCTATCTCTCTCGCCATATTATCCCTCTAGGTTGATACAGAGCCCCTGTTTGAGTTTTCTGAGCCATACAGCAAACTCCCTTTGGCTATCTTTGAGCATATGATAATTTAAGATTCCATGTTGCTCTTTCAATACATCTCACCTTTTCCTCCCCTCTCCCCATGTCCATAAGTCTATTCTCTACGTCTGTTTCTCCAATCAGTTCAGTTCAGTTCAGTTCAGTCGCTCAGTCGTGTCCGACTCTTTGCGACCCTGTGAAGTGCAGCACGCCAGGCCTCCCTGTCCATCACCAACTCCCGGAGTTCACCCAAACTCACGTCCATCGAGTCGGTGATGCCATCCGGCCATCTCATCCTCTGTCGTCCCCTTTTCCTCCTGCCCCCAATCCCTGGCAGCATCAGAGTCTTTTCCAATGAGTCAACTCTTCGCATGAGGTGGCCAAAGTACTGGAGTTTCAGCTTTAGCGTCATTCCTTCCAAAGAACACCCAGGACTGATCTCTTTCGGAATGGACCGGTTGGATCTCCTTGCAGTCCATGGGACTCTCAATAGTCTTCTCCAACACCACAGTTCAAGAGCATCAATTCTTTGGCGCTCAGTTTTCTTCACAGTCCAACTCTCACACCTGTACACGACCACCGGAAAAACCATGGCCTTGACTAGACGGACCTTTGTTGGCAAAGTAATGTCCCTGCTTTTGAGTATGCTATCTAGGTTGGTCATAAATTTCCTTCCAAGGAGTAAGCGTCTTTTAATTTCATGGCTGCAATCACCATCTGCAGTGATTTTGGAGCCCCCCAAAATAAAGTCTGCCACTGTTTCCACTGTTTCCCCATCTATTTCCCATGAAGTGATGGGACCAGATGGCATGATCTTCGTTTTCTGAATATTGAGCTTTAAGCCTACTTTTTCACTCTCCTCTTTCACTTTCATCAAGAGGCTTTTGAGTTCCTCTTCACTTTCTGCCATAAGGGTGGTGTCATCTGCATATCTGAGGATATTGATATTTCTCCCAGCAATCTTGATTCCAGCTTGTGCGTCTTCCAGCCCAGCATTTCTCGTGATGTACTCTGCATATAAGTTAAATAAGCATAAGCAGGGTGACAATACACAGCCTTGACGTACTCCTTTTCCTATTTGGAACCAGTCTGTTTCTCCATTGCTGCCCTGTAAATGAATTCTTCAGTACCATTTTTCTAGTTTCTGTATATATGTGTTAAAATATGATATTTCTCTTTCTCTTTCTGACTTACTTCACTCTATATAATAGGTTCTAGGTTCATCCACCACGTTAGAACTGACTCAAATGCGTTCCTTCTTATGGCTGTGTAATATTTCACCATGTATATGTCCACAACTTCTTCATGCATTCTTCTGTCAGTGGACCTCTAGGTTGCTTCCATGTTCTAGCTGTTGTAAATAGTGCTGCAGTGAACAATGGGATACATGTGTCCCTTTCGATTTTGATTTCTTCAGGGTATATGCCTAGGAGTAGGATTGCTGGGTCATGTGGTGCTTTTATTCCTAGTTTCTTAAGGAATCTCCATCCCGTCTTCCATAGTGGCTGTATCAATTTTCATTCCGACCAACAGTGCAGGAGCTTTCCCTTTTCTCCACACCCTCTCCAGCATTTATTGTTTGCAGACTTTGAGGATGGCCATTGTGACTGGTATGAGGTGATATCTCATTGTGGCTTTGACTTGCATTTCTCTAATAATGAGCGATGTTGAGCATCTTTTCAGGTGTGTGTTGGTCATCTGTATGTCTTCTGTCGAGAAATGTCTGTTTAGGTCTTTTTCTCACTTTTTGATTGGGTTGTTTGTTTTCCTGATATTGAGTTATATGAGCTGCTTGTATATTTTGGAAATTAATCCTTTGTCAGTTGTTTCATTTGCTGTCATTTTCTCCCATTCTGAGGACTGTCTTTTCATCTTGCTTATCGTTTCCTTTGCTGTGCAAAAGATGCTAAGTTTAATCAGGTCCCACTGGTTTGCTTTGATTTTTGTTTCCATTACTCTAGGAAATGGGACATAGAGGATCTTGCTTTGATTTATGTCAACAAGTGTTCTGCCTATGTTCTCTTCTAAGAGTTTTATAGTTTCTGGTCTTACAGTTAGGTCTCTAATCCATTTTGAGTTTATCTTTGTGTATGGTGTTAGGAAGTGTTCTAATTTCATTCTTTTGCATGTAGCTGTCCAGTTTTCCCAGCACCACTTATTGAAGAGGCTATCTTTTCCCCATTGTATATTCTTGCCTCCTTTGTCAAAAATAAGGTACCTGTAGGTGCATGGATTTATTTCTGGGCTTTCTATCTTGTTCCCTTGGTCTATATTTCTGTTTTTTTTTTTTTTTTTCTTTTTTTTGGTGCCAGTACCATTCTGTCTTGATGACTGTACCTTTGTAGTATTATCTGAAGTCAGGAAGGTTGGTTCCTCCAGCTCCCTTGTTCTTTTTTAAGACTGCTTTGGCTATCTGGAGTCTTTTGTGTTTCCATATGAACTGTGAAAATTTTTGTTGTAGTTCTGTGAAAAATGCCATTGGTCATTTGATAGGTATTGCACTGAGTGTGTGGATTACATTTGGTAGTATAATCGTTTTCACAATATTGATTCTTCCATCCCAGGAACATGGAATATCTCTCCATCTGTTTCTGTTTGGTTTCTTTCATTAGTGTCTTATAATTTTCTGTGTACAGTTCTTTCATCTCCTTAGGTAAGTTTATTCCTATATATTTAATTCTTTTCATTGCAGTGGTGAATGGGATTGATTCCTTAATTGCTCTCTCTGATTTTTCATTGTTAGTATATGGAAATGCAAGTGATTTCTGTGTATTGATTTTGTATCCTGCAACTTTGCTAAATTCACTGATTAGCTCCAGTAATTTTCTGATAGTATCTTTAGGGTGTTCTATGTACAGTATGATGTCATCTGCAAACAGTGAGAACTTTACCTCTTCTTTTCTGATCTGGATTCCTTTTATTTCTGTTTCTTCGCTGATTGCTGTCACTAGGACTTCCAGAACTATGTTAAATAGTAGTGGTGAAAGTGGACACCCTTGTCTTGTTCCTGATCTTAGTGGGAATGCTTTCAGTTTTTCACCATTGAGACTAATGTTTGCTGTAGGCCAATCATATATGGCCTTTACTATGTTGAGGTAGGTTCCTTCTATGTCCATTTTTTGAAGAGTTTTAAACATAAATAGGTGCTGAATTTTGTCAAAGGCTTTTTCTGCATCAATTGAGATTATCCTATGGTTTTTATCTTTCAGTATGTTACTATGGTGTATCACATTGATTGGTTTCCATATATTGAATCCTTGCATCCCTGGATTAAACCCAACTTGATCGTGGTGTATGAGCTTTTTGATGTGTTGCCGTCCAGCATTTACCAAAAAGTTTTCAGGAGCTTAGCTGAAGTGGTGGGATAGTGTAGTTTGTGTGTCATAGGAATCTCCTCAAAGGATGATGTCATCAGTGTGAGGTCCTAATTGTGTCCTAGAAAAAGTTAGAGCTGGTGAAAATGTTGCCTTCAAAGACTGTGTGAGATGGCAGGTGTGGACACTGGCCCCACTGAGTAGACAGGTGACGGTGTATCGTTTCCCTTTGAAGGTGAAGGTTCAGTGTAGCCGAGAAGTTGTTGAGATAGGCAGTGAAAACAGCATGCTAGCCAAATGTTTTGCTATGACTGAAAAGTATTTGCCAGTTATTTGTTGGAAGCAGTATTATCAACAAAATACATGGAGCCCTAGTGAGTGGGGCCATGGCACCAAGGGTACAAGTTCACACTGAGGCCCTGTTCTTGCTTTACAGCTTTAAGATCAAGTAAAATTTGTTAAGTGCAGCAGAAGTTGGGATAATCACACCTTGCTCAGTAGGTTTCCTATAACAGGTTTCAATTTGTGAAGACCCTGCTTTCATTGAGATTGAATCTTTTAAAAAACAAGTGAGGTGAAAAGTGTGATTGCATCTAAGGGAAAAAGGGCCATAGGGTCTCATCTTTTAAAGGTGAGTATAGGGGCAAGGGCTGAATTTTATTACTCATTGAGTTAGATTCTCCACGTGCACTAGAGGCTATTTGGGGTAATGGAGGTTTTGGCACTGGGAAATGTAGGCAAGGCAGTAATTCCAGTGGTTAAGGTTAGGCATATCTGTTTCTATGTCACGTTCCTTTACTCCCTGGTTGTTTGTAGTAGCTTGCCCAAATGTGGGCCAGAAGAGGAACAGAAATCGATGAGGGGCAAAAACTCAATTGTCACACCTGAAAAGTGGGATCTGATTATTGCACAGAGCCACCACCCCTACATCACCCCTCTCCCTAGATGGGACCTCTGAAACACACAGAAACACCAAGTCCTTTTCCTTCTCACCAGTGGGATGAAGAGTTCAGGAAGCAATCTTCAGTCTGCAGTTCTCAGTCTTCACCCAGTCCTCAGTCCCAGTGTCTGGGTAAGTATGGACTGGCTGGTCTGGGCCCTAAACTGAAAGGACGCCTCCTCCCTCCCTCCTCACACACCGGACCCTTCCCTTTCTCCCCTCTCCATCATCAAAAAAACACGCACACACATCTTTTTACTGCTTGTTGATACTTTAATCGTCAACATCTGAATACTTTGATCTGTCCGGAGGGGACCATCGTTGTATGTTTGATGTCTGCACAAACGACTATTCTGCCTTTGCTTTTCCTGGAGTTACAGCAGATGGCTCAGCATCTTGGGCTCCAGGTGGGCACAGGGGCTTACTTGCAGAATCGTCAGAAGTGTTGGAAGAATCCTCTGGGGTTTCTTCATCCGCCATTGGCCCACTTTCATTCTTCTTTTTATTCTGCGGGTGGTGGTAGAAGACTGGATTCGTCGACCTCTTCCCTTTCTTTTTCCGGCCCGGGTTCCGCTGAAGGGTTGATTTTACCTTCCTCGTGGGCTTTCGTATCTGGTAAGAAAACAGAGTCATCCAGAAAGACATTAGTGGAGGAGGATGGGAAGAACTTTGAGAGAACGGGTGTGCATTGAGGAGGGGTTTGTGCCAGGCAAGCTGCGGCAGGGCGAGTCTTGGGTGGGGGATGAAGAGGAAGAACATGAGTAGGGTAATCTGACCTTCTGACTGTCCAAGCCATCGGACTGATCAGTGTTCTTTCTCTTCCCTTCGTTAGCACTTGAAGCTTGTTGCTGCAAATTGAAAGCGTCTATCTCGATTTCTGTTTCCTCCTCCTTCACTTCCTTAATTAGGTCTGCCATGTTGTAGCAACGGTGGCCTCCACCAAGGCGCCTGGCGTCTCTATATATACCGTCGCAGGACAATGGTGAGCCACAACTGTCCGTTTGATTGGTCAGCAAGAAATTTCTCCAGCCAATGGTAGCCCTGACACTGCTGACATCACAAAGCGCCGCTTGGGAACATCCATGGGGGCGGGGAGGGTGCAAAGGAGTCCAAGTGCTCTGGTTTGAGAAAAGAAGTGCTTTCGCCACAACCATTAAAGAGCCTTCCCAATTTGACTTTCCGGAAAACATTTCCTCATCTTGTCCAGTTCAGTTCTTGTGGTGTAGAAGTTAGGGAGCCAGTGCTCCTTGCAAACCATTTCTCATGGCCACCCCCATTCAGTGTTTAATTCTGTCATCTTCCGGATCTCATTACCTAGTATTTGGTGTGTGGTTTTTTTTTTAAACAGTTTACTTTAGAGGTTTTAGATTTGCACGATAATTGTGAAGAGTGTTTTCATATACTCCACAACCAATTCTCTTGTTTACCATTGTACATTAGTATTGAACATTTGTTCAAATTAGTGAACCCACAGTGAAAGAGTATTATGAACTAAAGTCTGGACATTATCAGATTTCTTTCAGTACAGTTCAGTTCAGTCGCTCAGTTGTGTCCGACTCTTTGCGACCCCATGAACAGCACGCCAAGCCTCCCTGTCCATCACCAACTCCGGGAGTTTACCCAAACCTATATCCATTGAGTCGGTGATTCCATCCAACCATCTCATCCACTGTTGTCCCCTTCTCCTCCTGCCCTCAAACTTTCCCAGCATCAGGGTCTTTCCAAATGAGTCATCTCTTTGCATCAGGTGGCGAAAGTATTGGAGTTTCAGCTTCAACATCAGTCCTTCAAATGAACACCCAGGACTGATCTCCTTTAGAACGGACTGGTTGGATCTCCTTGCAGTCCAAGGGACTCTCAAGAGTCTTCTCCAACACCACAGTTCAAAAGCATCAATTCTTCGGCGCTCAGCTTTCTTCACAGTCCAACTCCCACATCCATACATGACCACTGGAAAAACCATAACCTTACTAGACGGACCTTTGTCAGCAAAGTAATGTCTGCTTTTTAATATGCTGTCTAGGTTGGTCAGAACTTTCCTTCCAAGGAGTAAGCGTCTTTTAGTTTCATGGCTTCTGTCACCATCTGCAGTGATTTTGGAGGCCACAAAAGTAAAGTCTGCCACTGTTTCCATTGTTTCCCCATCTATTTGCCAGGAAGTGATGGGACCGGATGCTACCATCTTAGTTTTCTGAATGTTGAGCTTTAAGCCAACTTTTTCACTCTCCTCTTTCACTTTCATCAGGAAGCTCTAGTTCTTCTTCATTTTCTGCCATAAGTGTGGTGTCATCAGCGTATCTGAGGTTATTGATATTTCTCCCGGCACTCTTGTTTCCAGCTTGTGCTTCATCCAGTGGATAGTTTCTCATGAAGTACTTTGCATATACGTTAAATAAGCAGGGTGACAACATACAGCCTTGACTTACTCACTTCCCGATTTGGACCCAGCTCGTCATTGCATGTTCAGTTCTAACTGTTGCTTCGTGACCTGCATACAGATTTCTCAAGAGGCAGTTCAGGTGGTCTGGTATCCCCATCTCTTTCAAAATTTTCCGGTTTGTTGTGATCCACACAGTCAAAGGCTATGGCATAGTCAATAAAGCAGAAATAGATGTTTTTCTGGAACATTTTCAGATTTCCTTGGTTTTTACCTAATGTCCTTTTGCTGTCCCAGTATCCATCCAGGATACCATACTAAATCCAGTCATTCCATATTCTGCCTTGTTAGGTTCCTCTTTGCTGTGACAATTTTTTAGATTTCTTTTTTTTTTTTCTATTATTAAAAAATTTGTTCATTTTTTAATTGAAGGATAATTGCTCTACTAAATTTTGTTGTTTTCTGTCTAACCTCAACATGAATCATCCATAGGTATACTTATATCTCCTCCCTGTTGAACCTCCCTCCTATCTCTCTCGCCATATTATCCCTCTAGGTTGATACAGAGCCCCTGTTTGAGTTTTCTGAGCCATACAGCAAACTCCCTTTGGCTATCTTTGAGCATATGATAATTTAAGATTCCATGTTGCTCTTTCAATACATCTCACCTTTTCCTCCCCTCTCCCCATGTCCATAAGTCTATTCTCTACGTCTGTTTCTCCAATCAGTTCAGTTCAGTTCAGTTCAGTCGCTCAGTCGTGTCCGACTCTTTGCGACCCTGTGAAGTGCAGCACGCCAGGCCTCCCTGTCCATCACCAACTCCCGGAGTTCACCCAAACTCACGTCCATCGAGTCGGTGATGCCATCCGGCCATCTCATCCTCTGTCGTCCCCTTTTCCTCCTGCCCCCAATCCCTGGCAGCATCAGAGTCTTTTCCAATGAGTCAACTCTTCGCATGAGGTGGCCAAAGTACTGGAGTTTCAGCTTTAGCGTCATTCCTTCCAAAGAACACCCAGGACTGATCTCTTTCGGAATGGACCGGTTGGATCTCCTTGCAGTCCATGGGACTCTCAATAGTCTTCTCCAACACCACAGTTCAAGAGCATCAATTCTTTGGCGCTCAGTTTTCTTCACAGTCCAACTCTCACACCTGTACACGACCACCGGAAAAACCATGGCCTTGACTAGACGGACCTTTGTTGGCAAAGTAATGTCCCTGCTTTTGAGTATGCTATCTAGGTTGGTCATAAATTTCCTTCCAAGGAGTAAGCGTCTTTTAATTTCATGGCTGCAATCACCATCTGCAGTGATTTTGGAGCCCCCCAAAATAAAGTCTGCCACTGTTTCCACTGTTTCCCCATCTATTTCCCATGAAGTGATGGGACCAGATGGCATGATCTTCGTTTTCTGAATATTGAGCTTTAAGCCTACTTTTTCACTCTCCTCTTTCACTTTCATCAAGAGGCTTTTGAGTTCCTCTTCACTTTCTGCCATAAGGGTGGTGTCATCTGCATATCTGAGGATATTGATATTTCTCCCAGCAATCTTGATTCCAGCTTGTGCGTCTTCCAGCCCAGCATTTCTCGTGATGTACTCTGCATATAAGTTAAATAAGCATAAGCAGGGTGACAATACACAGCCTTGACGTACTCCTTTTCCTATTTGGAACCAGTCTGTT